>NC_060123.1:99710167-100019478 GCF_021461395.2 Schistocerca americana | reverse complement strand
AACGCTTGTAACATAAAAATCGGAGGCATTACTTTTCAGTATGCCCTCGTACAACAGCATTTTTGATAAATATACCTCACTTCAACACAGACAATTACAGCCATATGGAAAGAAATGAGCTAGCAGCTGCCTATTGTACTTACAGTTAATGGTGCCGGTTACACCTTCAGTTTTCATAACCTTAGTATTTTCTATAAAGAATGTAATTACAATTAATTAAACACTTTACTCCCTCAATTAACACGTTTCAAAAGTAAACACCGACGTTAACCGTGAACATTAAAATGGAATATACACAACTGCATGTTAATATTAAAAATTAAAATTGTGGCAATTACAGTTTACGCCTAAATATAATTCTCTATCGAACCATAAAAACCTAAGAACAATCACCAAACGAACAAGTACATGTGAAGATTAAATATTCTTTTCCGGATAACGAGAACTGCTGGTATTATAATAACGGATGACGTGGCAGAGATAAAATTTTATCTATTGCTCGTAATAACTGCCGTGGACAGGCACAATGTAGATAAGCTTATTTCATAAGTGACTTCGAAAATTTTTGCATCTTTTACATGTATTTTGTTTATGCTAAGCACTTTAACTATCCGCCTTGCCTCTGTTTACAAATATTATAAATGTCGTCTTCTCGCTTCTATTTAAGCAGCAGCGGCAGCACAAACGGATTGCTCTGACGAGATATTTTCTCTTTTTATATTTCTATTCTGTGATTCAAAGTTAGTATAACTGATTACAACCACTACAGAACGTTGTTTCGCGCTGTAATGCAAGATCACTTAGTAGCAAAAAATATATACAGGTAGCCTTCGTTGTGTTAAATTTGCGACATTTCTTAAGAACTAGTGCAAAAAACAACTTGAGGTGAGTAACGAGGTAACTGAAAGTTACCATACGTTACTACTAAGTATAGCTACGAAAATGGCTGTTTATAATCTCTCGTATGCGTTTGTCTATTCTGTCAGTCACAGTTTGAGCTGACATTGCCTGGAGTCTTTGGTACTGTATGAAATGTTTGAATGTCTCAAAGCCCTCATGTCCATCGGGACGCTTCAGGAATTGAAATGAAAGCATAGACAAGATATTTCATCAGTAAATAACGACGGAGATAAAGTTGTATGAGCGTTATTCGACAATTTCTTTATACGATTGTAAAGTTTGAAGAATGAATCAAAAGCAGATGGTTAATACGAAAATAACAACAGTCCCCAATTGAAGCCGCACGAGGTCTACAAAACCATTCGACTTCGTCATGCATGCATGTCCGAAGGAACTTTGCACCGTAATCATATTAACATATGCACTGCAATATCATATATATCTGCCGATAACGAGCAAGCGACTTTCAAGTACGACGTCTGACCTGTACGGGAATATACCGGGTGATCAAAATGTCAGTATAGATTTGAAAACTTAATAAACCTCGGAATAATTTAGATAGAGAGGTAAAAATTGACACACATGCTTGGAATGACATGGGGTTTTGTTAGAACAAAAAAAAAAGGTTCACAAAATGTCCGACAGATAGCACTGGACAGCAAAACGTCAGTGACTGCACAAGACAATCGTGTATAAAAGGAGTTATAATGAGAGAGAGAATCAGATGCGCCAGCAGTCACAGCATGTTGCCATTACCTGAAAAGGCGCTTTTAGTGCAGCTGTATTATCGGAATGGGGAATGTGCTAGTTCAGCGTTACGATCCTATCGCCATAGGAAGGGGATTCGAACGGGTAAAGGTCCGTTGACAAATGCAGCTGTGGCGAGAATGATTTTGAAGTTCGAAGCCACGGGTTGTTTAGACGATAGACCCCGTAGTGTCCGACTGAGCACAAGGCGTAATGCTGCTGAGACAGTTCAGGAAGAAATGGAGACTGTGGCGGGTTCGTCTATACACGGGGAAGTCAGCACTCGTGCAGTCGCACGTCGCACCCTCATTCCATACAATACTGTTTGGTTGGCACTGAGGCGTGCCCTCCGATGCTATCCGTACAAAATCCATCGGCATCATGAACTGTTACCTGGCGATTTAGTGATGCGGAGGGCATTTGCGGTGTGGGCGTTTCAAAAGATGGCGGAAGATGACGATTGGTTGAGTAACGTGTTGTGGACCGACGAAGGTCATTTCACGCTCCGAGAGTCTGTCAACGCCCACAACTGTAGAACTTGGGCTACCGAAAATCCTAGAACTGTCGTGGAAATTCCATTGCACGACAAGAAAGTCACGGTATGGGTTGGATTTACCACATCTACCGTTATTGGGCCTTTTTTCTTCGAGGAAATGCGTGATTCTGGTTGTGTAACTGCTACTGTGACGGGTGAGAGGTAAGCCGATATGTTAGAGAATCGCATCATCCCCAGCCTGGCTGATAAACACCTGCTGGAACGTACGATGTTTATGCAGGATGGCGCTCCACCCCGTATTGCTAGACGCGTGAAAGATCTCTTGCGCGCATCGTTTGGTGATGATCGTGTGCTCAGCCGCCACTTCGTCATGCTTGGCCTCCTAGGTCCCCAGACCTTAGTCCGTGCGATTATTGACTTTGGGGTTACCTGAAGTCGCAAGTGTATCGTGATCGACCAACATCTCTAAGGATGCTGGAAGACAACATCCGACGCCAATGCCTCACCATAACTCCGGACATGCTTTACAGTGCTGTTCACAACATTATTCCTCGACTACAACTATTGTTGAGGAATGATGGTGAACATATTGAGCATTTCCTGTAAAGAACATCATCTTTGCTTTGTCTTACTTTGTTATGCTAATTATTGCTATTCTGATCAGATGAAGCGCCATCTGTCGGACATATTTTGAACTTCTGTATTTTTTTTTTTTTTTGTTCTAATAAAACCCCATGTCATTCCAAGCATGTGTGTCAATTTGTACCTCTCTATCTACATTATTCCGTGATTTATTCAGTTTTCAAATTTATACTGACTTTTTGATCACCCGGTACATATGACGACATATGAAAGTTCGTGTCTGGCCGTGAATCGAGCACTGACAGCCAAATGATGCCGGCACGGTAGCTCAGCGTGTTCGGTTAGAGTGTTAGCTGCCCTCTGTAATAAAAAAAACTAAGTTAATGGATCAATGAGGAACTTGAAGAAGCGTCATGGGACGTCCGCCCAGAACGAACAATAACGAACAAAATGAGATCGCTAAAAAAAAAAATGACAGTGTGGCCGCTCGCGATAAGTGTGAAATCCAGGTTCGCGTCCCGGTCCGGCACAAATTTTCCATGTCATTCCATTCTACAGCTGATGTTAGTAGTCCTTATTCGTAATTGCGAATTCATTTTATGTGTTTCGTAACGGTTGTGGTCACTGCAGTGCCTGTTACTTTGGATATGCATCGTAATCAGAATAAACAGGTACTGCAATATCGTATTGCAATTACACAGTCGCAAATGACCTTATGGTGACGACTGTGGGGGTACATTGTCTTTACTCCTGGACAATGTAGTACGACTTATTGCTAAGCAGATCCAGAACCATTCTGCATTTCGTTTTGAAGTCCCGCTTAACACCATCAGTGTTATTGTAATTTGTTGTGGGAGTCGCCATTTAGATAATGGTGGAAGTGTCTTGTTAATCGAAATTGGTGACTGTGGTGTAGACTCCATGAATTCTTGTGAGTCTCACTTGTAGCCTTGTGTGTTTGGTGCAACTAATGCTGGAGGACGTAGAGCGAGGGAGGAGAAGGAGGAGATTTGTGATCAATGTCTCGTCGACAGTGAGGTCATTAGAGACGGTCCACAAGCTCGGATTAGGGAAGGGCGGGGAAGGAAGTTGGCCGTGTCCTTTCAAAGCAATCATCCTTGCATTTGCCTCAAGCTATTCAGGGAAATCACGGAAAACCTAAGCCAGGATGGCCGGACGAGGGTTTGAAGCGCCGTCCTCCAGAATGTGAGTCCATCGTGTTAATCGCAGCGCCACGTCGCTCGGTGACGTAGGGCCTCGATAATATATTAAGATTTCACCAGGTTAGCTTGTTATTTACTTGACGGCTGAATCAAATGGTTCAAATGGCTCCAAGCACTATGGGACTTAACTTCTGAGGTCATCAGTCCCCTAGAACTTAGAACTACTTAAACCTAACTAACCTAAAGACATCAAACACTTCCATGCCCGAGGCAGGATTCGAACCTACGACCGTAGCGGTGGCGCGGTTCCAGACTTGACGGTTGACTAACCTCTTCCGGAGTTATGTTGTGTTACATAATCAGATCACACAAATGACACTGCAGCGTATCAACAACTGAAAACGAGGTAAAGGCAGGTAAGTTAGCATGTAGAGTGTGTGCAGATGAATTTAGAATACACAGCGCCAGAAAGAAAGGCCTGTGTTACAACTCAGTTCGCACCCCTGTTAGTTCTTTTTTTTTTTCTTTTTTTTTTTTTTTTTTTTTTTTTTTTTTTTTTTTTTTTTTTTTTTTTAAATATACTATGCGACTTAACTTCTGCGGTCATCAGTCGCCTAGAACTTAGAACTAATTAAACCTAACAAACCTAAGGACATCACACACATCCATGCCCGGGGCAGGATTCGAACCTGCGACCGTAGCGGTCGCTCGGCTCCAGACTGTAGCGCCCAGAACCGCACGGCCACTCCGGCCGGCCCCCTGTTAGTTCTCCCTTTACAGTACCCGGCAGTTCGTTCCATCCTACGCTGCAGGAGTGCTTTTTGGGCGTTTTACTTTCTCTCCAGATGAATCGATGTAATAAGGATTCACGGAAAACTCTTCTGCGAAATTCCGATTACGGCAGGTCTTATTCTGAGCTTCATGTATAAATGACAAGAAATTCACGGGAGGAAATTTAAAATGTTGCTAGGTAACCTCCACGTTTCTGAAAACTGTGTAAGCAGCATGTAGAAGCTGCTTGATGGTGATGTCAAACACGACCAGAAATCATCAAAATTCTCTGATACGGGTTTCTGATGTGTTGACGTAGCAATAAGGGTCCTCACATAACAACTGATGATGAAACTGTTAGTTCGAAATGTGCGTTGGTACAGTGACAATGCTATCGAAAAGGCAGTAGAAGGATTTTATTACTAAGCCACACAAAAATTTTTGCAGCGGTTTTTTATCATTAGTAATATTTTTAATCGACCATCAAAATAACTCGACTCTCGCCATCGGCAATGCTTTTAGGTCATTGCTCCACTGAATGTTAGTAATCCCGTTGACTCTTAGAGCTCCGGAAAGGAATTGCACGCCATTAAGTATATGGGTCAGCAGAACGATTATTCAACTAAGGTTGTCCACGATTTGTTAAAAAAAAAAAAACGAAACAAAAAAGCTTGAAGGGAAAAGAGAGTAGTACCCTCCTCAGACTAGACGAAGAGGTGACCAAGAACAGTTGTAGAATCCTTTACTTTGGTCCCATTTCCGATAAGCTAGGAAGGTATCTGAAGCCTGCGGGTGTTACCTCGTCCTTGTTGTACCTAAAAACAACGGGCAATGTTGGACGCATCATGACGAACGTGTGCTTTGTATAATAATGCTGGTATTCACTGTACCAAGTGCCTACAGTGTGCGTGTAGATAAGTGGGGCAGACAGGGAGAAATTTTCAAACAAATCTTAGAGAAAATGATGCTTCCTGTAAGTCAGCTTTAATGGTGCATTTGTCATGCAATAAGCACAGCTTGCGTAACATTAAAGATGAATTAGGAATCTTGCATGTACAATCAAAGGGACCAGGCCTTAACATGTTGAAAGAGTTAGAAATCATGAAGTACAAGTTGCAACATCCAGACAGTAGCCCCAGTCAGCAAGCAGAACTTACACGTAAAGGGATGCTCAGCAACTACTTGCAATGTCTACAGCGGTCTCCACTACAACAGGCTGTATTTGATAATTTTCGCGTCTCCTCCACTGACCTTGAAGGGTGTGTGTCATGTCAACTGTATGGTGTCGTAAAATCTTTTCAAAACTAGGTTCAAGTTGCGAGGTGCCGTGGTGGAGACGAGTTTGTACCTCTCTAATTCAGTCGAATTGTGCATGAGAACGAGACATGCGCTCGATCCTCTCCTTAGCTACCGCCTAATTAATTATGCACACAATGGTAACGGAAGAAAATGATGGAGGACCCTGCTAGTTGGTAAAATAAGGAGTGCACACTCACAACAATTTAATAAAAAATCGTAAAATACTCAGAAAAAAAGAGAACTTTGTCATAATAAACAACAGGAAATTGGATTCTGCCTATATCTGCGAAATGATATGTGGATTAAATATTACAATGAGATTTATTATATATCAGAACTTAAATTCACATGGTTGTCGACACACACAGTAGGTTAAAGGATAGGGTATACTGAAATATTATGAGAATAAGAGTTGGCTCGAGAACAAGGGGCTCCTACTCTCTGTGATGCAATAGATTGACGATAATGGCTGGAGGTCCTAATGAATCGAATATTAATCTCCCGTCTATATATCAGTATCGCATTTAGTAGTGAGAGCTCAAATGGGATCACATGGAAAAACAAGCAAGGTGACTTGTAGCAAAGTGAGTACGCGTGCTGCTGAGGGATTCAATATAAAAATGATAGGTCCTACAATGCCGGAGCCGCTAAATACTGTACCAGACCTGAAATCTGCAGCACGTCGTCTGTAGGCAGCGTCCTGATGATGTAGGCGCCGACTTCTGCCGTGCAGCGACTCTGTGTCAACCCCTGCCCGAGAATTCAGAGTTCTTCCGAAAACGAGCGACCAAGTCGCAAGACCGTCAGATTCCGAGGAAGATCAGATCCCCAATCCCCTGCCAGCGCAATGCAGGAGCAAAGCCAACATTGCTCTACTCCCTACTCTCCTCGAAAAATGCGAGTCAGCATTCAGTTCTGATTCCAAAATTCCCCCACACTGTCTCAGAGTGTCATTCGCGCCAATAGCGACCGTTCTCTCCAATTTTGAGCAGGGCTTTGTGACGTCAACTAGCCTCAGTTTAAGTTGACCAATCATGCCTCTGCTATTCAGCTGACGGCACTGAACTTGCCGTTTGACCAGCTACGAAAACAACCTGCCTAGACCACCAGCCATCTGGCGCCAGACAGTCACACCCAGCAGGGCACAGTCCACAAGTATTCTCAGAATCAGGAGGACAATGCAGTCAGTCGGTGCCAGGAATCTTCGTTCCGAACGCGTTGGAACGGTAAACACTGATGTGTCGACAGAAGTGCCGACACAGTGTGATTTGAGGGGACCGCAATGCACGCTATAAACACACGAAGGATGGCGTGAGGTCTGAAACAGGATACGTAATGAATGCTATAAAGAAAAGTACGTAGCTTTTGGAATACTTAACTTTAATCCATCCTTGTTGTATACATCGTTCTTGATGAGACATGCTTTATACGATAAGTATCAATTGCTATGTAAGGCTAATGGCGCCTTGCTAGGTCGTAGCCATGGACTTAGCTGAAGTCTATTCTAACTATCTGCTCGGCAAAGGAGCGAGGCTTCGTCAGTGTAGTCGCTGGCAAAGTCGTCCGTACAACTGGGGCGAGTGCTAGTCCGTATCTCGAGACCTGCCTTGTGGTGGCGCTCGGTCTGCGATGACTAACAGTGGCGACACGCGGGTCCGACATGTACTAATGGTCCGCGGCCGATTTAAAGCTACCACCTAGCAAGTGTGGTGTCTGGCGGTGACACCACAAACACATAAGCTGTGGCGACACTCAGACGTCTCGCAGGTCGTTTCGCCCTGCATACAATAGGCGAAACTCGACCGACGTCAGTCGTTCCGCCAGGTGCTTAAGCCTACTGTACGAACCCCTCAGAATTCAGGGAAGTGCAGCCCCCAACCTGAAACGCAGTGTGCCGCGTCCTCCGATGCTCGCCTCACACAGGCCACCCAGGGAAGTAAAACAACATGTTTAGGAATCAAGTAAAAGTATTTTTTTGAGCTCTCAGTACAAATACTCTCATTACAATAACCTTATTCGGTCTGTTACTACCGTGCAGTGACATAGAACATTAATAAAATTGATCAAAATGAGAGGAGACATGCAATTTTTTTTTTTTTTTTTTTTTTAGTCACACTGGCTTCTCCGTTACTGGAGATTTTATGCGTTATGATTATGTAGATTACCCTATAAATGGTGCTGTGCTATCTACACCCATAGCTTTGCATTCTTAATGTGACATCTCTCTATACTGACATATCTTGATCTATTATGTTTTACTTATGGTATATCGGTTTGGTCCCTTTTTTATACTGTAGTTACTTTAATTTTATATTTTGTGCTATGGTTTTATTAATTTTATTTCTTGACAATTTCACTATACCTTTAAATTATTTTTATTTCCTGACAATTGCAAGTCTTGTTTTTATTGCTTGTTCTGAACTAGGCCTATCTTAGCTGCTACCGTGCATAAGTAAGGTGGTATTAGAGCTATTAGTAGCGAGTAAAGTTTGGGAAAAAACGCAGGGGTGCGACCGTGCTGTTTGCTATGATTTTCTTCGCTGGTCCTTTTTTGCCCTCGGTATTAATTCCGGTGGCGGCCACTCTCCAACGTATATCAGCTCACAGGAACCTCTTTACGATTCGCGCGGCAGTCCGTTGTCCGGCCTCGCTTGTCTTCTACGGTAAGGACCGAGACGGGCACTTACATGGTAAGCTACTTCCTTGGTTCACAAATTGGCAGTCTACGACATTTATGCCTTCAGATTAATTTCTTAAGTCCACATCTCTAGTCGTTCGCTGTTGGTTCATAGGATACATTGGGCAGAGAGTATGGGCTTATTTGCTGTTATATTTATGTTTTATCTGTTACACTCCGTTTACCCCGTGTAGTAATGGTTGACTCAGAGAATCTTTTCATACCTCTATCGTACGGGATTTCGCATGCTACTTGATAAGTTTGCTGGACTGTTTACGTGACTGGTACGACTTCTCGTATAAGGTCGTCCGCAGCTCGTGGTCTAGCGGACGCCGGCGTGGTAGCTCATCGTGTTCGGTACTGCCCTCTGTAGTAAAAAACAATGCACAGATTAACGATGAACTTGAAAGGGTGTCATGGGACTTCAGCGGTTAGCATTGCTGTCTCTGGATCACGGCGTCACGGGTTCGATTCCCGGCCGGGTCGAGGATTTTCTCCGCCTGAGGACTGGATGTTTGTCCTCATCATTTCGTCATCATTCAGGAAGTGGTGAGATTGGACAGTGTAATGATTGGGCATTTATATGAGCGCTCATTATCACGCCACTGAGCGCCCGGCAAACCAAAATCATCATCATCATCGTGTCCAGTCAAGGTGTAACCCGATGTTCACATTTCTATAGGCCCTTTTAATGATAATTAGTTTCATGAAGAATTGTTTTCTGTAGAGTACGAAGGTGAGATTTACATCCTGAATACACAACCGTTCGCTCAACGAAAGATCCGTACCCAAAGACTGGAAAGTTGCACAGGTCACATCAATATTTATGAAAGGTAGTAGGAGTAATCCACCAAATTACAGGCACATATCGTTAATGTTGATATGCAGCAGGATTTTAGAACATATATTGTGTTCGAACATTATGAATTACCTCGAAGAAAACGGTCTATTGACACACAGTCATCATGTGTTTCACAGGAACGATGTTTTCTAAACCCAACTATCTCTTTATTCACATGAAGTGCTGAGTGCTATTGACAAGGAATTTCAGATCTATTCCGTATTTCTGGATTTCCGGAAGGCTTTTGACAGTGGAGCACACAAGCGGCTCGTAGTGAAATTGCGTGCTTATGGAATATCGTCCCAATTATGTGACTGGATTTGTGATTTCCTGTCAGAAAGGTCACAGTTCGTTGTGATTGACGGAAAGTCATCGAGTAAAACAGAAGTGATTTCTGGCGTTCCCCAAGATAGTGTTGTAGGTCCTTTGCTGTTCCTTATATATATATATATATATATATAAACGATTTAGGAGACAATCTGAGCACCCGTCTTCGGTTGTTTGCAGATGACGCTGTCGTTTATAGACTAATAAAGTCATCAGAAGACCAAAACAAATTGCAAAACGATTTAGAAAAGATATCTGAATGGTGTGAAAGTGGTAGTTGACCCAAAATAACGAAAAGTGTGAGGTCATCCACATGAGTGCTAAAAGGAACTCGTTAAACTTCGGTTACATGATAAATCAGTCTAATCTAAACGCCGTAAATTCAACTAAATACCTAGGTATTACAGTAACGAATAACTTAAATTGGAAGGAACACATAGAAAATGTTGTGGTTCAAATGGCTCTGAGCACTATGCGACTTAACTGCTGAGGTCATCAGTCGCCTAGAACTTAGAACTAATTAAACCTAACTAACCTAAGGACATCAAACACATCCATGCCCGAGGCAGGATTCGAACCTGCGACCGTAGAGGTCACGCGGTTCCAGACTGAAGCGCCTTTAACAGCACGGCCACACTGGCCGGCAAAATGTTGTGGGGAAGGCTAACCAAAGACTACGTTTTATTGGCAGGACACTTAAAAAATGTAACAGACCTACTAAGGAG
The DNA here is from genome assembly GCF_021461395.2 of Schistocerca americana. Lineage (NCBI taxonomy): Eukaryota > Metazoa > Arthropoda > Insecta > Orthoptera > Acrididae > Schistocerca > Schistocerca americana. Next base: position 100,008,950 of record NC_060123.1, on the reverse strand, counting down.
ACTGCCTACACTACGCATGTCCGTCCTCTTTCTAATACTGCTGCGCGGTGTGGGATCCTTACCAGATAGGACTGACGGAGTACAATCGAAAAAGTTCAAAGAAAAGCAGCACGTTTTGTATTATCGCGAAATATGCGAGAGACCAGATAGGACTGACGGAGTACATCGAAAAAGTTCAAAGAAAAGCAGCACGTTTTGTATTATCGCGAAATATGGGAGAGAGTATCACAGAAATGATACAGGATTTGGGCTGGACATCATTTAAAGAAAGGCGTTTTTCGTTGCGACGGAATCTTCTCGCGAAATTCCAATCACCAACTTTCTCCTCCGAATGCGAAAATATTTTGTTGACACCGACATACATAGGGAGGAACGATCACCAAGATAAAATAAGGGATATCAGAGCTCGTACGGAAAGATACAGGTGTTCATCCTTTTCGCGCGCTATACGAGATTGGAATAATAGAGAATTGTGAAGGTGGTTCGATGAACCCTCTGCTTGGCATTTAAATGTGATTTGCAGAGTATCCATGTAGATTTAGATGTAGATGTAGATGAAACCCGGCTCGTGTGTACGGTTTTATCCAAATGAAGGATGTGTCAAGAGCGGATTTATTCGGCTCGAAAAATTTTCGAGCCTATTTCATAATGTAACCGGAAAGATTGTCACAGAACATGTAGTGGAAAAATTCGATTAATTTGCGATTTGTTTGTAGCCATCGGTAACTTCCTTGTACCACAAGCGACAACAGTTGTATTCGAGACCCAGTTAAGCGCAGTGCTGTAGAGTTCCCCAGATAAGCCGACCCGCGACCGCAGCGCCTCCGTCGCCGCGTGGCCCTTTTCTGCGACGCAAAATTCCGCGATAATCCTCGGTGGCCCATTAGCTCCGGAATTTGTCGCTCATACCGCCTGATTATTATACCATTATTACGCCGCAATGAAATCGGAAACGATATCATAGAGTAGCATACGCAACCGTAATGGCCAATACAGTGGTGATATCGCGGCTAATAGGATTTGTTAGCGCGAGCGGATTATGTGCCGGCGGTAACGATCACGAGGCGGCGTGCAAATTTGTTTGCAAGTCCGCTGGGGGCGCGTGGCACACCGATGGCCTAGCCGTCTGCGTTCCCCAACGCCAGCGACACCGCACCCCCCCCCCCCCCCCCCCCATGCGTGCGCAGTGCTAGCAAGTGGATACGTTCCCCAACGCCAGCGACACCGCCCCCCCCCCCCCCCCCCCCATGCGTGCGCAGTGCTAGCAAGTGGATACCGCAAGATCGGACTCAAGCATACCATTGTTTCGTTCCCTGGTGATTACTATTTTTTTCGTGTAGAAATATAAAGGTCTTGTTGCTTATTTCGTTGTCAGATTACGGCATCCACAAGATTTGGCCTTTGCAACTTACAAGGACTGCGTGTACTCAGCCCAAAGTGATTAAAATTCTTCTGGGTATTATGCCGCGTCATTGCTAAAAACTAGCAACAATAAGAAACTAAAACCGACGTTTCGGCCGAATTGCAACGGTCTTCCTCAGGGCACGACTGTTATGCATGGGAATAGGTGCTTCTATTTATTACAGACTATCGACGTCTGACGTCACTGTTGTAAAACTTTTAATTGGCTCTCTAATATGATTGGCTAGTCATGACGTAAGGGAATATGGAAGGAAAGAGGCTATTCGTGGATGTCCATGTCGTCAACAATTGGTAGCTGTCCGCCAATCAGCGTTCGTCTTCTGGTCGGTAAGTTTTCCTCCTGGTGTGCGCGGAAGTGGACTGACAGTTGCTCTACAGCTGTTTGTGCAGATACGTCCGTGTCCCGTTTAGCTAGAGAGCCCGTATACAGAGAGAGTGGCCATAGGTGAAGTTGCCCGTGATTGGTTGATTAGCTTTGGCAGAAAAATGGAGCCAAACGTCTCTCGCGCTTCCAATGTTCGCCATGCTTTTGAGTTGAATTCGAGTTCAGAGGACTTTTGGAAACGATTAAAAGGTATTTGAATTATTGGAAGACTTGTTATGCGTTGTGCATGCATGTTCGATTTAGTTGTATATCGTTTTTAGTACGTAATTAGCGTTTGCGATCTTAAATACGAGTTGAAATAATGAAGCGTTTTGTGTTGAAGTAGGTAGGCCTACATGTTTGAAGTAAACACGTTAGTAATTATATAGTATTGTTTTTGACATCTGTAAGTCGTTCTGCAGACGTTCGTAAACGATGCCAGGTTGTGCTGCATTTGGTTGTTCCAATAGAGCCGAAGGTGGATTTCGCATGGTAGCATTTCCACGCAATGAAGAAAGACGAAAGCAGTGGTCGGTCGCAGTCAACAGGGCTGACATAAATCAAACAGGAGCCTTGTGGAAACCAACCAAGTACTCTTATCTATGCGAAGTAAGTCGTTTTTGCTTTTTACTACATATAAAACAACTTGCAATATACATAGTCAAATTTGAAAACATACCTGTAAATTGCCTGTGTGAAAATTATTGTAACACATTACTCCTATAAACAAAGGCATTTAACGAATGATTTCGCCATATTGTCTTGTGCTTTTGATTCGGTGAGTGTGTGCTCCACTACTCCACTACTGGCCATTCAAAAGTCCCGCCCGCAGTGTGGCAGAAAAATGGCCGCCGTATCGTCCGGTTGGCCACTCTCTCCTATATAGGCTCTCTACGTTTAGCTTCTGCCCCGCGAGCTCTCGCGGCCGGTTGGACTGGGATGGCCGGCAGCCAGGACGCCGGGAGTTTGTAGCCATCTTCTCTGTTGATGTTGTCAGGCTGCTTAATAATTTCGATCGCTCCTCGTAAGCTGACAGGTCGCCCTGTATCTCCTATGTAGACAGCTCCGCACTCACACCGTAGTTCGTAAACACCTGCAGTGTTAAGATTGTTGACTACATCCTTGGTGGAACCTATCATTTCGTGGATCCTGTGACTGCTTCGAAAAATCAGTTTGAAACATCGTCGGTGGAGGACCTTGTCTAGCCGTTCACTGACGCCTTTTACATATATTTACATATATACATACATACCAGGGGAAGCTTCTCTTCTTTGCCTTCTTCTCGTTTTCTGTTCCCTTTGGTTTTAGCTACCTTTCTTATGATGTTATCATAGCCGTTGGCACGAAACATGGGTTGTAGCTCCTTTAATTCTTCTTTGATGTTATTTTCATCGCTTATCCGGTATGCTCGGGCAGTTAACGCATTCTAAACAGAATACTTTTGAGCTGGGTGGTGGTGGCTCTCCCCGAGCAGGTACCGATTAGTGTGTGTTAGTTTCCGGTACACTTTGTGTCCCAGTTTACCTTCGGCAGCTCTGTATACTTTCACATCCAGAAATGGCAAGGTACCATTGTTTTCAGTCTCGTGTGTGAACTTTATATTTTTGTGCAGGCTATTTAAGTGCTGGAGGAAGTTTCCCAATTCCGCTTCACCGTGAGGCCAGATAACGAATGTGTCGTCCACATATCGTAGCCAACAACCGGGACGTAACGGAGCAGAAACTGGGGCCGTTTGCTCAAAGGCTTCCATGAAGATGTCCGCAGCTACAGGGGAGAGCGGGGAACCCATTGCCACTCCATCTAACTGTTCTTATATCAGCCCAAAGTGTCAGTAATACCCTCATTTTTCTGTTGTGTAACTTATGCTGTTCTAGTACGGTGGTGTCCAGCCTGTGAGTAATTACCCCCAGAGGGGTAAAATCAAATTTCCTGAGCGGGAAAATTGTGCCTTCCGATTCAAAAAGAAAAACAGATTTCAGTTGTTTATTACAGACAAACTATAAAAGACAGAAAAACATAGTCTCTCGGTAGACGAAGGTTCAAAGTTTTGACACAGCTGCGCTGTTGTTCCCTTGTAGCAATATAGCGACTACACTACAAGAGAAACCATTTTGCGTGTTCGAATTTGCGCGAAGTCAGTCCACTGTTCAAGTGCGTTTCGCCTTCGATTCAGCAAGAACTACCTCTGCACAAGCAGATTTATGACTGCCACACAAAATTCTTGGAAGTTGGTTGCTTACGCATAGTGAAGTGCACTGGTCGGAGGAAAATGTCGAGGGCAGCCCCACGATACGGATTCTCAACTTCCTCAAACAACAGTGTGGCTTGTTCTGAAACAACAGCCTGCATATGAAGCCTTTTAAGTTGCAGTTACTCCAGAACAATTACGACCCGGCGACCATGACAGAAGGTACGAATTTCGCATTTCATTTCTCCACGATATGGCAGAGGTCACTTTTTCCGAACGATTGACTCTTCAGAATAATTGACGTTCCATCTAAAGTATCGGGTAAAGGTAAATTGCCATTATCTAAGAATCTGCGGGTCAGAAATTGTTGGCGTCGATTTTGAACATGAAGGAGACACATCGAAACTGAATGTGTTTTGTGCTGTTTCGTTCACAAAGTTTATGGACCTTTCTTTCTTGAGGAGGAAACTATGACAGGAACGTCATCCACATGAGCACTAGAAAGAATCGGCTAAATTTCAGTTACCCAGTAAGTCAGACAATTTAAAGGCTGTAAACTAAGCTAAATGCTTAGAGATTTCAGTTACGAATAACTTAAACTGGAACAATCACATAGTAGGGAAAGCAAAGGCTGCGATTTATTGGCAGAACACTTAGAAAATTTAACAGGTCTCTAATCAGACTGCTTTCACTACGGTTCTCCAGCCTCTTCTGGAGTACTGCGGTATGGGATCCGCGTCATACAGCATTGACGGATGACATCGTAAAAGTTCAGAGAAGGGCAGCTCGTTTTGTATTTTATCGCGGAAGAGGGGAGAGAATGCCACGGATATGATACATGATTCTGGGTGGCAGTCATTAAAACAAAGGCGTTTTCTGCTGCTGCAGGATCTTTTCATAAAATTCCAATCACCAACTTTCTCCTTACAGTGTGAAAACCTTTTATTGGCGGTTACCTCCATAGGGAGAAATGATCATCATAATAAAATAAGAGAAATCAGAACTCGCACGGAAAGATTTAAGTGTTCGTTTTTCTCGCGCTCTGTTTGAGAGTGGAACGGTAGAGAAATAGCTTAACGGTGATTCGATGAACCATTTGCGAGGCGCTTGTTAATGAATTGCAAAATAATCACGTAAATGTAGATGTGAGGTGCCGCGTTACGTTAACACAACCATGCCACAACTTTGGATTGGAAGAGATGGCCCGCATCCCGTGGTCGTGCGGTAGCGTTCTCGCTTCCCACGCCCGGGTTCCCGGGTTCGATTCCCGGCGGGGTCAGGGATTTTCTCTGCCTCGTGATGGCTGGGTGTTGTGTGCTGTCCTTAGGTTAGTTAGGTTTAAGTAGCTCTAAGTTCTAGGGGACTGATGACCGTAGATGTTAAGTCCCATAGTGCTCAGAGCCATTTGAACCATTTTTTTTTTTTTTTTTGGAAGAGATGGACAACACGATCTTGTCCTTTTTTTTTTTTGTCTCCCAGGTCATCTTGCGATTTTTTCTTTATGTGGGGCTACTGCCCACCTGTGGCAGCTACTCTTCAAGAACTGAGAAATCGAAAGTTGAAACTGCCGATTCAATAACCAGGGACCTGTTGATTCGTGTGTGGAATGAAATGGATTACGGTATCGATGTTTCTCGAGCAACGATGGTGCTCATGTTGAGTGTTTGCTTAGTGTCTAAAACTTTGAACCTTCCTCTATCCAGTGACATGCGCACTGTGTTTCTGTTTAATATTTTGTGATATACAACTGAAATCACTCTCTATTACCGTTACGAAACTAGACCATTTTTTAAAATCGTTTAATCGTTACTGTTATCACTATTTAGTTGGACTTCTATTGTTTCCACAAGTTACCAACAATACATTCTTTTCTTTATACTCTGTGCCATGCGTCTTTGACATTAAAATTGAGACATATGTATCACATATGTTTAAATGTCTCATGAAAATGCCTTTTCCGAGTTGTAGGTTGTTCCCGATCATAGACCATTAGTTATTTCATTATTCACTTTATAACAAGAAACTAACTGACGGCACAACACAACAGAAACATTAGCGACAGTTATCAGACACGAAACACTGACAGTCTGAAGTTTTTCATTTTCCGCCAGTTAGGATACGGAGACTCCAGCGACCAAGTGATTTACAAACAGAAAGTGAAGCGCACTCATTTCAGCTGGGTTGATTTTCAATTGGTGTGCTAGGAAGAGAGATTGTGGGAAAGCCGGACCAGAAGAGAACGGAAGCATTTGAGATGTGGTGCTACAGAGGAAAGTTAAAATTATGTGTACTGGTAAGGTAAGGAACGACGAGATTCTCCGCAGAATCGGCGAGAAAAGGAATATATGCAAAAAAAAAAAATTGACAAGAAGAAGTAACAGCATGGTAGGACATCTGTTAAGACAACACGGAGTAACTTCCATGGTAATATAGGGTAAAAACTATAGAACAAGACAGAGACTGGAAGATATGCAGCAACTAATTGAGGACGTAGGTTGCAAGTGCTACTCTGAGATGAAAAGGTTGGCAGCGAAGTGGAATTCGTGATGGGTCGCAACAAACCAGTCAGAAGACACATCACTCAAAAAAGAAGAAAAACAAGGGAGAGAGATGGTGCAGAGGAAGCATGTTTCGTAACAAGTGTCTACTCTCTAGGTGGGTAGTTAGCTTTCTCTGAGAACTGCTTCGTCATTTCACAAAATAAGCTTGGTAGAAATAAGCAGTACCAACTATATCACTGACTCGATTGTTCGTTACTCAATAAAATCCGAACTAACTATTTACCTTCCGTTATTCTTCTTCCTAAAGTTGGGTCCGGTGCTAATGATGACAACCGACGATGTTGTCTTCAGGGATAATCACCTCAGCAAGGTTGGGAACCTTTGCTCTAGTTCGATGCGATTCTCTACCGTTGTCGATGAACCGTGATCCAAAGTTTTACTAACAGTTTGGATATCAACGCCAGCTGTCGAACACCGCGAGTAACGCAATCGGCTAAGGCGGCAGATAACACGTCTGCAAGAACTGCATTCGAGTCTCGCAGTTACGTATAAAAACTACCATCAAACATTTGTGTCACTACGACGGATCATGTTTTTCAGATAAGAAACGTCAATACTGGTGATAAGCGCAATGGCACATTCGTGTTGAGGTGTAGTAGAGCTATAATAAAGAACCATGATGAAATGAGTAACTGAGTAGGCTTCCGCAGTCAGAGTCAGTTGACCGCACCGCGTCGTATTATAAAAAAACTATTACTTTTCGATCGAGTGAGACTATTACCGGGCTATAACTGCTTCTATTAATTATATACCGCCTTTGTATTGCTTGCGAAGCGTCCATGAAAAGTAGCTGTGTCCCCCTCCTCGCGGAATGTGCCGGGTCTGTTTGCTTCCCCACGCAATGTACTGCAGACTATCGTGGTATTACACGTTGCATCAAAACTTCGTTATGACTGGTAATTTGTTGGACTTTTATTTCAACTGTGTACTGCTTATCTACGCCACCACTTCGTTGTATTTGTTAGTTTGTAGGTTCGTTTATTTTGAGGTAGAATAGGAAAGAGAAAGATTGATGATATCCTGTTAGAAATGCTGGATTAAGTCGTCTTAGTATAGTCGTTGATTGATACGTTGCTTAGACAACTAGCAATTCCGTTTAATATAGCGCTCACATAGAGGTGCAATAAGGAGAGTTCTCATGACGTAACAAGCTCGAAATCGACGTCGGCGATGTCAGTTGCTCAAAACAATAGATTCTGGTGAAAGTGCTTTGATAAAAAAAAATGCCAGGTTGCAACATTTATTAGTGAACTAATCGTATTGACTGCAGTCTAAAATGTAAAGGATGACATTTCATTCGTAAATAGACTCGCTCAAGTGATATTTTCAATTACATACATGAATTTTGATTGTGCTGTTCACTTTTACTGTAGTGATTTTATTTCTGTGACTCGACGCTAGATTTCCCATCAGTACAACCCGAATATCACTCTGGGTGGGCGCTGTGAGAAGTAAAGATTGAAAGACTGGAAACTTATCAAACATAGCAAAATTTGTTCTCAGAATTTTAGGGAAGAAGACGTAGACCGAACATCAGTTTCGTCAGTCCATATGAAAGTAAATAGTGAATTACGAAAGCAACCTTTTTATATCACATACTTCTCTTCTTGGCAGTTCGAAACGTATAATAAAACGAAATCATATAAACGATGCCAAATTCGTCCTATTACTGGATCAAATATGCATTTGAGACCAGAAGAAGGTCGGAGAATGCCTTCGTTGCACTGCGTTACTCACGAAAGTAATAGGTTGGCCTTGTATGCGGGAGAAAGGTGGTTCAAACCCCCATGCAGTCATGAGAATTTAACGAAATATCAGGATGATCCTTGCCACAAGAGTAAGACCCATATTTATCAAATTAAAGCTGTAAGTACGTAATATTTTTTTCTTTTTTTTCCCCCCTCGGTGCACTCGCATCGCTAAGTCAGCTTGAAAATGGAAGACTCCAGTAATGTCAGCCATTCTCATGTCCAGGAAAGCATTGACTCTCGAAGCAGTAACGAAATTAAACAGATGTCATAGATGCAGTAGTACTAGCCACTGCGGCCATAGGTTGCATTGGCGCCGAGGAAACGTTACAGGCAACAACTTTGTTTCTATAACGACGTGTATTAAAGAACATATTCCTATGCAGTCGCTCGGTCTCAAGTGCCTGCTTCCAAGCACTGCTCAGTACAAATCTATGTTGTGCTAGTGCAGCGTCAAATTAGTCCCATACTCGGCGAATGAGCGAAGGGGAGCAGAAGCGAGGAAACCTGCATCGCTGTTCTAGGCAACGTCCTAGTGGAAGTGGTTTGCCGTTGCCTTCGTCCGTTCTATTATGTTGTGTCCAGTGCGACTGTCGTGAAGATGACTGTGTTGAGTGGATAAGTGCTGTGGCTGTGTTGTAATGGATGAAAGGAAGGAAGAGGGTGAAACCTTGTGCTAACACCTAACCTATTCCTCTGGGATAACACAAAGGGGACGCTAAGCTTAACGTTCCCATCCTACGAACGGATCACTACCAACCAGTCTCACACGCCGTCACTTCCTAAGACACTCCGAAGAGGATCATAATTAAGTCGAGGATGTTGGAGGAACGACTGGAGATCAGGAATTTTACAGCGGCACCTCTCCTCTCCATTATGGTGCGAGTTGTCACCATTATGTTTCGAAGAGCCAAATGTAACGTCCTAGAAGGTCAATCAAAAGACTGGTTGACAAAAGCGCATTATACATAAATATACTTTTGGGTTAAGTAAAAAAATCAAAGTGTGTGAAATCTTATGGGACTTAACTGCTAACAGTCCCTAAGCTGACACACTACTTAACCTAAATTATCCTAAGTACAAACACACACACCCATGCCCGAGGGAGGACTCGAACCTCCGCCAGGATCAGCGGCACAGTCCTGCAGGGAAGAATGTATCTACACACTGTAAAACCTTCACATATGCAGAATGAAAACTGTATGTTTACAAAAATAGTGTGCATTTCTTTTGGAGTGACCCTCGTACATCTGTTATGCACCTGAGAATGAGAAAAGCTGGAAACAGCCAGTAGTGCTTGGTAAAGCACTGTTTCGAAATAACAGTCAGGTGGAAATGTTGTCATTCCTTAAATTTAATGAGGCTGTGTTGTCCATGCAGAAGAATTCAGTCAAAGAGAATAGTTGTTTGCTGACAAATGGAGCTGAATCCCCATCCAAGAACTAACTGAAGGGCTTGGTGCTCAAAAAGTGCTTGTTGTAAGTGTTACTCAAAAAGCAGCCAGAAACGTTACGCAAACAAATCAAATCCAGCTGTGATATCGTAGATCGATACCACCCGACTGGCGTCCGCCCCCGGTAGCTGAGTGGTCAGCGCGACAGAATGTCAATCCTAAGGGCCCGGGTTCGATTCCCAGCTTTGTCGGAGATTTTCTCCGCTCAGGGACTGGGTGTCCATCGACGCGCAAGTCGCCGAAGTGGCGTCAAATCGAAAGACTTGCACCCAGCGAATGGGGCCTTAGTCACACGATCCCACTGGCGTCCAACAGTTGGTAAAGGCAACAAAATTTCCGCCAGACGTCGACAGATATCGTGCGGGACCCAGCAGAACCAATGGAGCATGGCCGCTGAGCCACTCCCCCAGCGCCTCTGTACCACAAGCGCCCTCTGCCACCGCAATACTACACGGTCAGCGACAGCCACAGGGTCCATTCGCAACGATGCACTGCACAGCAGCAAAGGACTCACCGCCGAGATGCAGCCCAGTCACGGTCCTGTCACCATCGATCATGCATCACTTAAGAGAGCCTCACCCTATAATCCTCTTGTTGCTGTTTTATTAGCTAGACTTTACAGCCGCAAGTTCATTCGTAAAGAGTCTTCGTACGCTTTTAGAAAGCTACATGTTAAGTACCGTTCCTGTTTGCTAAACTACTAACCATTAAAATTACTAAACCAAGAAGAAATGCAGATGATAAACGGGTATTCATTGGACGAATATATTATACTAGAACTGACATGTGATTACATTTTCACGCAATTTGGATACATAGATCCTGAAAAATCAGTACCAGAACAACAACCTCTGGCCGTAATAACGGCCTTGATACGCCTGGGCATTGAGTCAAACAGAGCTTGGATGATGTGTACCGGTACAGCTGCCCATGCAGCTTCAACACGATACCACAGTTCATCAAGAGTAGTGACTGGCGTATTGTGACGAGCCAGTTGCTCGGCCACCGTTGACCAGGCGTTTTCAATTGGTGAGAGATCTGGAGAATGTGCTAGCCAGGGCAGCAGTAGAACATTTTCTGTATCCAGAAAGGCCCGTACAGGACCTGCAACATGCGGTCGTGCATGATCCTGCTGAAATGTAGGATTTCGCAGGGATCGAATGGAGGGTAAAGCCACGGGTCGTAACACATCTGAAATGTAACGTCCACTGTTCAAAGTACCGTCAGTGGGAACAAGAGGTGACCGAGACGTGTAACCAATGGCACCCCATACCATCACGCCGGGTAATACGCCAGTATGGCGATGACGAATACACACTTCCAATGTGCGTTCACCACGATGTTGCCAAACACGGATGCGACCATCCTGATGCTGTAAACAGAACCTGGATTCATCCGAAAAAATGACGTTTCGCCATTCGTGCACCCAGGTTCGTCATTGAGTACACCATCGCAGGCGCTCCTGTCTGTGATGCAGCGTCAAGGGTAACCGCAGCCACGGTCTCCGAGCTGATAGCCCATGCTGCTGCAAACGTCGTCGAACTGTTCGTGCAGATGGTTGTTGCCTTGCAAACGTTCACATCTGTTAACTCAAGGATCGAGACGTGGCTGCACGATCCGTTACAGCCATGCGGATAAGATGCCTGTCATCTCGACTGCTAGTGATACGAGGCCGTTGTGATCCAACAGGGCGTTCCGTATTACCCTCCTGAACCCACCGATTGCATATTCTGCTAACATTCATTGTATCTCGACCAATGCGAGCAGCAATGTCGCGATACGATAAACCGCAATCGCGATAGGCTACAATCCGACCTTTATCAAAATCGGAAACGTGATGGTACGCATTTCTCCTCCTTACAAGAGGCATCACAATAACGTTTCACCAAGCAACGCCGGTCAACTGCTGTTTGTGTATGAGAAATCGGTTGGAAACTTTCCTCATGTCAGTACGTTGTAGGTGTCGCCACCGGCGCCAACCTTGTGTGAATGCTCTGAAAAGCTAATCATTTGCATATCACAGCATCTTCTTCGTGTAGGTTAAATTTCGCGTCTGTAGCACGTCATCTTCATGGTGTAGCAATTTTAATGGCCAGTAGTGTAAATTCGTTCGCTGTTCATTCCTGCTCCTGTCCAGCTTTCTATGACGACAGCTGCTACACCACTTTGTAGCCCATCTCCTTTCCGTTGCGTACGCAGTATTACACAACGCCAGCAGACTACTGGCACAACGTCTGGCACAGCAGCGTCCTTCCAGTGTGTTGACGTTGAGAAACGGAAAGCTCCGTAGTTCCAGGAATATTGCGCACAAGAGCAAGGGCAGCCCCCAAGGACTTCCCGGTGTTGACTGGTTCTCCTGATGAGCCGTCACGCCGTGTTGCCGCAGCTGGCGCCGTCGCCGTGCTAGCTCCTCTGGCAGCGGAGATGACGCCAGGGGGCGTAACGGACCGGCCACCAGGTAGCAGCCCGGAACACGCCCACCCCACCCCACAGCCCATCGGCCAGCGACCGGTTCCTCCCGGCGCGTAGCTGCGCCGCGGGCAGTCACTCGCTCCAGTTTCACGTTCCCACCGAGCAGGTGGACCCTGATCAGCTGTTAACACCACGCAGAGGAAATCCTGTCCTCCATCCACGGGCAACGTCGGCATGAGACTGCTGTTACTACAGTAAAGACACTGTCACAACCTACAATGAAATGTAATATGGTAAAAATAAAATCTATAAGACGGCTTTGAATGGCTGTGCCATCGACTTACTTTTTTTGTTTGCAGGCTGTTGTAGCGCTGTCACCGTCCATTATTCTTGACATAGAATGTGTGGCTATAAAATAACGGAAAATTTCCTGTAAAACATTTCTTTTCAAAAATATACATATTTAATTATTTTCACCCTCCATATACTCTCTTCTCTTACAATTCTCTAAGTGAATTTTCCAGCTGCTGGATGTCTTCTTCTGTGAGGTCTTTGATAAATCATGCTACTTTTTCCCCTCACTGTTTCAACGCAATGAAATCTTTTTTCTCCTAATGCAAATTTGACCTTGGGGAATAGATAAAAGTCACATGGTGCTAGGTCAGGCGAATAATATGGGTGGTCTAACACTGGGAAGTTGAAGAGGGATGTGCATCTCTAAAAAAGGCCATCACAGAAGTTGGGAAGGAATTCAGGGGTACAAAGAAGGTAACTGTGAAGGAACTATGGGTAACAAATGAAATACTTTAATTGATCGATGAAAAGAGGAAGTACAAAAAGGTTCTGGGAAACTCAGGAATACAGAAATACTAGTCGCTGAGGAATGAAATAAATAAGAAGTGCAGGGAAGCTAAGACGAAAAGGCTGCAGGAAAAATGTGAAGACATCGAAAACTAAATTATTGTCGGAAGGGCAGACTCAGCACACAGGAAAGTCAAAACAACCTTCGGTGACATTAAATGGCTCAAATGGCTCTGAGCACTATGGGACTTAACATCTGAGGTCATCAGTCCCCTAGAACTTAGAACTACTTAAACCTAACTAACCTAAGGACATCACACACACCCATGCCCGAGGCAGGATTCGAACCTGCGACCGTAGCAGTCGTGCGGTTCCAGTCTGAAGCGCCTAGAGCCGCTCGGCCACACCGGCCGGCGGTGACATTAAAAATAAGGGTGATAACATTAAGCGTGCAACGGGACTACCGGTTCTAGCGCTTCAGTCTGGAAACGAGCGACCGCTACGGTCGCTGGTTCGAATCCTGCCTTGGGCATGGATATGTGTGATGTCCTTAGGTTGGTTAGGTATAAGTAGGTCTAAGTTCTAGGGGACTAATGACCTCAGATGTTAAGTCCCATAGTGCTCAGAGCCATTTGAACCATTTGAGCAACGAGACTTCTACTGTTAAATGCAGAGGAAGAACGGGTACGTGGAAATAATACATTGGAAGTTTCTCTAAGGGGGAAGATTTGTCAGATTGATAGAAGAAGAAACAGGAGTCGATGTAGAAGAGATAGGGGATCCAGTACTAGAATCAGAATTTAACAGAGCTTTGGAGGACTTAAGATCAAATAAGGCAGAAGGGATAGATAACATTCGACCAGAATTTCTAAAATAATTGGGGGAAGTGGCAACAAAACGACTATTCACGTTGGTGTGTAGAATATATGAGTCTGGCAACACACAATCTGAGTTTCGGAAAAGCATCATCCAGAGAATTCTGAAGACGGCAAGAACTGACAGGTGCGAGAATTATCGCACAATCAGCTTAACAGCTCATGCATACAACATGCTTACAAGAATAATATACCGAAGAACTGAAAAGAAAATTGAGGATGCGCTAGATGGCGATAAGTTTGGCTTTAGGAAAGGTAAAAGCACGAGAGAGGCAATTCTGACGTTGCGGTTAATTATGGAAGCAAGACTAAAGAAAAATCAAGACACGTTCTTAGGATTTATCGACGTGGAAAAAGCGTTCGACAATGTAAAATGGTGCAAGATGTTCTAAATTCTGAGAAAAGTAGGGGTAAGCCATAGGGAGAGACGGGTCATGTACAATATGTACAACAGCCCAAAGTGAATAATAAGAGTGGACGACAAAGAACGAAGAGCTCGTATTAAAAAGCGTGTGAGACATGGATGTAGCCTTTCGCCACTACTGTTTTATCTGTACATCTAGGAAGCAATGATGGAAATAAAAGAAAGGTTCGTGAGTATAATTAAAATTCAAGGTGAAAAAATATCAGTGATACGATTCGCTGATGACATTGCTATCTTGAGTGAAAGTGAAGAAGAATTACATGATCTGCTGAACGGAATGAACAGTCTAATGACTACAGAGTACGGATAGAGAGTAAATCGAAGATAGGCGAAGGTAATGAGCAGTAGCAGAAATGAGAACAGCGAGAAACTTAACATCAGGATTGATGGTCACGAAGTAGATGAAGTTAAGGAGTTCTGCTACCTAGGCAGTAAAATAACCAATGACAGACGAAGCAAGGAGGACATCAAAAGCAGACTAGCAATGGCAAGAAAGGCATTCCTGGCTAAGAGAAGTCTACTAATATCATATATCGGCCTTAATTTGAGGAAGAAATTTCTGAGAATGTACATCTGAAGTACTGCATTGTATGGGAGTGAAACATGGACTGTGGGAAAACCGGAACAGAAGAGAATCGAAGCGCTTGAGACGTGGTGCTACAGACGAATGTTGCAGATTATGTGGACTGATAAGGTAAGGAATGAGGAGGTTCTGCGCAGAATCGGAGAGGAGAGGAATATGTGGAAAACACGGATAAGGAGAAGAGACAGGATGATACGTGAGGAAATGACTTCCATGATACTAGAGGGAACTGTAGAGGGCAAAAACTGTAGAGGAAGACAGAGCTCGGAACACCTCCAGCAAATAATTGAGGACGTAGGTTGCAAGTGCTACTCTGAGATGAAGAGGTTGGACCAGGAGAGGAATTCGTGGCGGGCCGCATCAGACCAGTCAAAAAAAATAAATAATTAAAAAATTTGTAGTTTGACCAACAGAAACCCAATGAAGATACACAATTCCATGAATATCGATGAAAACAATTATTAACGCTTAGAAACTTGCTTTGCTCATTCGAGGTTTCTCCTTCTTGGTGAAGTTGACCCTTTCTGTGCATGGACTGGCGCTTATCGTTGTCGGTGTTGGTTTGCTGTCGATTCTGATAAGAATAACCCTATCGCTGAACTGTTCACAGCAAACACTCTCTGCTCAAATTTTCTGCTGATGTTGATATTACCCTATACTCATCTGACCAGAAATCCTTGTCTTCTTTACACTTCACTTCACCGTCCCCTACTATATCTAGATAGAGCCTTTGCATTTCCCTTTTCAGATTTTCTAATTTCCCTACCACGTACGAGTGATAGGCTCTTAGAACGTTATCCTTCCGTTGATTATTCAGTCTTTTTCTCACGCTAATCTCTCCGTTGATAGTCCCCTCCCGGAGATCCGAATGGGGGACTTTTCTGGAATCTTTTGCCAATGGAGAGATCACCATGACACTTCTTCAATTACAGGCCACATGTCCTGTGGATACACGTTACGTGTCTTTAATGCAGTGGTTTTCATAGCCTTCTGCATCCTCATGCCGTTGATCACTGCTGATTCTTTCGCCTTTAGGGGCAGTTTCCCACCCCAAGGACAAGAGTGCCCCGAACCCCTGTCCGCTCCTCCGCCCTCTTTGACGAGGCCGTTGGCAGAATGATGGGTGACTTCTTATGCCAGAAGTCTTCGGCCGTCAATGCTGATTATTAATAAAAATTTAACCAGTGGTGGGATTCGAACCCGAAACCGAAGATGTTTTGATTGAATCAAAGTCGCTACTCTTTTTTATCTCATTTTGTTCTATATTGTTCATTGAATTTGTTCGTGGCGGACGTCCGATGACACCCGTTCAGGTTGTTCGTTGATCGGTTCACTCAGTTTTTTTACTACAGACAGTAGCTAAACACTCTGACCGAACACGCTGAGCTACCGTGCCGGCCATCCCTAGACCACTGGTGCAAACTCTATTGTTATTCCTCTACTATTGCAGGCCGACTCCAATAGAACCAGTTTCACTCATAGTCAAGAATACAACTTCCAGACTGAGACTCCACCGAAAAACCGTCAGAGGTTGTTCACGAATACCTTCTGATTATACGTGATCACTGATAAAATAGTTGCTTTATTTTATTTGGTTTCTTGCATCAATTAGCTTTGTGTCTGCATTGGACTGAAAATAGTGCACAACAGTGTAAATGTCGGAAGTATGTGCTGTGTGACTTGTTTCCACGCGCTGACGTTACCTACTGTTGACAACAGTAATGGCCACGTTATGTCGTTGGCCCCCAGTTTGTACTCAGTGCTGCTCGGTTCTGTCTAGCGTTTTGTTTTCCGGCAGTGGTAGTTGTGCGTTAAAGTGATACACAGCTGTACTAAGGATAGATTGGAAGATGAAAAGTTGCCCGATGTAATATAATCCCGATTAGTGTTGGTGCCATTACGGCTTCGCGTATCGTTAAAATACACTCCTGGAAATTGAAATAAGAACACCGTAAATTCATTGTCCTAGGAAGGGGAAACTTTATTGACACATTCCTGGGGTCAGATACATCACATGATCACACTGACAAAGCCACAGGCACATAGACACAGGCAACAGAGCATGCACAATGTCGGCACTAGTACAGTGTATATCCACCTTTCGCAGCAATGCAGGCTGCTATTCTCCCATGGAGACGATCGTAGAGATGCTGGATGTAGTCCTGTGGAACGGCTTGCCATGCCATTTCCACCTGGCGCCTCAGTTGGACCAGCGTTCGTGCTGGACGTGCAGACCGCGTGAGACGACGCTTCATCCAGTCCCAAACATGTTCAATGGGGGACAGATCCGGAGATCTTGCTGGCCAGGGTAGTTGACTTACACCTTCTAGAGCACGTTGGGTGGCACGGGATACATGCGGATGTGCATTGTCCTGTTGGAACAGCAAGTTCCCTTGCCGGTCTAGGAATGGTAGAACGATGGGTTCGATGACGGTTTGGATGTACCGTGCACTATCCAGTGTCCCCTCGACGATCACCAGTGGTGTACGGCCAGTGTAGGAGATCGCTCCCCACACCATGTTGCCGGGTGTTGGCCCTGTGTGCCCCGGTCGTATGCAGTCCTGATTGTGGCGCTCACCTGCACGGCGCCAAACACGCATACGACCATCATTGGCACTAATTTGCTGGGAAGTGGCGGTGCGGTCCCCTACGGCACTGCGTAGGATCCTACGGTCTCGGCGTGCATCCGTGCGTCGCTGCGGTCCGATCCCAGGTCGACGGACACGTCCACCTTCCGCCGACCACTGTCGACAACATCGATGTACTGTGGAGACCTCACGCCCCACGTGTTGAGCAATTCGGCGGTACGTCCACCCGGCCTCCCGCATGCCCACTATACGCCCTCGCTCAAAGTCCGTCAACTGCACATACGGTTCACGTCCACGGTGTCTCGGCATGCTACCAGTGTTAAAGACTGCGATGGAGCTCCGTATTCCACGGCAAACTGGCTGACACTGACGGCGGCGGTGCACAAATGCTGCGCAGCTAGCGCCATTCGACGGCCAACACCGCGGTTCCTGGTGTGTCCGCTGTGCCGTGCGTGTGATCATTGCTTGTACAGCCCTCTCGCAGTGTCCGGAGCAAGTATGGTGGGTCTGACACACCGGTGTCAATGTGTTCTTTTTTCCATTTCCAGGAGTGTATTTCTTAAAATGACAACGTCCGTACACGACATAATTAAAAACTGCTTACCATCGTTCGCGACCAGTATAACTGAACGCCTGTGCTTTATAACCCTTGTTCAATTACACTGACCACCAACGATGAAAAACATGTACGTTTGAAATATTATTGATATTAAGTACTTGACAGTAGTCTGAAACAAAACTGTTAAAATGGGAATGGAATGTGAACGTGTATTTTATCTCGTCGCTTATGCCTTTTGCCCTGTACTGAACTTTTCTGACTGTGAGAATGTGAATTTAATTTAGCCGCGAGATTGTAGACTGTCAATAACTTTAAATCAAACCAAAACTGCATGAATTTACGTAACACAAAAACTGAATCTGATGCAACACTATTGATTTGAAATTAGCCCTGATAATAAAACAAAACTTAATCAATTTGAAAATAATGGTTCCCGTGCTTAATGAATGCTGTCTCTGAAATAATAAAATTTCCTACCGCTGTCTGCGCAATGGTAACACTCTTCGCACTTCTCTCTGTTAGTACTTTAAATTGAATAATTAGCAAACAGCTATTGGGCAAGGCCGTAGCTTAGCATACATTTTAATTAAATCGAATAAGACTGAGACAATAACTTCTTGAGAAAAATGGTTAATCTAAAATGACATGGATCAGAGAAGTGGTATTGACTTGGGAAAGTAACAATATGGCACTAACTTTAAAACTTGTATATTGACTTTTTGAAAATAAATAATGCTCACAATCATCACACTCAATAAACGGATTGTACATTAACAATTAGCTTTACAAAATCATTAGATGTGTGTGCTATAAGTTGTCTCAACCATCACTTATGAATATGCGCATTGCATTAGTAACAAAACAACTTTCTTTGACTTAATTATTTCCAACTTCTGTTGAGATTCCTTTTACAGCTAGCAAACATCATAGTATCTTGCAAATAAAAAAATCGTTACTGCCCGTAGCGAGTAAATATGTATCCAGCACATATCAGATACAACACGTCTTTACACTTGAGTCCTCTATATATTACTCAATCTAAAGTTACTCTAACACATTACCCATAACTCCTTGAGTCAGCGATCGCTGTTGAGCAGCGATGCTACTACACAATCGATACTACATTTGAACATCTCTGGTTCAATATAATGTTTTCTTACACAACTTGAATTAATTTACCCCGTGTATATACCTTTGACATGTATGGATGTTGCCATTTCAAGAAACGTTTTTACAATGTATGAAGCCGTAATGGCACCAACATTAATCAAGAGTATTTTCCGATCTGAAGATAGCTAGACTGTTAGCCGAAATTAGTAATCAATCTAAATAAACAAGATTTCATATACGGTCTTTACTTCATGGGTTTTCAGTCCCTAACATAAATGAAAAAGTTTATAACAGTATTGTCAAAAATTGCAGTACATCTACATCTACATCCATACTCCGCAAGCCACCTGACGGTGTGTGGCGGAGGGTACCTTGAGTACCTCTATCGGTTCTCCCTTCTATTCCGGTCTCGTATTGTTCGTGGAAAAAAAGATTGTCGGTATGTCTCTGTGTGGGCTCTAATCTCTCTGATGATATTCTCATGGTCTCTTCGCGAGATGTACATAGGAGGGAGCAATATACTGCTTGACTCCTCGGTGAAGGTATGTTCTCGAAACTTCAACAAAAGCCCGTACTCTCTTACATAGTCTTCCACTGGAGTTAGTCATCTCCGTAACGCTTTCGCGAGTACTAAATGATCCTGTAACGAAGCGCGCTGCTCTCCGTTGGATCTTCTCTGTCTCTTCTATCAACACTATCTGGTACGGATCCCACACCGGTGAGCAGTGTACTATAACCTACTTCCTTTGTTTTGGGATTGCATTTCCTTAGGATTCTTCCAATGAATCTCAGTCTGGCATCTGCTTTACCGACGATTAATTTTATATGGTCATTCCATTTTAAATCACTCCTAATGCCTACTCCCAGATAATTTATGGGGTTAGCTGCTTCCAGTTGCTGACCTGCTATATTGTAGCTAAATGATAAGGGATCTTTCTTTCTATGTATTCGCAGCACATTACACTTGTCTACATTGAGATTCAAAACATGACTCTGAGCACTATGGGACTTAACATCTGAGGTCGTCAGTCCCCTAGAACTTAGAACCACTTAAACCTAACTAACCTAGGGACATCGTACACATCCATGCCCGAGGCAGGATTCGAACCTGCGACCGTAGCGGTCGCGCGGTTCCAGACTGAAGGGCCTAGCACCGCTCGTCTACACCGGCCGGCATTGAGATTCAATTGCCATTCCCTGCACCGTGCATCAATTCGTTGCAGATCCCCCTGCATTTCAGTACAAATGGCTCTGAGCACTATGGGACTTAACACCTATGGTCATCAGTCCCCTAGAACTTAGATCTACTTAAACCTAACTAACCTAAGGACAGCACACAACACCCAGCCATCACGAGGCAGAGAAAATCCCTGACCCCGCCGGGAATCGAACCCGGGAACCCGGGCGTGGGAAGCGAGAACGCTACCGCACGACACGAGATGCGGGCGCATTTCAGTACAATTTTCCATTGTTACAACCTCTCGATATCCTACTACATCGTCCGCAAAAAGCCTCAGTGAACTTCCGATGTTAATCTGTCAAGCACTTTTGGCGAATTTTGGTAAAAAATTTTCGTCTCCAAGCGCGGGAGTCGTCTTCGGAGGTAAAACGGTAACTAAAATAAACAGTAACTGATGTAAACACCGGCTTTGAAAGCCCTATATTGTAGGATTAAACAATTTATGGCTGAAAACTTTGAAATGAATGATAGAAAGTTACAAAAAAGAAGCAAATGTAGAATATTCTTAGAAAAAGTATGCACATTGCCTCCATTGTATATCTGGTGTAGAAGCTCGAGAGGGATTACATAGCATACAAAAACTCGTTTTACGTCAGTGCGTCTACAATATTTATTCTGGAAAGCTGAGAAAAGGACAAATTTAGTGCAGGAAGGTACCGCACGCTACGCCAACACAAGCTATTGCCACAGCAAAGACCCTGCAGGGCGATAAATAGCGGGAGCTGTTGTACCAAATGAGAGGAAAGAATCCAGTTAGACCTGTATCAGCGGACGTAATAAGTGAACGCCGCGGGCGACCAAAGGCGTGAGAGCGCCTTCCGCTCAATAAGCCCGGCGGACGACACAAGGGGCCGGCCAGAGAATGGGGCGGCACCCACAATGGGAGCCTGAGGCTGCCGCTACACTGACCGCCAGCCAGCCAGAGGCATTGACGGAGACCCCGCAGAGGGGCGCAGCTGATGGATGGCCGGACGTCTGCGATTGAGCCGCGCCGCCGGGCGACCGGCGATCGGAAAACGCCCGCCGCAGATTCGTCTCCGTCACTCGCACGCCGCGACCGCACTCTGCAAGCACGAGGCCGAGCAACAGGTCACGTAGCGGCAACTTTTTGTACTGCCCCATCTGTACTCGTGCGGATTAGTTACAGCAGACAGGAAAGATTGGTACAAGCCGTCCTCAGCGAAGACCGGATTTGGATCCGGAGAAATGTATTTACTTTTTACTAGCTGTATCCGGCTACTCTTTGCTTTGGGTCATATAAATGGAAAAGAAAGGAGAGAGGAAAATGGGATGCCTAATCTCATTCTCTCCCCTGTCCCTGTCTAGGACCCCCTCTGCATTTCTTTATCGATCTCCTCCTCGTTGCCCCCTCTCTCGTTCCATTTTCTCCTCCCCCTCTCTTTCCCTCCGTCTTCTCCTCAACCCTCTGTTTCCCCAACTCCTACTGCTCCTTCTCTCTCCCCCTCTCTTAGTCGATTACCTCCTTCTTCCTTTCTCTGTCCATTTTCTCTCTCCCCCACCTCTGTTTCCTCCTTTCCCTTCTCTATATCCACCACCTCCTTTCTATTTTCTATGTCCGTCTCCTGGAGCCACTCTGTAACAATTCTGGACGTGTGGCGTATACATTGACCTGCTGGAATTGCCCAAGTCCGTCAGAATACACAATGGACAAGAATGGATGCAGCTGATCAGACAGGATGCTTACGTACGTGTCACCTGTCAGGGTCGCATCTAGACGTATCACGGGGTCCCCTATCACTACAACTGCACACGCCTCCACCATCTTGAACAGTCTCCTGCTGACATGCAGGGTCCGTGGATTCATGAGGTTATTGTGGTATCGATAGCTACGATGCCACAGCGTAGGTTGGCACTACGACACCGACGACAGCGCCCTCTAGCAGACGCTGTCCAGCTCTACGAGCTTCCCTCCAGATTCTCCCCTTTTCATCAAGAGCAGACGGCCTCGAAACATCGCTCCAACCTCAGCTTGCTATTGAGACTATATACCACTTACGACGGGAATACGGTTATGCACCTAACGGCTTTTCAGTTGTAAAGTTACGTATGTCATTGACTAATAATTAAATGTACTTTCACGTAAAAAGCTGTACCGAGAATCTTAACTCACCTGCTCCTGCTCACTTCCTACATTCGGCCTACTCATTCCGTTTACAGGGGCAGAACCACTCGCTGCCATCCAGGCGGGATACAAAAGTTGTCTCCATACCCGTAGACATCCATCCGCTCGATACATTTTGAAACGAGATTCGTCCGACAAGGCAACATGTTTTCAGTCACCAACAGTCCGATGTCGGTGATGACGGGCACAGGCGAAGCGTGAAGCTTTCTGTTGTGCAGTCATCAAGGCTACACGAGTCGGCCTTTGGCTCCGAAAGCCCATATCGATGATGTTTCGTTGAATGGTTCGCACGACGACACTTTTTGATGGCCCAGCATTGCAACTTGTAGCAATATGCGAAAGGGTTGCACTTCTATCACGTTGAACGATTCTCTTCAGTCCTCGTTAGTCCCGTTGTTGCAGGATCTTTCTTCCGGCCGCAGCGATGTCGGACATTTGATGTTTTACCGGATTCCTGACCTTCAGGGTAGACTCGTGAAATGGGAGTCCGGGAAAACCCGCGCATCGTCGCTGTCGCGGAGATGCTGTGTCCCACCGCTCGTGCGCCGGCTATAACACCAGGTACAAATTCACTTAAATCTTGATAACCTGCTATATTGTAGCAGCAGTAAACGATCTAACAACTCCGCCAGACACTTGTTGTCTGCCGGCCGCTGTGGCCGAGCGCTTCTAGGGGCTTCAATCCGGAACCGCGCTGCCGCTACGGTCGCAGGTTCGAATCCTACCTCGGGCATGGATGTGTGTGATGTCCTGAGGTTACTTAGGTTTAAGTAGTCGTAAGTCTAGGGGACTGATGACCTCAGATGTTAAGTCCCGTAGTGCTTTGAGCCATTTGAACTTGTTGTCTTATATAGGCGTACCCGACCGTAGAGCCGTATTTTGCCTGTTTAGATATTACTGTATTTGAATACGCATGCCTATATCAACATGATATCGACCTTTTCCGCAATTGGTAAACGGTCCATTTTAACACGGTTAATGTATCACGAAGCAAATACCGTCCGCACTGGCGGAATGTTACGTGATACCACGTACTTATACGTTTGAGACTATTACAGCGCCATCTATCATAAAGCGAAAAAAGTGGTCCAACTAAAACATTCATATTTCTTTGCGTACTGCACGAATATGCAATACAAAATGGGGGTTCCTATTTAATAAACGAAATTGATATCCGTTTGACCTATGGCAGCACCATCTAGCGGGCCAACCACAGCGCCATCTGGTTTCCCCCATCAAGCTAGACAGGTTTCGTTCTTTGTAGTTTTTTCGTTTGATGCTTATTTCGTGAGATATTTGGCACGGTCACGATCAATGGACCACCCTGTATATAGCATATATAGCATATAGAGCTAAATGTTTGTCACAGTTACGTGTAAAAATTTGAAGAAAATCGGAAAGGTACATTTTGATATTTTAGATAATATCTATTACATTCTGTATTACATATATTTTCTTATGCAGTGTACGTTTTAAAGTATACATATATTAAAGAATTAGGTACATCAAACAGAATTCTTGACTAATGATTCAGATGAGCTATACATTGAAGGAAAGGAAATCGAGAAGATAATCACTTTCTGTTATTTGAGATCCATTTTATAAATCGAGGGAGATCAGAGTCAGAAATCAATAAAAGCATTAGTAGCGGACGGAACGTCATTGGGATGCTTAACTCAGTCTTATGGAGCAGGAATGTAACGAGCGGAACTAAAAAATTAATATAAAAAGCCATATTAGAGAGTGTGGTTCTGTATGGAACGGAGACCTGCACAATTAACCTGAAGCACATTAAAAATCACAAGCCGTAGAGATGGACTTCTGGAGAAGATCGGATAGAATCTCCAGGAAAGAGAAGATAAGGAACACTGAAATAGTAAGTAGAATGGAAATAAAAGAAAGAATATATGTCGTAATGGATAGGAAGAATGGAGAAAGCCAACAAGTGAACATTTACATTTTTATTTACATACATTTAGCCTTACCACATTAGTGGCGTCTCCTACACCGGAACGTGTACAGACGGGGCAATTCTGCACCTGCGCCTCCCAGTCACAGATCTAGGGCTTTGTTCTGGGAGAAGATGGGAAGAATGGAGAAAGCCAGAATACCAAAATTGATACTGGAGTGGGAACCGGAGGGTAGAAGATTAAGAGGACCACCTATGACAACCTGGCTCCAAAATGTACAGCACACAATGAGGAGAATGGGAGCAGAGGAAGACGACACAAAAGATCGAAACAACTGGAGGAATATTTTGAAATTGTAGTTTAAGAACGTTTATTCTTTGAATAGTAATTCCCGAGTAAATTGTTATGTTGGAGATAGGCCTCTGTAATGAGGAAAAGCTCAAAATAAATTTAAAAAAAGGTACCTAAAAACACAGCCATATCATAATTCAATGCTGTGTCAAAATTTCAAAGCAATCGGTCAACAACTTCCCGAGATTAACGATTTTGAACAAGTGAGCATTTACATTTTTATTTACATATATTTAGCCTTACCACATTAGGGGCCTCTCCTACATCGGAACATGTACAGAAGGTGCAATTCTGCACCTGCGCCTCCCAGTCACAGATCTAGGGCTTTGTTCTGGGAGGAGATGGGAGCGCACAGTTCAATACCCCCACCCCATAATATTTAGCTTTCCGTCATCCTCATTTTTAACTTGCCACAGAAGCCTAGGATTTTAAAAATAGTGAAAATATATTATTTTTTATTGTTATGGGGTCAGCCAGAAATTGCTCCAATTATATTTTAAAAACAGAATTCAGTATCATGACAGATCAGAGATGAATGACATGGAACACAGCTCAACATAACACATCAATTACATTTATATCCATCTTTTTGACTTGCAGCTCCTTGTATTGGCCGTGTTTGCAGTTAAAATTTTTGGATGTGAGGTCCACCAGTTATGCAAAACACAGTTTTTCTCAGTACCCAAACAGTTTTCGGCACCACCGTGCCATCATCAGTGGGTTTTAGTTTTTATTTATTCTGCAATGTGAACATTTTTGTTAAATGATTATAAAATGATGTGCATTTTTAGTTCAAACAACAGATCATTTCTTTTTGTAAATACTTTTACATTTGGTGTCCATGAATTTTCTGGATCACTTTTGTGTTGATTATGGATAAATTTAACAATCAGGAATATATGACCTCACATGCAACACTTGTCAATCAGTATACATAGGACAAACATGCAGAAACTTCAAAACAAAATATTCGGAATATCTGAGAGCTTTAAAAAGCAACAGCTCCCATAGCACATTTGCTGACCATCTTATAGCCGACAATCACCACCCAACCACAATAGAAACAGACTTGACAATACTAAAACCCAGCTACAGTCTATACAGCAAACTGACCATTGAAGAAAACTTCCATATACAGAAGGCAATAGCAGAAGGAAAACAGGTCTTAAACGAATACACTACACTCTGAAATGGTACACTATTTAACACATTAAAGGAACTTTACAAATAAAAACAGCACAAACAGATAAAGTCTACACACACGCACACACACACACACACACACACACACACACACACACACACACACACATGCACACACGCGCAAAAAAATCAGATGCAAACAAAATTCAAATTTGGAGCCGTACTCTCTGGTGAACAAATGAACACTGACTGGGGTGGGACACATAACAAACCACAAACACACTGTGCTCTGGTGTAGTTAAAAGTGTTTTACTACGCTATTTGTGGAAAATACTTGTTACAGTTACGTGTGCATCACAACATCTCAGCATGCTGCGGAGAATGGAAGTGCTTGCCACACGAAAACGTAACTGAATACGAAAATAGGCGCGAAAACATCGCGAAAAACTAAATTACATTCTAGCATTCTAGAAGACAGGTTAACTTCTAGCAAAAAAACTTTCTGGTGCCGAAACATGTTTGGGCACTGAGGAAAACGGTGTTTTGCATAACTGGCGGAGCTCACATCCAAAAATTACATTTATGCTCTTGTTCCTGAAATGAAGTGCACTAATAAACAGTTGACGAAGTTGCACAGGGGTGACTGTAACCAACACGATCGGCAGTGATTGTGAACTGTTTACTGGATCAACTACCGCAATGCACTAAAATTTGCCAGCGACTGCTCCTGCTGCTGCTGCCGTGAGTAGGGGCACTGAGTCAAACTCACTCTAAAGGTTCCCAGTCCCAGTCCTGCGAAATGCTCACCAGGCACATGTAGAAATCGCGAATGAGGTGGCCACAGCGTATCTGCGCCGGGTTGAACAGCGGACCTACAAATACCCTCGTTCGGTTCCACCTTTACGAACAGACTCCACAGCCCGAGCATAAATCTATTCCCCTCCTGCACGGCACAAAAGCGAATCGACTCCTTGCTCCATGGCACCCGACCGAATCGTCCCTGGCTCACATTTCATGCAAGCCTGCGAAGAACTCCACATGGAGAACGCGCCATAAAGCTAAAAACCACCAGTCGAAAATGGCAGTGATGTCCTCCGCCAATAGCATATCACCTCGTGTACCGTACAGTCACCATCCATAAAACTGGGAAAAACTGTTCCTCCAATCCTAACACATCTCAAAGCATCGAACAGGCATCCACTGTTAAGTTTTCTGACATCAGGATTTGGCGTCCCAATCAACCCACTGTTATTTTGCGCGTGCAGGGAATAGTGAGGCTTGTGTCATTACTTGGCCTTGAAAAACCGCAACAGCTCTCCCAGCGACACAGCATCGGAAGTCCTGCAGTGGCGCCCCATTTCGGCCGCTTCTGCGAAATGTTTTCGCAGGTTTAACTGATACCAATATTGCGGAATGGTTTCCAGGAAACAATTGAGGACCCTTGCAGAAACAGCAGAATGCACTGCACCTTGGCTGCGAACGGTTGTCAGTGCTCAAGGCTTCTTGCACCATACGATTTTATGATTTGGGCATCCGCAGCTTAAGTACACGACAAAATATTTTTAAAATACTTAAAAAATTTCAAATATTTTATCATGTACCTAAGCTGTGGATGCCCAAACTGTAAAATCATATGTGCTAATGGAATTACAGTAATTGTATGTGTGTGCTCGACTGCATAAATAAAGTGGAAGAAAGGCAGGTCCTAAGGACTTTCCGTCTTTCAAGTGGTAATGCCAAGAAAAGCATTTCTCAAAAAGAGAAATTTGTCAACAAGAGTACAAATTTAAATGACAGAAACTCCTTTCTGAAGAAATGTTTACCTGTTACCATTTCCTTACGGAAAAATCTGACATTGCTAGTAATGCTTTCCGTCATATGTAGGAAAGACGGCAGTGGTGACGATCCACGACCATACAGATAATTCTAAATTAATTCGCTGTCTGCAAACCCCTTGTCCACTGTATCATCCTGAAAAACTGGCATTCAGAGTTGTTTGAAATTCTACAAATGATTATTTTACTCAAAAGAGATTTTGTAATTCTGACTCTGGGCTTGCTGGATGCCATAAAAATGGTATCACAGGTCACCTTAAGCCGCCTTACCTGGAAGGGGCACGGTGCAGTGTTTTTAAGTGAATTAGGCACGATGCTGTCAGAGAGATGGGAGCAAAACGGCTTCACATTTCACTGCGCATGTTCGATTCCGATAAGTAGTGAAGTGACAATTCTCACGGCAGCCCTGTTGAAATGCAGCGATGTGTGCTTATTTTGTTTTGAAAAAAAAAACTGTAGTGAGGACTATGGGACCAGATTGCTGAAGTCATCGGTCCCTAGGCTTACACACTAATTAATCTAACTTAACTTACGTTAGGGACAACAAACACCCACATGCTCGAGGGAGGACTCGAACCTCGGACAGGGGGGGGGGGGGGGGGGGGGGGGGGGGACCGTGACAAGACGCCATAGACCGCATGGCTACCCCGCGCGCCTTTGTTTTGAACGATTATAAATTAACTTTCTGTTTTAAGTTCCATTGAAACAAATGAAATCATATGATATGAAACCTTGGATCTGGAAACCTTGGTCAAGAGGACTACAGAAAAGATAAATACAAGGTGTTTGGAAACTCCCATTACAAACTTATAGGACTTGTACAGGGACTGTGTACATAATATTTTGAATAGGACCCCATATCCGGAATCGTACCGTTTCCATTCTACGACGATTTCAGCTCAGATCTTTAACTCAACCACTTCTGCTTGAGGAACTGCATTAGGCGTGACGCAGTACAATTACTAGGTAACAAGTAAACTTGAGAACGTTTGTTTGCATTAACACTTAAACATTACGTGTTTGCATTATTTCGGAACAAAGAAGAACCCAGCGTACTGTGTGTACAGAATGTAATGTTTAAGTGTTACTACAAACAAATGTGCTTAAGTATTAAATGGATGTCTCGTTATCTTTTCTTCTACTGTTACCTAATATGTACTGCCTCACGCCTATTTCAATTTCTCAGGGAGAAGTAGATGAGTTAAACACCACAACTGGAACGGAAACGGTACGTTTGCGGACATGGGTTCCTACTCAAAGGATTATGTACTCACTCCCCTGTTCAAGTCCTAGAAGATTGTAGCGGGAATTTCCAAATACCCCTATATTGGCTGGAGTTATGGGTCTGAGAGACTAGTAAATGCGATGTCGGCTTTATGCTTATGTATCACAATATCAACGATCTAAGGCGTGAACTGTGAAAAGAGATTTAGGTATATAAACCAACGGACCGATTAACACGTTCTTCTCTATCGAAGTAAGTCCGTTAACCCCGCTCATAGACGTCAAAATTAGTGTCCAGGTCCTACCTGTACCTCTCAACTGCATCAGATTACTGCGTCCCCATACGCGTCCTCTAGTCTACGGATGCGGCTCGCCTCAGGAGTGTGCTGTGGCGGCAGACGGCTGCCACGCAGAGAGATCAGTGGCGACCCCAGCCTCTGTCAGCCAGACGGCAAGGGGTGAGGACGCATCAGTGACGACTGACTCACTACCAGGCGACGCTCGCCCCGAATTCAGACGTACTTAAGTTGGCCGTCTCCGCTAAACTACTTCTCCTGCTTTCTAAGCACCTTTTACCGACCGGTGAATCGAGAACGTCAACTTATATCCACCAAATAATATCGTCCAATTTCACTTTTGCCGGCTTTCTCAAAAATAGTGTCCGCAGCTCAAGGTCTTGCGGTAGCGTTCTCGCTTCCCGCGCACGGGTCCCGGGTACGATTCCCGGCGGGGTGAGGGATTTTTCCCGCCTCGAGATGACTGGGTGTTGCTGTGTCATCATCCCCATTACGGTCGGAGGAAGGTAATCGCAAACCACCTCGGCTAGGACCGTGTCTAGTACGGCGGCACGGGTCTTCCGCATCGTCCCCTACTCTCCTCGGAGTACGGGACCTCGTCATCATCATCAAAAGTATTTGAAAAGGTTGTGTTCAAGCGTCTCCTTAAGCATCTGACTGCAAATAACATATTGTCCAAATCACAGTTTGGATTTCTTAAGGGTTCTGATGTAGAGAAAGCTATTCACACTTACAGTGAGAATGTACTTAATTCATTAGATAGTAAATTAGAGGCTACTAGCATTTCCTGGGACCTGTCAGGAGCCTTTGTGTGTGTGAACCACAGCTTTCTCTTAAGTAAATTAGAATATTATGGTGTCACTGGCAATGATGCGAAATGGTTTGAGTCTTATCTATCTAACAGGAAACAAAGGGTATCCTTGCGAAATACCTGTGCAGTAAGCAGTCAGTCTTCAACTGACTGGGAATTAATTACATATCGTGTTCCTCAAAGTTCCATCTTGGGTCCATTGCATTTTCTTGTGTACATTAATGACCCCTCATTTGCTACATAGCCAGATGCTAAGTTTGTTTTGTTTGCAGATGACACAAACATTGCAATAAGTAGCAAGTCAAGTACAGATTTACAAATAGCTGCTAATCAAATTTAGTGGTTTAAAGCTAATTCACTGTCATTAAACTTTGAGAAGACCCACTGTATACACTTCACAACCTGTAAGAGATTTCCTTCCAATATGTGTATAACATATAAAGACATGAAGATCGAAGAGGTTGACAGTATTAAATTTGTGGGATTACAACTCGATAATAAATTCAGTTGGGAGGGGCGTACCATGGAACTGCCTAAGCGCCTAAACAAGTCTGTATTTGCCGTGAGAATAGTGTCAGCTGTAGGAGATATGAACATAAAAAACTTGTATACTTTGCCCACTTTCATTCTATTATGTCATATTCTGGGGCAACTCATCAAACCGAGCAAAAGTTTTTAGGGTGCAAAAGCGTGTGATGACAACCACTTATCGTGTAAATTCAAGAAAATCATGTAGAAACCTGTTCAAGGAAATTGGTATTCTAACCACTGCTTCTCAGTAAATTTATTCGTTAATGACGTTTGCTGCTAGTAATACATCTCTATTTCCAACCAATAGCTCAATAGGTCAATAAGAACAATCTACATAAATCACTTACCTTGGTCCAAAAACGGAGTCCAATATTCAGGAACACACATTTTTAATAAATTGCCAGCAACCACTAAAAACTTGGTTTCAGATAAAGCACGGCTTAAACAGAGTTTGAAAGACTTTATGACAAGCAACTCCTTCTACTCCGTAGATGAATATCTTAGCAGAGACTGTTAAGCCAGCTTAAGTAAAGATATCTGTTAGATTTCAGTTTTGACCGCACTTGGTCACAACAGTCAAGATTAGGTATTTTGTGTATGATAAATTTATTAATAGTGCATAACAGTGTTTCAGTTTGACAGCGCGTTAATTCTGTAAATATTAGCCGTTTCAGTTTACCGCATTGCATTCACCTATTCCGACATCTCTTGACAAATGAGCAGGGTAGTAAGTATTATATTCAAATGCTTTACGTTTCTATGTTATAATTTCTGACATGTTCCACACCCACGAGAATCATCTCACTTTTTGGGTCTATAGAACGAAAACTGAATGTAATCTAATCTAATCTAAGGCTCTAAGGATACGTGTAGCAACTCAGACGGCGTCATTTGTAACAATTAGAATCAAATATGTTTTCACTTGCTACTTCCCCGACCACCTTGTTGAAATTAACTAAAAAAATGGCTCTGAGCACTATGGGACTTAACATCTGAGGTCATCAGTCCCCTAGAACTTAGAACTACTTAAACCTAACTAACCTAAGGTCATCACACACGTCCATGTCCGAGGCAGGGTTCGAACCTGCGACTATAGCGGTCGCGCGGTTCCAGACTGAAGCGCCTAGAACCGCTCGGCCACTCTGGCCGGCTGAAATTAACTCTTTTATTTTCAGATACGTATCCCACACACATGTGCGTAGGCAGCAAGGGTACAGAGTCGTCATAATTGCTCGGTGTAATGCCTGCTTGCTTTCACCAAGGTAGTCATTAATTACTTTTTCCACAAGGCAGCGACAACATCGTCGTCCTCTATCGAAATGAAGATAGTGTCCTTCACTACCTTCCTATCCGCACTACGTTTTGGATGATGATGATGAGATGATGATATTTGGTTTGTGGGGCGCTCAGCTACGCGGTCACGGGTGTCCGTCCGTACAAAGTCCCAATTTTTGCACAGTCCATTTCTTTTTCCACAGTCCAATCGAGCCACTGTCACGAATGATGATGGTGACGATGAAACGATGAGGACAGCAGAAACACCCAGTCCCCAGGCAGAGAAAATTCCCAACCCGGCCGGAAATCTAACCCGGGACCCCGTGACCAAGAGGCAGCAACGCTAGCCACTAGACAACGAACTGCGGACTCTGCTACATTTTGGAGCCGCTGCGTTCATCTTCCTGCTGCAAGTGCTTCTAGTGTCAGCCGATACCAGGATACGAGACACTCTGGGATGCATTTTAAGCCCATCTCACTGTTAGTCTGCTGTATATCTCCTACCAGATTGCCTTGCTTGAAGTGGTGCTGAACAAACCCCACGTTTCCTGTAGGAAGTGGCATATGACTCCTGGTAACCGAATTAAATAGTCAATCCTGTATTTTATAGCTCCCAGGTGAAGTCCAACGAACTGTGGAGGTACAAGAGAACAGGCGATAAACTTAGAAGACATAAAATATTTAGCGAGCACTTAAAGTTTCCACCACTAGTGGGATAACATTTAACTTCTGATCAGCTGCACAAAAACGGACGAAAACTGATGTCCCAGTACTTATAGAACACAGGAGACTGATCATTTAAAAAGGTCCGAACACAAGAGATCATAGTCTGATATCACTTACCGCTGATCTGCAGAATCTTCTCTCGCCTAGTAGCCTGAGATACCTCGACGCGGTGACATCCAGATTCTGAGCAGAGTGCAGCCATTGGTTCTTTTGCAACTTGTTGATGAAACGTCTAGTTATCAAACCCTGCAAATCAGGGCTTGGACTTTTTCACTCAGGCATTGAAAAACGTTTCTAAAGTATAAGTGCAATTACGTTCAGGGGCTCATTTGGAATAATTAACATACCGTTATCTTCCTCGTTTCATTGACAATATAAATTCGTAGAGTTCTTTATTTTATTTTATGTGGCTACCTATTAGTTGCTTTTCCTCCTCGTAAACTGTCCCTAACCCTACAAATTTCATCATTGTTCGCTATATTTCAGCAGATGGCCGCCCTATAATCATTAATACAGCTGATGGGAAAAGAGCATCACTTCATAACGAGCGACGAACATTGGAATATTTACTTGCACGATGCGATCTGTTGGCCAACGAGGAGTTAGATAAGCAAACCTCAACAACAATACTGACATGCAGGCCAAGCGTATACACTGACATAGTTAAAGCGTAAAAATCAACAAAAATCGAGCGTGCAGCAGCGTCATAAACAATGTTTTGTGAAGTTCGAAGCTGTAACTGCCGGGGGTGGTTCATTAAAAATATATACCATGTTTCTGTGCGTGTTTCGACAAAATATGAGCATGCAGATGGGGACAGGTACCGCGAAAATAACAATACGTAATCGCAAAATATAGACGCAAGGTATTTTCAAGTTGCTTATAAGGTCCTTGTTCAACCGATTCTTGAGTCCTGTACAGCAAAGGGGACGCTTACCAGGTAGGACCAGACATAAAGAAGATCTAACGAACAGAGCAGCGTTTGGTCACGGGATCGTTTATAAGGCGCGAGAGCGTTACAGAGATGCTTAACAAACTACAGTGGCAGACGTTACAAGAGAGGCGTTGTGCATCATGGAGAGGCTTACTATTGGTATTTCGAGGGAGTACGTTCCGGGAAGTGTCGGACAACATATTTCTTCCTCTAATGTATATCTCGGGAAATGACGACGACGAGGAGAAAATTCGAGAAATGAGAGCTAATACAGAGGCTTACCGACAATCATTTTTCCCACGCGCCATTCGCGAGCGGAACAAGTAAGGGGAAATCAGTTAGTGTTAACACAAGTACCTCCGCCCCACACTGTTAGGTGGCTTGCGGAGTATGATGCAGATGAAGAAAATTAGATTTAAAAATATTTATGTTTCTACAGGGTGGTCCATTGATAGTGACCGGGCCAAATATCTTACGAAATAAGCATCAAACGAAAAAACCACAAAGAACGAAACTCGTCTAGCTTGAAGGGGGAAACCAGATGGCGCTATGGTTGGCCCGCTAGATGGCGCTGCCACAGGTCAAACGGATATCAACTGTTTTTTTTTAAATAGGAACCCCCTTTTTTATTACATATTCGTGTAGTACGTAAATAAATGTGAATCGAGAACAGCTGCCAACATGAGTGACGTAGAGGTAAATATCCTCTGAGTAGTGAAGCAACTTAAATCACTTAATAAAAGTAAGTCTTCTGGTCCAGACTGTGTACCAACTAGGTTCCTATTGGAGTATGCTGATGCATTAGCTTCATACTTAACAATCATATACAACCGTTCGCTCGACGAAAGATCCGTACGCAAAGACTGGAAAGATGCACAGGTCACACCAATATTCAAGAAAGGTAGTAGGAGTAATCCACTAAATTACAGGCCCATATCGTTAACGTCGATATGCAGCAGGACTTTAGAACATATATTGTGTTCGAACATTATGAATTACCTCGAAGAAAACGGTCTATTGACACACAGTCTACATGGGTTTAGAAAACATCGTGCCTGTGAAACACAACTAGCTCTTTATTCACATGAAGTTCTGAGTGCTATTGCGATTGCGTAATTCTGGATTTCCAGAAGGCTTTTCACACTGTACCACACAAGCGGCTCGTAGTGAAGTTGCGTGCTTATGGAATATC
Organism: Schistocerca americana; assembly: GCF_021461395.2. Taxonomy (NCBI): domain Eukaryota; kingdom Metazoa; phylum Arthropoda; class Insecta; order Orthoptera; family Acrididae; genus Schistocerca; species Schistocerca americana. Next base: position 99,974,251 of record NC_060123.1, on the reverse strand, counting down.
GTCTCAGTTATGTGACTGGATTTGTGATTTCCTGTCAGAGAGGTCATAGTTCGTTTTAATTGACGGAAAGTCATCGAGTAAAACAGAAGTGATTTCTGGCGTTCCCCAAGGTAGGGTTATGGCCCTTTGCTGTTCCTTATCGATACAAACGATTTGGGAAACAATCTGAGCAGCCGTCTTAGGTTGTTTGCAGATGACGCTGACTAATAAAGTCATCAGAAGATCAAAACAAACTGCAAAACGATTTAGAAGAAATATCGGAATGGTGCGAAAAGTGGCAGTTGACCTTAGATAACGAAAAGTGTGAGGTCATCCACATGAGTGCTAAAACGAACTCGTTGAACTTCGGCTACACGATAAATCAGTCTAATCTAAAAGCCGTAAATTCAGCTAAATACCTAGATATTACAATTACGAACAATTTAAATTGGAAGGAACAGACAGAAAATGTTGTGCAGAAGGCTAACCAAAGACTGCGTTTTGTTGGCAGGACACTTAGAAAATGTAACAGACCTGCTAAGGAGACTGCCTACACTACGCTTGTCCATCCACTTACAGAATACTGTTGCGCGGTGTGGGATCCTTACCAGTTAGGATTGACTGAGTGCATCGAAAAAGTTCAAAGAAAGGCAGCACGTTTTGTATTATCGCGAAATATGCGAGAGAGTGTCTCAGAAATGATCTGGATATCATTGAAAGAAAGGCGTTTTTCGTTGCGACGGAATCTTCTCACGAAACTCAAATCACCAACTTTCTCCTCCGAATGCGAAAATATTTTGTTGACACCGACTTACATAGGGAGGAACGGTCACCAAGACAAAATAAGGGAAATCAGAGCTCGTATGGAATGATATAGGTGTTCATTCTTCCTGCGCGCTATACGAGATTGGAATAATAGAGAATTGTGAAGGTGGTTCGATGAACCCTCTGCCAGGCACTTAAATGTGATTTGCAGAGTACCCATGTGGATGTAGATGTAGAAACAGTTGCGGGGGGAAGGAAGACGTGACAGATCAGCGTGCTTGACTTTGAGAAGACGAGTGTAGTGATCCGCCACAAACAGCAGACGACACCGCGTGGGCGCCAGTGAAGAACGGAAAGGTATGCTAGCGCGCGCGGAAGCGGGGGAAACGTGCAGGAATGCGACCGCCCCCCCCCCCCCCCCTTACTTGCTCGGGCGGGCCTAGCGGTCGCGTGGTCACGGCCCGGACCCCGCACCTCTGGAATGGAACGCGCCGCTAACGGTCCCTGCGGCTCCACGCCGGGTGGTTTCGGCCCACCTCGCGTCAGTGCGTATCGCCTCTTCCTCCGCATAGTTGAAAACCAATGCCTAGATTCGTCCTCTCCTTGTGTGCCATTCGTGATGTCTTCCAAGGAAATGCTATTTCAGTCAGTTTGGGACCCACCGAGCGAGGAGCTCAAGTGGTTAGGTCGCCGCGCTCAGATCTGGGAGCGAACGATTCAAATCCCCGTCCACCATCCGAGGTTTAGGTTTCCCACAGTTCTTCCTAAACCGCCCGTGGAAAATGGTGGAAAGATTTCTTTGGAAAACTCATCTGATTTCCTACCCTACCCTTATTCCATCGGCGCCAGTACTTCACTTTCTGTGGCGACACTGGCAGAACGATAAACTTTAATCCTCGTTCCTTCATTATCCCGTTTAATACACTACTAACCATTAAAATTGCTACACCAAGAAGAAATGCATATGATAAACGGGTATTAATTGGACAAATACATTATACTAGAACTGACATGTGATTACATTTTCACGCAATTTGGGTGCATAGATCCTGAGAAATCAGTACCCACAATAACCACCTCTGGCCGTAATAACGGCCTTGATACGCCTGGGCGTTGAGTCAAACATAGCTTGGATGGCGTATATAGGTACAGCTGCCCATGCAGCTTCAACCACGAGACCACAGTTGATCAAGAGTAGTGACTGGCGTATTGTGACGAGCCAGTTGCTCGGCCACCATTGACCAGACGTTTTCCGTTGGTGAGAGATCTGGAGAATGTGCTGGCCAGGGCAGCAGTCGAACATTTTCTGTATACAGAAAGGCCCGTACAGGACCTGCAAACATGCGGTCGTGCATTATCGTGCTGAAATGTAGGCTTTCGCAGGGACCGAATGAAGGGTAGAGCTACGGGTCGTAACACATCTGAAATGTAACGTCCACTGTTCAGAGCGCCGTCAATGCGAACAAGAGGTGACTGAGACGTGTAACCAAAGGTTCCCCATACCATCACGCCGGGTGAGACGCTAGTATGGCGATGACAAATACACGATTCCAATGTGCGTTCACCGCGATGTCGCCAAACACGGATGCGACGACCATCATGATGCTGTAAACAGAACCTGGATTCATCCGAAAAAATGACGTTGTGCTATTCGTGCACCCACGTTCGTTGTTGCGTACACCATCGCAGGCGCTCCTGTCTGTGATGCACCGTCACCTGATAGTCCATGCTGCTGCAAACGTCGTCGAACTGTTCGTGCAGATGGTTGTTGTCTTGCAAACGTCCCCATCTGTTGACCCAGGGATCGAGACGTGACTGCACGATCCGTTACATCCATGCGGATATGATGCCTGTCATCTCGACTGCTAGTGACACGAGGCCGTTGGGATCCAGCACGGCGTTCCGTATTACCCTCCTGAACCCACCGATTCCATATTCTGCTAACAGTCATTGGATCTCGACCAACGCGAGCAGCAATGTCGCGATACGATAAACCGCAATCGCGATAGGCTACATCCGACCTTTAACAAAGTCGGAAACGTGATGGTACGCATTTCTCATCGTTACACGAGGCATCACAACAGCGTTTCACGAGGCAACGCCGGTCAACTATGATTGTGTATGAGAAATCGGTTGGAAACTTCCCTCATGTCAGCACGTTGTAGGTGTCGCCACCGGCGCCAACCTTGTGTGAATGCTCTGAAAAGCTAATCATTTGCATATCACAGCATCATATTTGGGAGGGCACGATTCAAATCCCCGTCCACCAGTCGAGGTTTAGGCTTCCCATAGTTCTTCCTAAACCGCCACTGGAAAATGTGGAAAGATTTCTTTGGAAAACACATATGATTTCCTACCCTACCCTTATCCCATCGGAGCCAGTGCTTCACTTTCTGTGACGACACTAGCAGAACGATAAAATTTAACCTTCCTTCCTTCATTATCCCGTTTAATATTATGTCAATACAAGCGCATAAAGCTACAGTAAAATTATCGCTGAAGAATACTAAAACGTGTGACTTCAGGAACCGTAAGGAAAGAACAGTTGCTGAGGACTGTAATGTACACCAAAAAATTGAAAGCAAGAAATCAACAAAGTATAGTGATTAGGCAGTTTGGCTGGCCGTAGGAGCTGGAGAAAAATACCCTTGCTAGCAATTCCTAAAACAGTATTCTGCGTTTTGCTGATCCATTGGTTACAGCAATCATACAAATACCTGTTTGATGAACATGGATTCAGAAGAGTGCTTTCATGCAACCTTCTAAATAAACACTGTACTTTTGAGCAACATTGGCTTTTGTTTAGAAATCGAGTTCCAGAGTACAGTCCTGCTAGGCGAAATTTGTGTCTGGCGGATTGCTGTACTGCGTCATGTTATGCTTCAGAGGACTGGGAAGGAGTTATTCGCTTACGAGGGTCACTCCAAAAGAAATGCACACTAGTTTTATAAAAATACACTTTTCATTCTGCATGTGTGAAAGTTTTACAGTGTGTAGATACATACTTCCCGCTTGTTTTCAAACTTAGTTCAACCTGTCTCCTTGAGTGGTGACGTCAGAGCATGTCTTCAATATGGCTGCTACACTTTACGTTCGTCAGAAGCAACGTGCTGTCATAGAATTCTGTGCTGTGAAAACGAGACAATGGGAAACATCCATAAGATGTTGAAAAAGGTGTATGGAGATGCTGCTGTCGATCGCAATTCAGTTAGTCGGTGGGTAAGCAGGTTACACGTTGAAAGCGGGCACGGCAATATTGAGGATTGTCCTCTCAGCGGCAGGCCTCGTACTGCAAACACTGCAGACAATGTGCAGAGAGTTAACGAATTGGTGACTTCTGACAGAAGCATCACAGTGAACGAAATGTCACGCTACGTTGGGATAGGGGAAGGGAGGGTTTGCAGAATACTGAAAGTGTTGGCGTTAAAAAAGGTTTCTGCCAGGAGGGCTCCCAGGATGTTGACAGTGGCTCACAAAGATACAAGAAAAACGGTATGCAGCAAACTTTTGGAGCAGTACGAGAATGGTGGAGATGAATTTCTTGGAAGAATTGTGACAAGTGATGAAACATGGCTCCATCATTCTTAACCAGACACGAAGAGGCAATCAATGGAGTGGCATCATGCAAATTCACTCAAAAAATAATTCAAAACCACACCTTCTGCTGGAAAAGTTATATCTACGGCGTTTTTCGATTCCGAAGGACTCATGCTTGTGGACATCATGCCAAGTGGAACCACCATAAATTCTGACGCATATGTGACGACACTGAAGAAACTTCAAGCTCGACTGAGTCGTGTTCGACCATATCGGCAAAAGCAGGATGTTTTGCTGTTGCACGACAATGCACGGCCACATGTCAGTCAAAAAACCACGGAAGCGATCACAAAACTCGGATGGACAACACTGAAATACCCGCCTTACTGTCCTGACCTCGCTCCATGTGACTATCATCTCTTTGGGTAACTGAAAGACTCTCTTCGGGGAACAAGGTTTGAAGATAATGACTCCCTTGTGCACGCTGCCAAACAGTGGCTCCAACAGGTTGGTCCAGAATTTTACCGTGCGGGTATACAGGCGCTGGTTCCAAGATGGCGTAAGGCAGTTAAGAGGGATGGAAATTATGTCGAGATATGAAAATATTGTCCTAAAGGATGTACATACACACTGTAAAACATTCAAACATGTAGAATAGAAGGTGGAATAAAAAAAAACAAATAGTGTGCATTTTTTTTCGAGTGACCCTCGTATTTAAAAAAAAAATGGAATTCGATGACACATCCACAGAACACAGCATACTCAGTAATAAGGCACAACCATGCACAGCTCGAATTTTTCCGCCCCCCTCCCCCCCCCCCCCCCCCCCCCCCGCACACCGAGAGATCAAAACTGTCTTAAAGGGAAAACACACTTTATTTCGAAGAACTACACTGTCCAATCACACTAATGTGATCACCTGTCAAAAGCCTAAACTACCACCTTTCGCAGCATGAACTGCTGCGAGACATGGAAGAAGAGCGTCAATGAGGTTGTGGAAGGTATGACAGGGATATAGAGCCATGCTGATTCCAGTGCCAAGCCCAGCTGCTGCAGGTTTATCGGTTGAGCACCCCTTGCGCAAACTGTCTGATCTCGAGTGGATTTAAATCCGGGGATTTTGGTGGCCAGGCGAGCACGGTGAACCCATTCAGGTGCTCTTCGATCCACGCCGTACACTGCAGGCTGTGTCGTACTGGTAGCCGTTATCACGCTGTATATAGGGGTGGACATGGTCCCCAAGGATAGACGCACATGTTTGTTGATCCTTCGTGCCTCCCAGAATGATGAGATCACCCAGGGAGCGCCACGAAAACTCCTTGTTTGGTTCCAGATTTGCACTCCACATTCACCAACTGTCCGATGGAGCAAAAAAGGTGATTCATCTGAAAAGACCACCTGTCGCCACCCAGTGGACATACAGTTGCACTAATGCAAATTCGTCGCCGATGGACAGGAGGAGGAGGAGGAGGAGGAGATTAGTGTTTAACGTCCCGTCGACAACGAGATCACTAGAGACGGAGCGCAAGCTCGGGTGAGGGTAGGATGGGGAAGGAAATCGGCCGTGCCCTTTCAAAGGAACCATCCCGGCATTTGCCTGTAGCGATTTAGGGAAATCACGGAAAACCTAAATCAGGATGGCCGGAGACGGGATTGAACCGTCGTCCTCCCGAATGCGAGTCCAGTGTGCTAACCACTGCGCCACCTCGCTCGGTGATGGACAGGAGTCAGCACGACTGCGTGAACCATGCTCCTGCTGGGCAACCCTACAAGCAGCCCCTTGGCTCATCTGGACAGTCAGTTGTTCGCCATCTAACGCCCTTGGTGAACAACAGTCGTGTAAGCGTAGGCTTCCGCGGCCGTTGTCTTCTTCAATAAAATTCTTCAGGGTATCAGACCGCATCGTCATAATTTAAAATGCGCCAACGTTTCGGCCAGCGTTGCAGCTAACCTTCATCAGGGCCTTACGTTAACTGCTAAATGAACACACTTGGTTCCTTAAATAGCTGCACGAGAAAACCGTGTCGTTACTTGATTGGCTGTAAAAGGAGGAGGAGGAGGGGTGAAAGGTATGCTTTACTGGTGTTTCCTTTATTATCTGTCACTGGCTGAAATAGCTGTTTTCTATTGGTCTTTATATTAATCCACCTCATTGGAGGAGACGGACGAATAGCGAACAGGTGATGGCTGTGACGTCACACTGTTGCCATGCTGTCCAGAAACCGGCTGCGGCGTGCCATTGCTTTGTGTGCTCGCGACCACTACTGCGGCTCTCCGCGTGTCTGCATGGGCCGCCACGGCTCTGCCGCCGCTCCGTAGCCCTGCTATTGCAGGCAGCCAAGACCTCGGAAGCTTGTACCCGTCCTCTCTATTCATGTTGGCGAGTCTTTTAGCTATTTCTATCGCCTCTCTAATCTGTGGATTAGTCTACATAGGTGAGACGGGACGTCCGATTAGCACAAGGCTCTCGGAACATGAAAGATATATCCGCCTGAAACAACACACTAAGTCAGCAGTGGCGGAACACCGAGACGAGTGCGGGAAACCAATATTTTTTCAAGAATCCCGCGTCCTGGCGAAACAGCCTCTCACTTTCAAAAGAAAGATTAGAGAGGCGATAGAAATAGCTAAAAGACCCGCCAACATGAATAGAGAGGACGGGTACAAGCTTCCGAGGTCTTGGCTGCCTGCAATAGCAGGGCTACGGAGCGGCGGCAGAGCCGTGGCGGCCCATGCAGACACGCGGAGAGCCGCAGTAGTGGTCGCGAGCACACAAAGTAATGGCACGCCGCAGCCGGTTTCTGGACAGCATGAAAACAGTGTGACGTCACAGCCATCACCTGTTCGCTATTCGTCCGTCTCCTCCAATGGGGTGGATTAATATAAAGACCAATAGAAAACAGCTATTTCAGCCAATGACAGATAATAAAGGAAACACCAATAAAGCATACCTTTCACCCCTCCTCCTCCTCCTTTTACAGCCAATCAAGTAACGACACGGTTTTCTCGTGCAGCTATTTAAGGAACCAAGTGTGTTCATTTAGCAGTTAACGTAAGGCCCTGATGAAGGCTAGCTGCAACGTTGGCCGAAACGTTGGCGCATTTTAAATTATGACGCTGCGGTCTGATACCCTGAAGAATTTTATTGAAGAACAACAGTCGTGTCGGCGCCGGTTTTACACAGCGCTATTTTGGCATGTACGGTTACTTTAATCAAGGCAACACTTCAACAGTTTACAAACTTTACCGTTTCGGAAATAGTTTCACCCTTGGTCTGAAGGCCAAAGATGACGCTTTGTTGGAAGTCAGGTAAAACGCGCACCGTTTCTGCATTACAACGATTGCACTGTTTTCGGCCCCGCCCCCCTCTAATACACTTTATACAACCACCACTGTTAGTCCCGTCACCGGCCCTTAATGACTGATTACTGAACTTTTTCGTCGAAAATAGGCGGGGCCACTTCAAAGTGGACCGTGTATAAACAACACAAGTGGAAGTACAAGAGAATACAATATTCGTGTTTATCCAGTCCTGCCTCCAGAGCTGAAATTTTCCCGAGCTATTAAAAATGTATAATACTTTAAATATGCAGAGCGCAATTCAGACAGAGTGTTTCAAGTCAACGAACGCCTGCGGGACGTGCCGGCGCAGCCAGACAAGCCACGCACGCGCGCCGCCCCGTGCTCCCGTTGTCTGTCACATCACACGTCACGTCACGGAGCTGACAGGACCTACAGTGCTGTCCGTAAGAGCCGTTTGTGGGAACAGAATTTAATTACACACCCAGTCTCCTGCAGCGCGGTTTAATTTCGGTGAAATCTGACGTTCTTTTCAGCCGGCAGAGACGATTTAAAATGCAGAAAGTTAATTCTGGGGGTGAAGCCTTGTAACAGATGTCAGCTGCCGCAGCTGCTGCGCTCAGCTGCCTTTGTGGGTCTGAAGGCTCTAATTTTACAAAACGACTGCTTCTTTCTCGGCACGTACTGGATTCATTCACTACAATTTTTTTTCTGCGTGTGTGACTCGGCAGCACCAGAAATAAGACATTAAGATTACTAAGAACAGTTAAATTGAATGACAACAAGGCTCAGTCTTCAAGATGTAAACACGAGACGGTAGCGCACAAGGAAATCTGGGAGTACTACAGATGCTGTTGCTAAATGCTACACTCCTGGACACGAAAACTGCAACGTCGTGGAGGAATAGTTATAAACAAATAAAATTTATGCTACCAATACCTAACGATGACCCCAAAAGCTGTTAATTTCATATTACTGTATTTACATTGCTACTAAAAAATCGATATTTACAGTCTCTTTCAGGAGTTGCCGATAACACATCGTTAAGTCAACCAATAGTGTCAAGGGCAATATACACTACTGGCCATTAAAATTGCTACACCAAGAAGAAATGCAGCTTCAGCACGATATCACAGTTCATCACGAGTAGTGACTGGCGTATTATGACGAGCCAGTTGCTCGGCCACCATTGACCAGATATTTTCAGTTAGTGAGAGATCTGGAGAATGTGCTGGCCAGGGCAGCACTCGAACATTTTCTGTATCCAGAAAGGCCCGTACAGGACCTGCAACATGAGGTCGTGCATTAACCTGCTGAAATGTAGGCTTTCGCAGGGATCGAATGAAGGGTAGAGCCACGGGTCGTAACACATCTAAAATGTAACGTCCACTCTTCAAAGTGCCATCAATGCGAACAAGGGGTGACCGACACGTAACCAATGGCACCCCATACAATCACGCCGGGTGATACGCCAGTGTGGCGATGACGAGTACGCGCTTCCAATGTGCGTTTACCGCGATGTCGCGAAATACGGATGCGACCATCATAATGCTGTAAACAGAACCTGGATTCATCCGAAAAAATGACGTTTTGCCATTCGTGCACCCAGGTTCGTCGTGGAGTACACCATCGCAGGCGCTCCTACCTGTGATGCAGCGTGGCGCTACAGTCTGGAACCGCGCGACCGCTACGGTCGCAGGTTCGAATCCTGCCTCGGGCATGGATGTGTGTGTTGTCCTTAGGTTAGTTAGGTTTAAGTAGTTCTAAGTTCTAGGGGACTTATGACCTCAGCAGTTGAGTCCCATAGTGCTCAGAGCCATTTTTTTGTGATGCAGCGTCAAGGGTAACCGCAGCCATGGTCTTCGAGCTGATAGTCCATGCTCTGCAAACGTCGTCGAACTGTTCGTGCAGATGGTTGTTATCTTGCTAACGTCCCCATATGTTGACTCAGGGATCGATACGTGGCTGCACGATCCGTTATAGCCAAGCGGATAACATGCCTGTCATCTCGACTGCCAGTGACACGAGGCCGTTGGGATCCAGCACGGCGTTCCGTATTACCCTCCTGAACCCACCGATTCCATATTCTGCTAACAATCATTGGATGTCGACCAATGCGTGCAGCAATGTCGCAATACGATAAACCGCAATCGCGATTGGCTACAATCCGACCTTTATCAAAGTCGGAAAAGTGATGGTACCCATTTCTCCTCCTTACACGAGGCATCACAACAACGTTTCACCAGGCAACGCCGGTAAGCTGCTGTTGGTGTATGATAAATCGGTTGGAAACTTTCCTCATATCAGCATGTTGTAGGTGTCGCCACCAGCGCCAACCTTATGTGAATGCTCTGAAAAGCTAATCATTTGCATATCACAGCATCTTCTTCCTGTCGGTTAAATTTCGCATCTGTAGCACGTTATCTTCGTGGTGTAACAATTTCAATGGCCAGTAGTGTATGAACTTGCCACATTTTCTCCATGCAACTATTCTTTGATATTCATGTTCCACTGATTAGTGATCGTACTCCATCTTGATTTTACCCATTACTAGAAACAAATATACTTTCGCAATTAATTTTTTTGTTTGTTTGCAGATACATGATTCAATCCTGGTACACACTGAAATATCCACGCCACAGTAAGCATGCCGCGACAGAAACCAAAACGAAGTTGCGCAGCCCGTTTATGAACTGTGGTGTGGTAACGTAATTCTTTTTAGGAAGAAGCGGAAATGTTGCAGCTCTGTCAGGCCAAGCCAGATGACTTCTGTAGCAGTCTAGATTAGCCTGACACAGCTGAAAAATTTTTGTCGCCTTCATTATCAAAAATATCTTAACACAAGAATCTGCATTACGTGGAAAGCATTGACAGACGATCATCCACGCAAAAGCCCCTCTGCAGTTAAATACTGTAGAAAGGTAAAAAAAATGTGAAACCGTGATATAAAAATCAATAAAAATTCGTAGTCACTTCCTTTGTGACCATGTCGTCCACTTAGAACGTAGCCCATCAGCAATCATCCTTCCGCAAATATATATATATATATATATATATATATATATATATATATATATATATATATATATATTAAGAAAAATAAATAAGCGTACGTTGACCATGAAGACTGGAAGTGTCACAATGGCAGCAATTCGCGTGCGCGGCCACTTCTCCTTCCGAAAGAAAACGTCCGAAGTTAAACACACATGTAGGACGTGCTATCAAGTCTCACCGTTTTTATTCCAGACATGAGTGGTGTCTTTTCCAGAGGACTTGTTCATAGAGCAGACACCATTCTGGGGGCGACGGAGGTTTGATGAAAAAGTTTCAGGGCGAATGCACATGAAACGCCTAAATTCCTACGGGGTTAATGGGCGGATATCATTGCGTTGCACCGAGCGAGAAGTTGGAAATCTGAGTCTAACGAGAAGCGTATTCGGATGGTCGACGCGCTGCAATGGAGTACCTCAGACTATGTATTACAAAAGCCCGCCCGGTTAGCCGTTCGGTCTAACGCACGGCTTTCCGGACTGGGAAGGAGCGCCTGGTCCCCGGCACGAATCTGCCCGGCGGACTTGCGTCGAGGTCCGGTGAGCCGGCCAGTCTGTGGATGGTATTTAAGGCGGTTTTCCATCTGCCTCGACGAATGCGGGCTGGTTCCCTTATTCCGCCTCAGTTAATGTCGGCGATTGCTGCGCAAACAAGTTCTCTAGGTACGCGACCACTACCAATTCTCTACCACGCAAACATAGGGGTTACACTCGTCTGGTGTGAGACGTTCCCTGGGGATGTCCACCGGGAGCCGAACCGCACAATAACCCTGAAAGAGTGGTTCGGTGTTGGGCGGTGGAGGGGTGAAGTGGACTGCGGTAGTCGTCGTGGCGTTGTGGACCACTGAGGCTGCGGCGGGGACAGAGTCTCTCCGTCGTTTCTAGGCCCTCGCTTAACAAACAATACAATACAATACCAATGCATTACAAATAACTTCAGTAACCTGAATATGATCCTGACCACAGCAGAAGAAACAGTGGCCATCGCAATGTTTTTAAAATCAAAACTGTAAAAAAAATGTGCGTAAGCAATCGTTCTAGAGAAGCAGGGCATCCGAATTTGATTCCCGGTCCGGCACAAATTTTCAACTCTCGCACTGCAAAGCTGCAATGCTCTGTGTGATTGGGTATTACTTCCTTCCTATCTCTTTACCATCCCGTTTATTTTCTATTCCTTTCACCCCAATTACTCATGGCTTACCATTTATTTTTATGGAAACGTGTCAGTTTATCAACCACTCCGATTGCTTAGTGTGCTGTCCACTCAACGGAGCCGCGCAGAATTAGCCGAGCGGTCTGATACGCTGATACGCTGGTCCCGGCGGAGGTTCGAGTCCTCCCTCGGGCATGGGTGTGTGTGTTTGTCCTTAGGATAATTTAGGTTAAGTAGTGTGTAAGCTTAGGGACTGATGACCTCAGCAGTTAAGTCCCATAAGAGCTCACACACATTTGAACATTTGAACACTCAACGGACAAAATTGTTGAGAATACTCGGAATACCTTTCCCCAAGTTACAGACCCGAAGGAAGGTTAATCTAGATGTTCCACTCAGTCAAGAAGAAACTGGGAAGCATCTTACCCCAGTTGCTCTATCAATCACCTAAAGTCTATTCTGTAAGTTATTTACGTGCTGTTATATATTATCCCAAGAATTTTGAGCTTTTGGTAGCCCTTTTTTTTATGTGGGTTGCAGCGTCAACAGATTAGACTTTTAGGAGACCAATGCTTGATGCAGCAGTTGAACCTCGATTTAAACATACGTAATTTATTGCGTGTAAAGACTAATTATTGTTTGTTAAACCATTGTTGAATAACTCTCGAAAAGCCACAAGCGTAAAATATCTAGATGTTTGCGTATTTGCGTCGAGAGCGGTTTAGGACAGAACGACTACATACAACTTGTTACGAGAAAGTCAGATGACAAAAATATTCCAAAAGAAATTCAGCATAGTAACGATTGAGGTAGCTGGTAAAAGTCTAGTCTGTATGGGACACTTACAATGTGGAATTAACAAAGGCAGAGAGGAAATATTCAAAGAAGAACTGCATGTTTAGGAACGCTTTTTATAAATTTCTTTTGAGACTCCTACTTGCCAATTTATTGAAACACCTGGATAGTCATTTCATGTGGTTACAGACTGCATCATTCGTCGATGTACTTACGAAGCACTCTTGATGCGTTGCTGTTGTTGTTGTGTTGTTGTGGTCTTCAGTCCTGAGACTGGTTAGATGCAGCTCTCCAAGCTACTCTATCCTGTGCAAGCTTCTTCATCTCCCAGTACCTACTGCAACCTACATCCTTCTGAATCTGCTTAGTGTATTCATCTCTTGGTCTCCCTCTGCGATTTTTACCCTCCACGCTGCCCTCCAATGCTAAATTGGTGATCCCTTGATGCCTCAGAACATGTCCTACCAAACGGGCCCTTCTTCTAGTCAAGTTGTGCCACAAACTTCTTTTCTCCCCAATCTTATTCAATACCTCCTCATTTGTTATGTGATTTACCCACCTTATCTTCAGCATTCTTCTGTAGCACTACATTTCGAAAGCTTCTATTCTCTTCTTGTCCATACTAGTTATCGTCCATGTTTCACTTCCATACATGGCTACACTCCATACAAATACTTTCAGAAACCACTTCCTGACACTTAAATCTATACTCGATGTTAACAAATTTCTCTTCTTCAGAAACGATTTCCTTGCCATTGCCAGTCTACATTTTATATACTCTCTACTTCGACCATCATCAGTTATTTTACTCCCTAAATAGCAAAACTCCTTTACTACTTTAAGAGTCTCATTTCCTAATCTAATTCCCTCAGCATCACCCGATTTAATTTGACTACATTCCATTATCCTCGTTTTGCTTTTGTTGATGTTCATCTTATATCCTCCTTTCAAGACGCTGTCCATTCCGTTCAACTGCTCTTCCAAGTCCTTTGCTGTCTCTGACAGAATTACAATGTCATCAGCGAACCTCAACGTTTTTATTTCTTCTCCATGAATTTTAATACCTACTCCGAATTTTTCTTTTGTTTCCTTTACTGCTTGCTCAATATACAGATTGAATAACATCGGGGAGAGGCTACAACCCTGTCTCACTCCCTTCCCAACCACTGCTTCCCTCTCATACCCCTCGACTCTTATAACTGCCATCTGGTTTCTGTACAAATTGCAAATAGCCTTTCGCTCCCTGTATTTTACCCCTGCCACCTTTAGAATGTGAAAGAGAGTATTCCAGTCAACATTGTCAAAAGCTTTCTCTAAGTCTACAAATGCTAGAAACTCTTTCTTCTAAGATAAGTCGTAAGGTTAGTATTGCCTCACGTGCGTTGCTATAGCATTTAATTAAATATTAATATTTGCACACAGGAGCCATCGTAAGTATCAGTAGTACAGCAAAGTCGTGCGGTAGCGTTCTCACTCCCCACGCCCGGGTTTCCGGGTTCGATTCCCGGCGGGGTCAGGGATTTTCTCTGCCTCGTGATGACTGGGTGTTGTGTGCTGTCCTTAGGTTTATTAGGTTTACGCAGTTCTAAGTTCTAGGGGACTGATGACCATAGATGTTAAGTCCCATAGTTCTCAGAGCTATTTTATTTAGTACAGCAAAGACATAAATTCGGCTCCCTTGCCTTAAGACTGGTCTCGAACATAAGTCAATGGATTTTCATTCGCCTCACCTGTTCATGATGCACGGCCTGTAACGGAGTAGTTACACGACAGTAACATGCCTGTAATGGACTGGCCTGCACAGAGTCTTGACCTGAACCCTATAGAACACCTTTGTGATGTTTGGGAAAGCCGAATTCGTGCCAGGCCTTACCGACTGACATCGATACCTCTCCTCAGCGCAGCAATCCGTGAAGAATGGGCTGCCATTCCCCAAGAAACCTTCTAGCACCTGACTGAACGTATGCCTGCGAGAGTGGAAGCTGTCATCAAGGCTGAGGGTGGGCCAACACCTTACTGAATTCCAGCATCACCGAAGGAGGGCGCCACGAACTTGTAAGTCATTTTCCGCCAAGTGTCCAGATCAAGTGTAGAATTCAACTTTAAAAATGATTTTATTCCAAACGGGAAACAAACTGATGCTTTCCACCGAGAATGGGCGTCGCTTGAAAGACGTGATGAGCAGTACCTGTTCGGAGTGGCCCCAGCTACACATTGCAAAAACAAAATTGCCAAAAATTGTCGAAACAACAGAGAAAAAGCGCCTGACGACTCTTACTAAGGACACCCGGTGAATAGACATAAAGCTTCGCATCACTGTGCAGACGAAAGAAGATTATCCACAGACACCACCCGTGTAAAATTACTCGGAAAACCGATATCCGATCAGGCTGGCAAAATAGGTGAAGTCTAACATGTGGATACGACAGAGAAAAACGATTTGCAAAATTTAGCTTGGTCTTTCGGAATATGCAGTGGAGAGAAGGAACGGAGATACGACTCGGAGTGGCAGCTGGTCGAATTGTGTGCCACGCTGAAGGTAACGGGCCACTGTGGACGCTCCAGTACGGCTCCCGGCCCGGTTGACTGACTTTCGGTTTCCTGGGTGAAGGTCGCCGACTAGCGCCGAGCGGGATACAGTTAGCCGGCGCCTACGGTACCCGCCACAGCCCCGACTCCCCCTGAGGGACGTGACCACAATGCGAACAGCATTAGCAGGCGCCAGCTGCTGCTCGTTGTCGGGTGTTTACGCATGCGCGAAAACTTCAGTCCTGTTTTGTGTGAGTGCGTGCGTGTGTATGCCCGCATCTCGTGGTCGTGCGGTAGCGTTCTCGCTTCCCACGCCCGGGTTCCCGGGTTCGGTTCCCGGCGGAGTCAGGGATTTTCTCTGCCTCGTGATGGCTGGGTGTTGTATGATGTCCTTAGGTTAGTTAGGTTTAAATAGTCCTAAGTTCTAGGCGACTGATGACCATAGAAGTTAAGTCCCATAGTGCTCAGAGCCATTTGAACCATTTTTTGTGTGTGTGTGTGTGTGTGTGTGTAGTGAATGATCTACATCTACACTCCGCAAGCCACTTTACAGTGAGTGGTGGAGGGTACTTTGTGCACCACTGTCACTTCTCCCTTCACCTGCTCCAGTCGCGAATGGTTCGCGGAAAGAACGCTTGCCGGTAAGCCTCAGTGTGCGCTCGAACCTCCCTAATTTTACCTTCATAGTATTTTCGCGAGATATACGTACGAGGAAGCAATATATTGAACAGGAAAGCACACCGTGATGCAGACGATTTTTTACAACAGGAAGCATTAGCACGCTGATACAAACATCGTCTCCGAACTACTCCTTTACTATACACAGTAGGCAGTGCCGTAAAAGGTCTTCATATCCTTCCGTTTTCAGCGTTTGCTTAAGTGCAATAATGGGCCTAAACACGAAGAACCTCCCTATATAGCAACACTGCCTCCTCCGACCTTCATTGTTCGCACTACACATGCAGATAACGTTCTCCTGACATTCGCCAAACCCAAAGTCTTCCATCAGATTTCTAAGGGTATCGTGTAATTCATGACTCCAAATCACTCGTTTCCGGCCATCCACTGTTCAGTGGCGTCGCTCTTTACAACACCTCAAGTGTGTAAAGACCGATTTAGCACTCACTGCAGAAATGTGTGGTTGATGTTAAGTTGCTCCACCGATATACCCCATTCTCTTCAACTCGGCTGTTGATTATGTGATTGTGAACAAGAAACGTGAAGGGATAACCAATAGCGGGCCGTCGTCATGTACTGATCAAATTCTTTACCTGCCGATAACAACAGACATCGAAGGTATGCACTAGCGAGTGCACTTGCGAGTCAGATAACAGACGAAATTTGTTCTCCGGCACGTAAGGCTTCATCAGCACGGTCATCCTATGTTTTCTAGATTTTGATGAAGTAATGATTATATTTTTGTATTTTTCCACATATCATCCACGAAATTTTCTTTTGCCAGCCGCGCGGGGTAGCCACGTGGTCTAGGGCGCCTTGTCACGGTTCTTGCCGCTCCCCCCGTCGGAGGTTCGACTCCCCACTCGGGCTTGGGTGTGTGTGTTGCCCATGGCGTCAGTTTGATTAAGTAGTGTGTAGGCTTAGGGACCGATGACCTGAGTAGTTTGATCCCATAAGACCTTACCACAAATTTCAAAATTTCTTTTGCCTTACCTTTTCCTACTTTCTTTACGACACTATTGATAAATACAAGGTACTGAGCATTATTCGGTTTACTGCAGTATAAGAAACTTAAAAATTTAAAACAAAAACGGCCCCGGATTACCGTTCCGGCCAACCACTGCCCTCAAACACCATTACTATAAAATGCTCAAGCCTCACCCGGCCTTTTTCTAACGCTCGGAGAGCTGGAGCTCCCACTTCGTTTCTGTGCAAGCCCTGCATATACCATAAACTTGGAGGAAACGGGTGATGACGAGTAGGCGCAAATCCCTCGCGAGGTTGAATGACAGATATTGTACATAAATGCGTGTTGCTTTAACTCTACGCAAGAGTTCATCAATAGAAGGTGCTTGAGAGTAGTGGAGTGCTAGTCTCTGGGAAACCCACGACCTGATGTTTCAACAGATGAGAGATCAGGAGGATGTGTGGGCCAAGGTAATGGTGGGACACCCTCTGTATCGAGGTAGGTCAGAACAGCACAGTAACATGCAGTCTGGCGTTACCCTACGTGAATATGGCAGAGACATGTTAAAGGTAGAGAAAATCCACCGACATTAACGCGTTAAATATGTGACGGCTGCTATCCAAATTGCTGCCTCTGTTAATTAGAAGTGATCTATTATGTACCAATGGCACCCCATACCATCAGCTTGGTCTGTGTGACGATTTCGAAAGCAATCCTTCGACCCCCACACACGGACATGTCCATCGTGAAGCTGCACACAGCACTGACACTCGTATGAAAAGACGGCGTGGTACAACTCCTTGTGTCCATTGTTGTCGTTGGTCCCATCGCTGTCGATGCGCCTCTCTCTCCTGCTGAGTCAAGAGAGGCTGCAACGATGATAGTTGCACTGTCCGTCTGGATACTTCTCTTGCTGTAAAGAAGTCAGTTTCCTTTCTCAAGTGTGCTTGTACGATCCCGCACGGCCGAGAGACTAGTACGTCACCCCTCTCCTGCGCTAGTCGCATGGGTACGCTGAGATCCATGTTCGCAAAACAGGCGTCTGATTCCGACCAATGCGAGCAGCAATGTGGCAGAACGATCAACTGCAGCCTCGATAGGCTACGATACTGCTACTGTGGAATTTAGACATGAATTGGTAGACGTTTCTTTTACACGAGGCATAATACGAGCTTCTCGCAAACAAACAACTTTCCAATCAACTTCTCAGAAAGTAGCCCTCTGCGAAGTCTTTGCTTATATACAAAAAAGTTGGCCAGATATGAGTAGGACTCGCTCCATTCCAGAAGCCGAGGAAACTGACGATTTTTGCCTGAAAGTGACTTTGATATTAGCAACATTACGGTCCCAGCTTTAACTTCAAGTACGAAGTCGGATAACAAATGACAAAGGGAACTTTTTTTTCGTATGATATAATTACAAATTAACAATTGAGAATTTTCCCCCTTACTTGTACAGTGAAACCACACTTCCTCCCAAATTTCATGATTGTAGGGCAATGGGAAGCGCCCTAAAAGTTTTGATGACTAGTTTTCGAGTATCAAAATATGTGACATAAATGGCCATATCTTTTGACTGCATTGACTAAGAAGCATAAAATTTTTACACTGGCAGGGGACTATCGACTTAAGTATGTGACATAAATTTGCACATGATACACCAAATTGTTGCAGAGGAAAAGGGCGTTAAGGGGAGGAAACCACATTAGGAGGCTGTTTGACACTGATTTTTTGGGATTTCTTTGGGTGGGAGGAATTAATTAGATTTTAATCAAATTTTGACGTCATTTCATTCATATTTTGAGCAGTTTTTTTGAATTTTTTTGAATAATTTCAGCTGAAAATAACAAAGTTACGCTGTGATGTCCGCTGAAGCTTGTGAGTATAGTTCTCCAATTGCGTGCAGTGTGGCCGTTCCGATGTTCATTTGAAATCATAAAGGTTTTGATTTTTCATTAATAACACATTTTCTAAGAATATGAACCTCAATGCAGGTGAAAATAATGAAAGTTGAAAATTTTGCAGGTGTTGCAATAATTATTTCGATTTTCACGATTTTTTCTCTAATTATGCAAAGAAAAAACCCTTACATTCATGATATCATCTCACAAGTTGATTCATATAATTTGTAATTTTATAAAGGACCATACTATCAATTTTCATAATGATCGGTTCTATACTTTTTGAGTTAGACTGAACGCAAATGTGAAAAAAGTCATTTCGAGATAAACGCGTTTGAAAAATAAATTCCTCGGAAACCAGAAATTTAAGAAAGTTAACAATAATCTAAAATGCTTACCGATTAATCTGCGATTCCAGCACCATGTAGTAATCCTTGTTCTTTCTTACAGGCTTCGTTTTGCGCTTGCAGCAGTGCTTTCCGAGCTTTCCGACCTCCCTACGATTCCAATGAACTAAGTCGATTCTGCCAGCTCACGCGCTGGTTATCCATTTGTTCGGCGTAATTGAAGCTTTGCGTGCCTACTACAATTCCTGCCTCGTTCATGACCATCAGAAGGGATTAATTTCCTTCATTGAATAAGCCCGCTGCTAAATACGATGCCAGTTCAACGACTTTTAGTCCGGAGTGCAAGTGTTTGGGAGCTAATCGCCAAATAGTGGAATTAAAACTTTCACTCCCACTCGTTTCTATGCTCATGAAATCTAAACGAATGCAAATTTCGCTTTGAAATTTTGACAGCATATTCTTGGATAGTTAAGCTAACAGTTTATGCAATAAAAAAATCGGACTTTCTGAACCTCATAGTGTGGTTTCCCCCCTTAACAGACGGACAGACAGACAGGCAGATAAAAAATGGCAAAAAATGTTTTTAGTGCTATATAATTACAAATTAACAATTTTCGGTATTTTTTCCTGTACTTGTGCTGTGAAACCCTGTTTCCTGACAAATTTCATGATTCTAGGTCAATAGCAAGTATCCTATAGGTTCTGATGAGTTGAGTTTCCGAGTCTCAGTATATGTGACGTAAAAGCCCATGTCTTTTGATTGAATTGACTTACAAGTTTAAAATTTTTTCATCTCCAAGGGACGTAAGACTTTAATATGTGACATAAGTTTGAATTTCACGCGTATACTCGTTACGGAGAAAAATATTTCTTAACGTTTGGACAGAGAGTCAGAAGGACTATAAAGCATTCCTATAAGGGTTCCATTTTTTCAGACTGAGGCACGGAACCCTAAAAAGGAGATGGCATTGCTGCATTATGCGTTTGTGCTGAAACGCTAATCATTCGCTTATCGAAGCATGTATTTCGGTACATGTATTTGTTGCGCGTCATTTTCATATTGCTGTACATTTAATGGCTAGCGGGGTGTATACCACCTTACTAGCCCTAATCTCATTTTCCTTCCCCCAACCCGAGCTCATGCTCCATCTCTAACGACCGAGTCTCAAAGACACGTCAAACCCTAATCTACCTTCGTCCGGAGTGTCACTCCTCATGTTACGCGTCACGACGCTTTCTCACAAGCTGGTACATTACGCGGTACGCTAAAAGGGCAGGTCAGCTACTGTCTGCTTTGCAGGGTGGAATTCTCGCCCCTCGTCCAACTTCGCCTGACGTGTGCGGTGGCTTGGCGGGCGTCGACGCAGCATCCTGCCATCGACACGATACGATGCGCCGCCCCCTTCCCTTCCCCAACGTGACGTCAGACGGCGCAACGCAAACACGGTGAAAGCGGAGGCCAAGATGAGCCGCGACACCCCCATTGTGCGGGACGCGGGGACAAATGAAGGCGACGGCGACCACTAGGACAGTGGGGAGGGGAGAGAAAGGGCTAGAGGGGGCAGGTCGGTGCAACGGCCTATGCCGCGGAGGCGGATCCAAACAATGAGGGCGTGCGCGACGCCGGCCACCTCTCTACTGCGCTCTGGTTACACAGTTCGCACAGAGTCTGCCGCCATCTAGCTCATTGTCACTTCCAGCCAACTCGCAAAGCATATTGCTTAATTCACAGCCTTATTCACCGACGCGACTACCTGAAGACAGTCTGAAGACCGTACGTCTGCAATTATGCGGTCATTATAGAGTCCGCGTATATTTTTACTATTTCTGCTACTGTCCACATTTTTGTAGTTTTGAGAATTAAGATCTTCTGATTTTTATTTTCATCTCGTATCGCCAACAATTTACATCGTTTTACTTAAGTTACTCAAGTGCGGCATTTGTTTTTAATCGACCTGTTATGCTATTAAAACCGAAAATATCGATCTACATTGCAACAGACTGCAAAATATAATTTTTAGACATTTAAATTAAAATTTTTTTAAAAATTTGCTAACCCCCGAAGACCACACTATGTCTGTTCACATTTCCGCTTAAATGAAGTGGCTATTCATGACTGAAGACGACACGATCTAGAAAATCTTCGTCGTCATGCAAAGTTGGCACATATGGACTGGATGCGCGTGGTGCTGAGGGATGTTGAGATTAAACATTCGTAAGAAAAAATGCGTTGCTCTTTCATTTAATGTATTATTTACAATTGTAAGCTAAATTTAACAAAGACTATAAAGCCATTTTGAAAAGCCTAGTGATGCTGTTCACGTACTGAGATGCACCACACCCTTATCGTTTCGCCATTTGTCTTGTTCTCTGAGTTGCGCCTTATAATCTGCCCATCCCCTCTGCATTTATAAGAAGGGTATTTGTAAAGTTTTTATTACCGCGAAAAAGTTAAGTTTCCGCCATTCAACTTTGTAAGTAGGCTGTTTAGGTTTTTATGTTGGTAATGCCAGTAGCGCTCTGTATGAAAATCACTGACTGTGCTGTGCGCAGTCTGTGGCTGGTTAGCATTGTTGAAATATTCGCTATTGTAGTGTTGGGCAGTTGGATGTGAACAGCGCGTAGCATTGCGCAGTAGAGATGGGACGAACTCGTTGATTCCCGTGAACTACTTCATTCATTTCACTCTTTGCCATGAAGCGTTCAAATGAAGTAGTTCATTCATGAAGTACGGAAGCCTGGCGAAGTTGCACAGTTCGCCGCTCAGCCGCGGCTACGCTCGCTTCGCCTCGCTCGTACAATAAAGGTTCGTAATACTTCATAATTTTACCAACAGATGGCCAACTATGCAGTAACGTGCACGCAACGTTTTACGCTCTTCCAGCGTCTGAGCTAACTTAAATAGAGCATGGTCGAAGGGGACAAAGGAAAGATAAACAGAGAAGCCTGTCACATATAAAGAAGGTATAACATTTAATCTTGCTCGACATTTTCTCATGAAGCGCCCAAAAAAGTCTTTATCTGCCAAGTGAAACATTATTTGTTGTATTCATGGACTGAAAAACTAGGGCTACCAACAAAATGCAGTCCAATTTCATGTTCCTTTTAAAATTTAATCCAAAATAGAGTGAGTATGTTTACCACTGTCACAAAGTCTATATATCTACGTTAAGTAATTATTCAGAAGTTTTCCTGTAGATTTTATTTTGTTGAGAATAATATAACCCTCCAAATTCAAAACGTAAACTGTCGCCTGTAGTAATTGGTACGATTTCAGGTCAAATCCCTCTTTCAGTGTTATTAACAAAACTTTTATTTTCATGTTGGCTGTGCGTGCTCACACAGCCAGCCTCTTCGTTTGTATCTGTAATATTAATTTGTCCGAAAGCGCTGCCAACGGTAGGCTACCGGTAGACGCGAAGTATAACTGAACTGCACAAATAGTCACGGGTAATGATGTCAGCACTGCAGGAAGCAGCTGACGCTGCCTTCCCCTCGCCCCTCACCTCCCCAACCCCTCGCAAACCAATAGTTTCCCACATACGCCGCGCGATTCGTCGACAGGCAGTAGAGGGGGGACTGAAGTGAAGGGAGAATGAGTGACGTAACGCCGATATAGTGGGATGAGGGAGAAGGGAAGAGAGTGAGTGAACTAGAAGAAAGTGTGGAGCGTGTTATCTGTGAAGAGTTTGAAGTACCAGTTCATTGAAATTGAGTGGTTAGTTCACACTTCACTGGAGTGAAGCGTTCATTTGAACGACTCATTCACGAGCTCCCCATCACTATTGCGCAGTTGGAGGCGAGCCGCCAGCTGTGGTGGATGTGGGGAGAGAGATGGCAGAATTTTAAGAGCGGACGATCTGGACGTGTGTCCGCCAGAAAGAGTAAATTTGTAATACTGGATATCATGAACTGATATATATATATATGATGACTTTTGAATATTATTAAGGTAAATACATTGTTTGTTCTCTATCAAAATCTTTCATTTTCCGACTATGCCTATCAGTAGTTAGTGCCTTCAGTAGTAGTTAGAATCTTTTATTTTGCTGGCAGTAGTGGTGCTCGCTGTATTGCAGTAGTTTGAGTAACCAAGATTTTCGTGAGGTAAGTGATTCATGACAGGTACAGATTATTGTTAGTCAGGGCCATTCTTTTGTAGGGATTATTGAAAGTCAGATTGCGTTGCTCTAAAAACATTGTATGTCAGTTTAGTGTTGATCAGAATAAGTAAAGAGAGTAATGTCTGATTCCGTTCAGTTTTGCTCAGCTGTTTGAAAATCAAATAACATAGAGGTTTTCCAGCACTGTCATTTATAAAATTTTCCTAAGGGGATGTTTCATAACTTGCTTATCGTATTACTCCTTCCCCACACATTCCGCCTTCAATTCATTTCTTCACAACGATCAATGACTTGTTGGAGACTCCGGTTGTAAAAGTCTGCGTTTTGACTGCTCAAAAATTAGTTTGTCATCATTCCGGAAGTATCAGTCACGGAATGGTTTCTTCATCCGAGGAAAGAGGAATACGGAGGCTGCAAAATCTTATATCCTTCTGAAGCAGTACGTGTGACTATATCCTCTGCAGAATGAGCTGCAGCGTTGTCATGGAGCAGAAACACCTCCTTGGACAGCCCCCTGCAACACTTCTTGTTGACAACTTCCCTTAACCTCCCCAGATTTCGGTAGTCTCCGTCACAAATTTTCAACCTTCCCCATTGATTTAAATCAGTGCCAATGTCTGTAATTCATTTGTGTGTTATTTCATAGTGGCTGCTGAATCGAAATGGTGCCTGTTCTTACGGACATGTCCGAAATGGTTCAAATGGCTCTGAGCACTATGGGACTCAACTGCAGAGGTCATTAGTCCCCTAGAACTTAGAACTAGTTAAACCTAACTAACCTAAGGACATCACAAACATCCATGCCCGAGGCAGGATTCGAACCTGCGACCGTAGCGGTCTTGCGGTTCCAGACTGCAGCGCCTTTAACCGCACGGCCACTTCGGCCGGCACATGTCCGAAACAACAGACACCACATATAAATAATTAAGGCAAGGGTCGTCTGATGTTTTCAGTGCGGATGCACACCAGACTCCAGTTCTTCCGCGTATTTGCGGATTGCCGTGAGTAACGAGGATAATGATCAAGGGGCACTACATTAGCAGTGTATGAAGAATTGAGAATTTGGGTCTGATGGGAGGCGCGTTAGGGTAGTCAGTGCAGTTGCGATGACCACTGTCCGGATAGCACAATGGTCAACGCATCTGCCTAAGTAGGAGACGCGGTTTCGAATACCGGTCCGCCACAAATTTTCAATCTTCCCCATTGATTTAGATCAATGCCCATTCGCAGCCAACGTCCGTAATTCGTTTGTGTCTTGTTTCAGTGTTAGTCTTTTTTTTCCTTTTTTTTTTTTTTTTTTTTTTTTTAAAAAAAAACGCTGTTCTTCGACCATCAGGGTCTCCGCTTCTCTCGCGATCTTCTATTTCGTTCTTCATCATTCAGGCTTGTTTCGTTCCACTGGAAACGCCTGTGCCCTCTAACCGCTGTCAAATCCTGCAACCTTGTTGCCGTATACTACTACAACCCCAGCACGAACTACTGCAGCGTTGTTCCACTTCAAATGCAGGAAACAAATTTTCACACTACACTCCAATTTATCAAAGGTTACGTAGTTTGCTTTTGGGTCCTCTAGCGGCGTACTGTGGTGCTGTAGCGTGGGGATCTCAGTGTGTACCAGGACTGCAGACGCGTATCTGCGGACAAATCGAAACTAGTTGTCTGCCTTTGTTATTTCGAGGTGATAAAAAACTTTATCGCTACCTCTTTTACTACTCGGAAGTGACAAAAATTTCTTACTCTCATATAACACTTTATCATCTCAAGATCGCCTAAACATTAAAAATATTCACATTACTGGTTCCAGCAAATTATTGTCATGTTCAGAAGAGATAATTAACCCGCAAACAATGTCGTGATGGTGTATTGCATTGGTACATCAGATCTTAGCGTTTTTCCATAAGTTTAATAAACACAACAGATACACGTAACGGAGACTTTAATCATCGAAACATATTCGCCTTCACTATCTACAACAGTCTGCCAACGCTGGTATAACTCTTCAGTTCCGCGACTGTAGAAATTCGTGGTTCTGAGGCGAAGAACTCGTAGAGCCTTGTCCGAAGGGAATTTCCATTCCAAAAGAACGTTTCTTGAAGGCTGTTCGGTAGCGGAAAAGTGGAAGATCTGAGGGCGCAAGATAAGTGAATAACGCGGGTGCGGAATGACGTCCCAACGCAACAACTGTATAGTATTTCTTGTCAGTCTAGCAGAATACGAACGGGCGTTAGTGTGGAGTAGCATCAATTCACGCAGTCCTCCTGTTCGTTGATCTCTGACTGCGTCTGCAAGACGTCTCTGTTGCTGACAGTAAATATCAGTAGTGATTGTTACACCTCGGGGAAGCAATTCGTAGTACACCACACCGGCACTGTTCCACCTGATACCTAACATCTTTTGTGGATGCGCGCAGGTCTTTGTACGGGGCTCAACCATTCCTTTCTTGCCTTAGAGTAAAGACACCCTTTTTCGGCATCAGTAACGATACAGGATAAGAATAGTCCATGATGTTCACGAGTCAATTGATGACGAGCAAGCAGAGATGCACATATGGCCTCCCACTGATGTTTGTGATACTGACTCAGAGAATGCGGTACACCCTATTTTTGAACCTTCCCAATTGCATCCAAATATTGCGCAATGGTGAA
Source organism: Schistocerca americana (assembly GCF_021461395.2). Classification (NCBI taxonomy): domain Eukaryota; kingdom Metazoa; phylum Arthropoda; class Insecta; order Orthoptera; family Acrididae; genus Schistocerca; species Schistocerca americana. The sequence goes on along the minus strand of NC_060123.1, from coordinate 99,948,482 downwards.
ATGATCGCAGTTCATCGAATCTGCCAGTTGTCGACCGAGCGCTGTGGTGACTCGCGTTTGGGAGGACGACGGTTCAGGTAAATGCCGGGATGGTTCCTTTCAAAGGTCACGGCCGATTTCCTTGTACGTCCTTCCCCAACCCGAGCTTGTGCTCCGTCTCTAATGACCTCGTTATCGATAGAACGTTAAACACTAATCTGCTCCTCCAGTTGTCGAAGACAGTGACGTGGATAGTTGTAGATTAATGCGTTTAAACTATCTTCATCAAACTCCGACATTCTTCCTGAACGTGGAGCTTGACTAATGTCAAAAGGATCCTCCTTAAAAGGAGAAAATCATATACTTGGCATGCTCTATCCAATGGCATTATCCCAATTCACGGCGCAAATGTTTCTGGCTGCCTCCGCTGCTGTCACTCTTGTACTGAACTCAGACAGAACAATATGTCGTAAAAGTTCCGATTTTTCCACTCCGATGTTTCAGTGACAAGTAGTCGATACATACCTGTATGTCACTGCCCTTTGACTTTGGGGAGAAAACATGTAAAGTGCCCAACAAGACGAGCAAATGCATTGTGCTTAGCGACAGGGAGAAATTCTAATTTGGTCTTAAAACTTGGTCCCGTATTTCTCCAAGTGCGACTCACTGCCAGCCCTCTTATCACTACTGTAGTAGGGCTCTAACGCATTAGAGGCCTTCTGGCTGTGAGGGCGCGTCGTGCGGTATGTTTGCATAGCTCAGGCGGTAAAGCACTACACCGCCAAAGACAAAATTCCCAAGGTTGTGAGGGAGCATCGCTTCCCTACAAAAGGCAAATGTCCCAGGTTGAGTTCCGGTCCGGCACAAAGTTTTAATCTGTCAGGAAGTTTCAAATCTGCACACACTTGTTGCAAGTGAAAATTTATACTAGCATAAAATATGTCAATAAAATATGCGTATTTTACTGGCATATTTTATACCATTTTCCTGTTGTAGTGTTCATACATCACGAAGGAACTGTTTGTGCCTTAGTTATCGCATCTGAAGGTGGCAATAATTTGCAGAAACCCATAACGTCAATATCTACAGACGTCTGGTAATCTTGACATAATAAGTTCCTTTATGAACATTTATAAGGTCGCATGCTTCCATTTAGTAATACGACAGTTCTCAATAAAGTTACTTACTTTGGCTTCGTCTTTAAAAATGTTGTGATCAGTACACAATATCCCAACGATTTTTTGTCAAATGCTTGACTGTTGCGTAAACAAGATTACCTGAAAATTAGAGTCGATTTTTGTCCGAGTTTTCACAGCCAAACGAAGAATAGTAAATGGAAAAAGGGGAATCAAATTGACCAGAGTGAGATGTAGTTTTGCAAAGAAGGAGTTAATTTGTTATCAGGGTAATTCAGAAATTTTAATTAGTGATTTGAAGTAAAACTGTAATATTTCACGAACAGTTGCTGCTACCTTTATTGCAGCTTACTATATAAATAAAGTGTCAAAAACTTCATCTATTCAAGACCTGGCTATTTTGGGCGTACAAAGTTACGTTGATGTATAAATTGCGTAATGCTTTCTTTCAAGACGAAGAAAATAAAATATATATCAAATTACAACATGTAATGAAACTTCTCTGTTTTCTCTTTATCTGTATGCCCTTAATAATAATAGAATACAGATCTGTATTTAAATGTGTTACATAACGTGTTTCCCCCCCCCCCCCCCCCCCCCCCCCCATGAACCATGGACCTTGCCGTTGGTGGGGAGGCTTGCGTGCCTCAGCGATACAGATAGCCGTACCGTAGGTGCAGCCACAACGGAGGGGTATCTGTTGAGAGGCCAGACAAACGTGTGGTTCCTGAAGAGGGGCAGCAGCCTTTTCAGTAGTTGCAAGGGCAACAGTCTGGATGATTGACTGATCTGGCCTTGTAACAATAACCAAAACGTCATTGCCGTACCGGTACTGCGAACGGCTGAAAGCAAGGGGAAACTACAGCCGTAATTTTTCCCGAGGGCATGCAGCTTTACTGTATGATTACATGATGATGGCGTCCTCTTGGGTAAAATATTCCGGAGGTAAAATAGTCCCCCATTCGGATCTCCGGGCGGGGACTACTCAAGAGGATGTCGTTATCAGGAGAAAGAAAACTGGCGTTCTACGGATCGGAGCGTGGAATGTCAGATCCCTTAATCGGGCAGGTAGGTTAGAAAATTTAAAAAGGGAAATGGATAGGTTGAAGTTAGATATAGTGGGAATTAGTGAAGTTCGGTGGCAGGAGGAACAAGACTTCTGGTCAGGTGACTACAGGGTTATAAACACAAAATCAAATAGGGGTAATGCAGGAGTAGGTTTAATAATGAATAGGAAAATAGGAATGCGGGTAAGCTACTACAAACAGCATAGTGAACGCATTATTGTGGCCAAGATAGATACGAAGCCCACACCTACTACAGTAGTACAAGTTTATATGCCAACTAGCTCTGCAGATGACGAAGAAATTGAAGAAATGTATGATGAAATAAAAGAAATTATTCAGATTGTGAAGGGAGACGAAAATTTAATAGTCATGGGTGACTGGAATTCGAGTGTAGGAAAAGGGAGAGAAGGAAACATAGTAGGTGAATATGGAATGGGGGACAGAAATGAGAGAGGAAGCCGCCTGGTAGAATTTTGCACAGAGCACAACATAATCATAACTAACACTTGGTTTAAGCATCATGAAAGAAGGTTGTATACATGGAAGAACCCTGGAGATACTAAAAGGTATCAGATAGATTATATAATGGTAAGACAGAGATTTGGGAACCAGGTTTTAAATTGTAAGACATTTCCAGGGGCAGATGTGGACTCTGACCACAATCTATTGGTTATGACCTGTAGATTAAAACTGAAGAAACTGCAAAAAGGTGGGAATTTAAGGAGATGGGACCTGGATAAACAAAAAGAACCAGAGGTTGTACAGAGATTCAGGGAGAGCATAAGGGAGCAATTGACAGGAATGGGGGAAATAAATACAGTAGAAGAAGAATGGGTAACTTTGAGGGATGAAGTAGTGAAGGCAGCAGAGGATCAAGTAGGTAAAAAGACGAGGGCTAGTAGAAATCCTTGGGTAACAGAAGAAATATTGAATTTAATTGATGAAAGGAGAAAATATAAAAATGCAGTAAGTGAAACAGGCAAAAAGGAATACAAACGTCTCAAAAATGAGATCGACAGGAAGTGCAAAATGGCTAAGCAGGGATGGCTAGAGGACAAATGTAAGGATGTAGAGGCTTATCTCACTAGGGGTAAGATAGATACCGCCTACAGGAAAATTAAAGAGACCTTTGGAGATAAGAGAACGACTTGTATGAATATCAAGAGCTCAGATGGAAACCCAGTTCTAAGCAAAGAAGGGAAAGCAGAAAGGTGGAAGGAGTATATAGAGGGTCTATACAAGGGCGATGTACTTGAGGACAATATTATGGAAATGGAAGAGGATGTAGATGAAGATGAAATGGGAGATATGATACTGCGTGAAGAGTTTGACAGAGCACTGAAAGACCTGAGTCGAAACAAAGCCCCCGGAGTAGACAATATTCCATTGGAACTACTGACGGCCGTGGGAGAGCCAGTCCTGACAAAACTCTACCATCTGGTGAGGAAGATGTATGAGACAGGCGAAATACCCTCAGACTTCAAGAAGAATATAATAATTCCAATCCCAAAGAAAGCAGGTGTTGACAGATGTGAAAATTATCGAACTATCAGCTTAATAAGTCACAGCTGCAAAATACTAACACGAATTCTTTTCAGACGAATGGAAAAACTAGTAGAAGCCAACCTCGGGGAAGATCAGTTTGGATTCCGTAGAAACACTGGAACACGTGAGGCAATACTGACCTTACGACTTATCTTAGAAGAAAGATTAAGGAAAGGCAAACCTACGTTTCTAGCATTTGTAGACTTAGAGAAAGCTTTTGACAATGTTGACTGGAATACTCTCTTTCAAATTCTGAAGGTGGCAGGGGTAAAATACAGGGAGCGAAAGGCTATTTACAATTTCTACAGAAGCCAGATGGCAGTTATAAGAGTCGAGGGACATGAAAGGGAAGCAGTGGTTGGGAAGGGAGTAAGACAGGGTTGTAGCCTCTCCCCGATGTTGTTCAATCTGTATATTGAGCAAGCAGTAAAGGAAACAAAAGAAAAATTCGGAGTAGGTATTAAAATTCATGGAGAAGAAATAAAAACTTTGAGGTTCGCCGATGACATTGTAATTCTGTCAGAGACAGCAAAGGACTTGGAAGAGCAGTTGAATGGAATGGACAGTGTCTTGAAAGGAGGATATAAGATGAACATCAACAAAAGCAAAACAAGGATAATGGAATGTAGTCTAATTAAGTCGGGTGATGCTGAGGGAATTAGATTAGGAAATGAGGCACTTAAAGTAGTAAAGGAGTTTTGCTATTTGGGGAGCAAAATAACTGATGATGGTCGAAGTAGAGAGGATATAAAATGTAGGCTGGCAATGGCAAGGAGAGCGTTTCTGAAGAAGAGAAATTTGTTAACATCCAGTATTGATTTAAGTGTCAGGAAGTCATTTCTTAAAGTATTTGTATGGAGTGTAGCCATGTATGGAAGTGAAACATGGACGATAAATAGTTTGGACAAGAAGAGAATAGAAGCTTTCGAAATGTGGTGCTACAGAAGAATGCTGAAGATTAGATGGGTAGATCACATAACTAATGAGGAAGTATTGAATAGGATTGGGGAGAAGTGAAGTTTGTGGCGCAACTTGACCAGAAGAAGGGATCGGTTGGTAGGACATGTTCTGAGGCATCAAGGGATCACCAATTTAGTACTGGAGGGGAGCGTGGAGGGTAAAAATCGTAGAGGGAGACCAAGAGATGAATACACTAAGCAGATTCAGAAGGATGTAGGTTGCAGTAGGTACTGGGAAATGAAAAAGCTTGCACAGGATAGAGTAGCATGGAGAGCTGCATCAAACCAGTCTCAGGACTGAAGACCACAACAACAACAACGTGTTTTTCTTCGAACAATACCTGAAAATAAAATAAAATTGAAGAAAACGGTTAGATGTTTTGTGAAATAATTTGTCCCCCGTCTTCCACCCCCTCCCCCCTCAGTCAGGATCTTTCTCCGACCACAATTCTGACGTTGTCTTTCGTGGCCAGGTGTGTTGTACTCCTATACCGGAATCTTCGCAAAAGCGATCGGCAACCCTTCGGGCACGTCGGTCACGCGTGTAGCCTAAATGACCCCTGCAAGCATCAGCGTCGCGCACTCGCCCTGTCGCGGTAACGGACTGACACAAGGCGGCAATACCAGCGCTAGCAGAGGCCGCCACTTCCAAGGGACCTACTCGCGTCCGCCACGCACTTGACCAGAAAACAGTGCCGCGAGTATTCCACCGCCGGCCGCTACAAAATTCAGCGCCATTGCTGCACAGGTCAGTCCTTTCGGCTTCGAGAGCCTCTCCTAGCCTCCGGGCGGGTGCTGTTCATCCCATCGTCTTAAGACGCTCTCGAAACCCATCGTAGGGACCGACGCCACTATACTGAGCCTTCTTTGTTGTTCCCTTGGCTCACTCACACTGTATCTAGGATAGACTTTTCTACTTATTTGCTGGTATTATTCAGGACAGCTTATTCGGACCTAGAATATTTTACATACAAGTGTTTTTGTCTATGAAGGTCCTAACTGTGTTACCTTCTCAAACTCTGGAATCACCATACCGTCTTTACTGTGAGACACTGCAATTACGATTTTGTTATTATCGTCGAAGCAGACGTTTCTTTCCTTAGTCAATAAACTTATGTAAACTTTGGTCCTGTTTTCCCACTGTCAGGATGAGCGACACATCATACACCACTGTTTGTAGACACGTTGAAGAACCCACCGGGAAACGTCAACAGACCCAGCACCTTCAAATACCGTGTTGCCGTGGGCACCGCCAAGCACGACTGCCGCTTTTTGCCACTCTGTCACGTCCTTACATTAGTCATGTTTAGGCACAATGTCCGCTTGAAACATAAAAGTCTGGACGATCGCTACTGCCTTATGTTCACGTAGAGGCAGTGAGCGTGGTTGAGCACGTGATTCGATGATTCGATCGCTGCCTCTTTTGTTAAGGGATAACGATTCATCTACGCATACGCACTGGGGTGACTAATTTTTTGTCCAGTGAGGTTATTTGATATATAGCAGACAGAGGTGATCATGTTTCCTACCGAAGTAAGTATTTAAGACAATACTCGCAGGTACACAACCAGAAAAGAAAATGCTTCCAACAAAATTTTAAATCGTTCTGCTTTAAACATATTTCCATTGTTCTTTAAAACAACGGACTGCCTACTGTTTCACACCGTAGTGCGTAAAACACGAACGACAAGTGCCAAAATGGTTCAAATGGCTCTGAGCACTATGGGACTTAACTTCTGAGGTCATCAGTCTCCTAGAACTTAGAACTAATTAAACCTAACTAACCTAAGGACATCACACACATCCATGCCCGAGGCAGGAATCGAACCTGCGACCGTAGCGGTCGCGCGGTTCCAGACTGTAGCCGCTAGAACCGCTTGGCCACTCCGGCCGGCACAACAAGTGTCGTACATGGGCAATCACCACTAGTTAGAACACAATTTTTATTTTAAAAGAAAATTAAAAATAAATAAAAGCTGCTTTCAAGGTTCTTGATCGGGGAGTCAGCAAATTTTGCACGCCGTAATTGTTTCGGCATCTGGACGAATGAATAAAAAAACTTTATATATCTATTGTGTTATGAATGAATCTGATGAAGCAACGCATTTTTTAGAAAGGAAAGATACCATAAACATCATCTTGCAGACAGTGTTTTAAGAAGTTATGCATTATAAGTAAAGACACATGGTACACTTATTCTGCAATGAAATATGTTTCATATAATTTATCGCAGTTAAAAATAAATTACCATGCTCATTATTTGCAATATAAGCCGTAAAATGACGTACATTATTCTGTTTTACAGGTGACCGTAGCTTATGCAGCGAGAAAAAATTCGGTAACTTGGATATAGACATATAGTGTACGATAGATATAAAAGTTACTTTTGAAAGCAAACTGAGAATATTGTCTGCCAACTCCGCCTTCTCTAAAGCCCTGCTTTTATTTATAAACTTGTAGTATATCTAGGGGAGAAGAATGACATCTTCAATTCTAAAATTAACTCTTTTTTTGCGCGTATTCATCCTTAAATCAGTAGTGTCTGTCGCATCTTTAACCGAATCCATAACGACGGAAAGCGTCGCGACTATTTTGCTGCATAGAAGGCATTTTGAAGTATGTATTATCTAGAAAACACATTTTCTCTACTTGGGAAATCATTTATGAGTTACGCAAGAGTAGTATGCCATCGTCTGGAGGTGGTTACTCCTAAATAAACTGCGACGACCAAGGTGTTTTTCTTTTGTATTATCATTACAATGCAAACCGTGACTCATTCCTCGCCATTATGTTATATTATGCAACTGACAGAGCGAATATTAATAATTCTCCATCAGAAGTACACGTTGATTTACTACTTTTGATTTAAGAGACCATTACTTCCTTTCAGGCATCTGATATTTCAAGGTGTTCTAATTATTTAGCTATTTTAGACTGACAATCTAAAGTTACATTCTAAGTACAGGCTCGTATTCGGCTGAAATAATGATCGAATTCCCCTACTGTCATACTAACTGGCTTTCTCTACATTCTCTAAACCCCTTGAGAGGAATTTTAGTTTGCTTGCTAAGGCTACAACCGACTTTTTTCTTTACGCCTCAAGTGAGTTAGTGTTCAGTGTCCAACGGCCTCGATGCCCACGAGGCGCTGAATTAACCTCCTTGCTTTCCACAGCACAAATTATGCATGGAATGGCAAATATTTCACCCAAAACATGACAAATAACCTACATTTTTATTTTCGTATATTAGGCTGTGTGTACAGTCACTCTACTCTTACAGGCAGCTAAAGAAATTACCTTGAATTTCCCTGTGATAACGACTGCGTTTAACTTTCTGAGCAATTCTATGTCTATACGTTTCGTTTTTATTTTATTCCATTCGTTATTTACCGCCAGCCATTGCAGTACGACCATTACTTCATCAGCTGCGACAATACGTACCGCTATCGCCGTGAAATAAGGCCTTTTTTGCCAGATTTATATCGTAAAAATTCCCCTTCGGTGACTTGCATTCAACGAAGCGGCTATAAACCGATGGAGGTATAAATTCCAGAGGTCGCCATTAATTTCCTTCCGGAAGTAAAACAGAAAACATCTTTTGCCTATCGTATGAGCCGAAAATCGTCAGTAGGGCTTTGAATCGTTGTTGGAAGAAACAAGGATCAAATCTCGATACGAAATGTGTGAGCTAGGTTTCCTGCGGCTGTCAAATGTGTGTCAATCGCAAATCTATCATTGTCAGAGGTCTGGTCCTAACGATTCCCCGGTTTTCAAACTTTTAACTGTATTAACATATTTTCTTCTGGATGGGCACCACCGCCCACCGCAGGATATTGTTGCATCAGGTTGTATTTCAGATGACTGTATTGTGCATTACTGATTTCGGGCTATAGATGCACTCGAGAATTTGAAATATAACCTATTGGAACAATGCCCTTCTTCTCGTATTAACATGATTTGAAAATATTTTACTTTCTCTTGGGCCTGCAGCATAGAATACGTCGGTAAAAGACACAATGGAGGTGAATGCTCCAAACTAGCTGCATTAAGGTAAAATGTTTTTTTTAAATACTTTACACGACAGGCCGGTTTCGGTTTATTGCCATTATCAAGTAACGTCTAGTTGGAAGTGATCTATAGTAAAGTCTTTCTGTCACATCTGTAAGTATAATAGTTCTTGTAGTTAAGAAATGTAAAAATATAGTGCTTTCCCTCTTTCGGTGTGGTTGTGGCATTTGAGGTCGTCTCGTCGATATAATGTTCTTCAGTAATGGAAGAAGCCCTAGATATGACATTAATTTACGGCGAATGTCATAGAAATGCAAGCACAGCTGTGGCAGAGTACGCCGAACGCTACCCAGGTCGACGGCGTCCTTCACATTGTGCCATTTCCATCATCTGCGCATGTCTCACGAAAACGGATAGCTGTGCAACCAGACAGCGTGAAACACAGCAACTAACAAAGATAACAAAATTGCCGTTTAGCTGCTGTTGCACACAGTCCTGAGGTTCGTGTACGACAGACTGCACGCGCTTATGGAATAAGCCTTAGTAATGTGTGAAGATTTTTGCATAAGCCTACGTTTCATCCGATCACCTCACATCTCCAAGAACTGTACGGGAATGACTCTGAATCTCGCACTGAATTCTGTCGTTTGCACTTCAGCAGTTGTAACGTCACCCTGACTTCCTAAGTGATGCGTTGATTACGGATGAAGCTTCGCTCACAAACGATTGTCATGTGAATCTATGGAATATGCAGTACTAGTCAGCGCAAAATCCCCACTGGCTTCGGCCAGTTGCCCACGGACGACATTGGGGTGTCAATATTTGCTTCGGCATGATTGGTATCCGTACTGTAGGTCCCTATTTTTATCAGTGAACATTAACCAGACGGTATTACGCATCATTTCTTCAAGACTCCAGCATGATGGATGCCCCAAAGACTCCGAACGTGTTTCCACGTAAGTTGTGGATGCAATGTTTCCAAACGGCTGGGTAGGACGGGGAGGTTTTGAAAAAATGGTTCAAATGTCTCTGAGCACTATGGGACTTAACATCTGAGGTCATCAGTCTACTAGAACTTAGAACTACTTAAACCTAAGGACATCACATACATCCACGCCCGAGGCAGGATTAGAACCTGCAACCGTAGCGGTCTCGCGGTTCCAGACTGAAGCGCCTAGAACCGCTCGGCCACTACGGCTGGCGGAGGTTTTGAGCCAGCCAGACCGGTCCCCCCACGTGAGGCCGTTAGACTACTTTCTCTGGGGCGCAGTGAAAGAGTGTGTGTACCACGAACCCTCAACGACACCAGAGGATATGCAACAACTGTATTATTGCTGCGAGTGCGGCAATATTTGTGGAAACGCTACAGTCAGTACAACGCTTACTTGTTCACCGTCTCCACAAGTGTATTCATACAAACGGTGATCACTTCGAACATCTGTCGAGATGACGCAGGTTCATCGGACGTGACGTTATCGGTCATCTGTGAGTGCTTTTTCCGTGCTGAATGTGCTGCACAAACTTGAAGTTTCTGTGGGCTACAAGCGACTAATAATTGTGTTTGGGACACGTTTTATCATTAAACTGTACCTATAGTTTTCATTTCTGTAGGAAAACACATGTTACTTAAAAAATCTAAGTTTGTATTGAAAGTGTGTTCGTTGACTTTTTATGATTCCTGCTTTCCTGCCCATTGTGTGAGCCTCTGACGTAGGTACATCTCTGCACAATTGTAATTTTCACATTTTTTTTTCATTTCGGAAACACATGAGGTGGCAGACTTAGGTGTACTATGCTTTATTGAGGCACTGAGTTATTATTTCGTGCGACTCGCTACACGGCTCGCCATTTTAGTTGCAACAACAATACAGATACCGAATAAGTAAAGTTTGCTTATTATGCGTACGTAGCATGGCAGGAAGAACAAATACACGGTGCGAAATTTAGAAAACAAAAGTTGCACCTCTGAAAGCGACAACGGTTCTAGCCCGGAGCATCGGATCGAACTGAATTTCGATAACGGACACGGGTCTGTTATTCGCACTACCAGAGTGAGTACTTGTCTTCTGATGAGTCCACTTCATCACTAAAAGTGCCGGCCGGAGTGGCTGAGCGGTTCTAAGCGCTACATTCTGGAACCGCGCGACCGCTACGGTCGCAGTTTGGAATCCTGCCTCGGGCATGGATGTGTGTGATGTCCTTAGGTTAGTTAGGTTTAAGTAGTTCTACGTTCTCGGGGACTGATGTCCTCAGAAGTTAAGTCCCATAGTGCTCAGAGCCATTTCATTTTTTTCACTAAAAGTATGTGGTGTGGCTGTACGTTCATGCATGGCGCAGTAAACAATACAATAAGGTGAGAAAATATGGGATAGCGATATGCCGATATGCACATATACTGATGGCGGTAGTTCGCATACATAAGGCATAAAAGGTCAATGCACTGGCGGAACTGTCACATATACTCAGGTGATTCATGTGAAATGATTTCCGACCTGATTACAGGGGCACGCCGGAAATTAACAGATTTACTATCCAGAGAGGTACACTACTGGCCATTAAAATTGCTACACCACGAAGATGACGTGCTACAGACGCGAAATTTAACCGACAGGAAGAAGATGCTGTGATATGCAAATGATTAGTTTTTCAGAGCATTCACACAAGGTTGGCGCCGGTGGCGACACCTTCAACGTGCTGACATGAGGAAAGTATCCAACCGATTTCTCATACACAAACAGCAGTTGACCGGCGTTGGCTGGTGAAACGTTGCTGTCATCCTCGTGTAAGGAGGAGAAATGCGTACCAACACGTTTCCGACTTTGATAAAGGTCGGATTGTAGACTATCGCGATTGCGGTTTATCGTATCGCGACATTGCTGATCGCGTTGGTCGACATCCAATGACTGTTAGCAAAATATGGAATCGATAGGTTCAGGAGAGTAACACGGAACGCCGTACTGCATCCCAACGGCCTCGTATCACTAGCAGTCGAGATGACAGGCATCTCATCCGCATGGCTGTAACGGATCGTGCAGCCACGTCTCGATCGCGGAGTTAACAGATGGGGACGTTTGCGAGACAACAACCATCTGCACGCACAGTTCGACGACGTTTGCAGCAGCATGGACTACCAGCTCGGAGACCATGGCTGCGGTTACCCTTGATGCTGCATCACAGACAGGAGCGACTGTGATGGTGTACTCGACGACGAACCTGGTTGCATGAATGGCAAAACGTCATTTTTTCGAGTGAGTCCAGGTTCTATTTACAGCATCATGATGGTCGCATTCGTGTTTCGCGACATCGCGGTGAGCGCACATTGGAAGCGTGTATTCGTCATCGCCATACTGGCGTATCACCTGGCGTGATGGTATGGGGTGCCATTGGTTACACGTCTCTGTCACCTCGTGTTCGCATTGACGGCACTTTCAACAGTGGACGTTACATATAAGATGTGTTACGACCCGTGGATCAACCCTTCATTCGATCCCTGTGAAACCCTACATTTCAGCAGGATAATGCACAACCGCATGTTGCAGGTCCTGTACAGGCCTTTCTGGATACAGAAAATGTTCGACTGCTGCCCTGGCCAGCACATTCTCCAGATCTCTCACCAACTGAAAACGTCTGGTCAATGGTGGCCGAGCAACTGGCTCGTCACAATACACCAGTCACTACTCTTAATGAACTGTGGTATCATGTTGAAGCTGCATGGGCAGCTGTACCTGTACACGCCATCCTACCTCTGTTTGACTCAATGCCCAGGCGTATCAAGGCCGTTATTACGGCCAGAGGTGGTTGTTCTGGGTACTTATTTCTCAGAATCTATGCACCCTAACTGCGTGAAAATGTAGTCACATGTCAGTTCTAGTATAATACATTTGTCAAGTGAATACCCGTTTATCATCTGCATTTCTTCTTGGTGTAGCAATTTTAATGGCCAGTAGTGTAGTTGGAGCTAGACGCATGGGACATTCCGTTTCGGAAATCGTTAGGGAATTTAAGTTTCCGAGATTCAGAGTGTCAAGAGTGTGTCGAAAATAACAAATTTCAGGCGTACCTCTGACTACCGATAACGACTGAGACCAGCTACGTTTACGTAGAGTAGTCAGTGCTAACAGACAAGCAACACTGCATGAAATAACCGCAGAAATCAATGTGGGATGTACGACAACCGCATCCATTAGGATAGTGTTGTAACCTCCCCCTCACTTATCGACCTTAATGACAGTGAAAAATTAAACCGCGTGTACCTAATGGATATTTGGGAAAAGCAATCGTCACCGAAGTTAATCTGTCGGTAAAGAGGGAGGAAAGGGTTACATCTAAATGAAAGGAAAAATGCAAATGAAACTGGTGGAAATTAATTTTGAAAAGGGGTAAAGTTAATAAAGAAAGTAAATGTGACGCCGTTACGTTAACAATTAACTAGCGGTAATTAGATATTTGAGATTTGGGGGAAATTACGGTCGCCAGTCCTATGGAAAATTACTATAGTAACTGAAAAAGGAAGGTTATTACACATATAATTAGCACTAGAAGCGTGGCAACTGAAGGTTGACACGTGTAGTGTTAAAACTGAAGGTTTGTCAGAAGTAATAAATTTCGCTACACTCTGACTTAATTTAGCAAAAGAATTAATAAAACCGGAAAATTGAAAGTTAATTTAGTGACTGAAATTAATAGTGAGCTTTGTTTCTGAAGCACATCGAAATTCAGTAAAATACGGTTAGTCTTGGGCTACCTCAACAATCATTTCAGAAGCTACTTGAATCTACGCAATTTAAAAATAAGAGATTTAACTTTGAACTCGAATTAAATGATTCTCAACAATTAACAATAGTAAAATTTTGTACGTACCAAGCTGAGCTGCAGTCACAGGTAAGCTAAAATACGGTAACAAAACTCGCGCTCTTAATTTGTGCTTGTGTAATCTAAATATTGTAGCCAGCTATGAGTACCTTAACTGAACTTTAAAATTAAAGCAGTGAAATCGAATGATATTACTTTAATGCTGGCGTTTGAATTTCAACGACACTCGGGTTCATTCCGGAAAAGGAAGGGACCCTGCTTGGTAATGCAATTGGGACAATGAGCAACAAAGGTTCATGCTACGTTGCTGTAATTTAGTGAGAAAAATTTAACAGTTTGAAAAGCTGAGGTCTGCCATACAGTTCTAAAACTTTACGTGCTACCAGTCTTCCTTGTCGGTTGATTGAAGGTTTGAAGTCGTCGATCGAGGAGGTGGCGACAGTCACTCATTGTCGGCCGTCGCTGTTGCAGAAGCTGGATGTTGGTTCAAATGGCTCTGAGCACTATGGGACTCAACTGCTGTGGTCATAAGTCCCCTAGAACTTAGAACTACTTAAACTTAACTAACCTAAGGACATCAGACACATCCATGCCCGAGGCAGTATTCGAACCGGCGACCGTAGCGGTCGTGCGGTTCCAGACTGTGAGCTGGATGTTGGCGCGCTTTCTTCTCGACACGGTCTCCAGCCGAAACGGGCTCTTGATGTGTGCCAGCTAACGCTCCCGTGCGCGACACCATGTCAGAAACTATCATAGCAAGTCGAGCGCAATTACATGCTGCCAAACCCCGAAAGCGCGGCAACTCGCGGGAGCGTCACACAACACACATGCTCCACTGCCCTCCTCCAGCCAGACTCTGCTCTGCCCGCGCTCCACGCGTCCGAGTTCACACTACCAAAGATCCTAAACACTTTGGTTCTCCACACGACCTATCGATGTAATCGTTCGATACCATAGTTTTCCCTAGGCAAGACCCAGCATAAAAATACAAATAGTATTTACAAAGCAAACCAATTATACATCGACATAAATGCATAAATATACATATACAAATAGTAAAACAATTACGATATATAAAGACACAGAAATGTCATATCTTCAGGTAACAAAATAAGGAAAAAATTTATAGTAGAATAGATGGAAATAGGAGGATATGCATTTCCGGCGTTACAGTGTGACGAAATTTGGTGTTAATGTACTACGTCAGCAGACGACCGACGCGAGAGCCTTTGCTAACAGCACCACATCACCTGCAGCTTCTCTCTTGAGCTCATGACCATATCGATTGGGTTCTACACGACTAGAAGACCATATCCTTGTCAAATGAGACCCGATTTCATTTGGAAAGAGCTGATGGTAGGGTTCGAGTGCGGCGCAGATCCCACGAAGTTGTCAACAAGGCACTGTGTAAGCTGGTGCCGGCCGATGTGGCCGAGCCGTTCTAGGCGCTTCAGTCTGGAACCGCGCGACCTCTACGCTCGCAGGCTCGAATCCTGCCTCGGGCATGGATGTATGTGATGTCCTTATATTAGTTACATTTAAGTAGTTCTAAGTTCTAGGAGACTGATGACCTCAGCTGTTAAGTCCCATAGTGCTCAGAGCCATTTGAACCATTTGTAAGCTGGTGGTGGTTCCATAATGGTGTGGGCTAGTTTTACACGGACTGGATATGTCCTCCGGTCCAACTGAATCGACCATTGCCTGTAAATGGGTATGCTCAGCTACGTGGAGACCGTTTGCAGCTATTCATGAAATTCGTGTTCCCAAACAACGAAGCGCCATGTCATGTGGCCACGACTGTTCGCGACTGGTTTGAAGAACATTCTGGACGATTCGAGCGAATGATTTGACCACCCAGATAGCGTGACACGAATCCCATCGAACATATACGGGACATAATCGAGACATCAGTTCGCGCACAAAATCCTGCACTGGCAACACTTTCTCTATTGTGGACGGCTGTTGAGACAGCAATGCTCGCTCTTTCTCCAAGGGACTTCGAACGACTTTTTGAGTAGATGCCACGTCGAGTTGCTGGCCGGGCAAAAGGAGGCTCCGACACATTGTCAGAAGGCACCCCATGATTTTTTTCACGTTGTATGCCTCTCTTGTGGGCCGCTAGTCGTTCGATACCGCTAATATCCTGCGTGGCGTTAAGATTCTTCTAAATCTATCGATTTCGTATTCACATGACAGGTGTAGGGGTCCGACTAACGAGAGCGGCAACATCGCGAAACGGTAAACCTAAATCCCGACAGGCCCGATCCTGCCGCTGTCTTGTTCCGATGCGTGTGGTTAAACGCTTCTCCTTCTTACACGAGACACATCACGACACTCGCACAAACAAACAACATTCAAATGCGACTCCTGAATGAGAAACCGACTGGGCAATCTTTTGCGTTACTTACAATTACTTTAAGCGGTTGCACTGAAATGCTATTTTCTTATCCAAGCACTTAGTAGACTTTAAGCCAGTTCAGGTTTTTTGCATGTTTCGCCTCATGACGTCGTAATTTTAACGGGCAACAATGTATTAGATAGCAAAACAACGACTCGTAGGTCCTCGTGTTGTACTGGCAGAGCTATCCCAAAACACGTTTCGTTTCGTGATTTTCGACTTAATCACTTCTCCCTCTGAAAAATCACCCATTTCCGTGCTACTCTCACCCAGCACCTCGAGTAAAGTTAACGCAATACTATTACATGGCACGACGGCATTTCGGTAAAGATTGGTAACTGTACGACCCAAGGAAATTTTGGGAACGTGGATATGGCTATGTAAGCCTATTTGTCCGTCGCTGACACAGAAGACCGCAAACCTTCTTTCCTTCCCGTCTGGGCAAGCTGTGCAGTGACTAGAGTACATGAAAAGCTTACTGGGACAGGGTAAATGCTAGCTACAATGAAGTCGATAATTCGATTGTAATACTGGCATTTTAATTTGATATCCCCCACAACTGACAAAATTTACAAAAAAATGTGAATTTATTTGTCCACCCACACACTCCTGTGAATGGCACATTAACAATTTGCAATTACGCGCAGCTATGTTGATAAATATTCGGTACCTCTCAAGGATAACTACCAGATCAAGAATATTAGGTAAGTTGTTGGAAGTGGTTAAGCGTTGGTAAAAATCTCGCTTCTGAGCACACAAAGAGCTCTAACCGCAGAACTCTGCACGGAACACGCGTTGGTGTAGTGCTGCGATACGGAACTTATATCTCCCTTCGAAGACGATGACCAAGACGCCGTCTCCAGGTCCGTACCGCTCGATGGCTGAAGTCGAAGTCCTCTCTCTCCACAATTCTCCCGTCTCCCGTCTCCCGCGTACGAAAACGCGGCGGAAGAATACTCAGTTTCGCCCAATGTCTAACGCTCTATCGTCGCCGAAATCCCACCAACGGCATTTCTGAGATCTACCCAGTGATCGAGTAGGTCATAACGCCACTAGGCAAACGAAATTCCTGTCTTCGCCACGTGTTGTCCAGCACAGGTGGCTCCGGATGCCGGGCTATCCGCAAAAGCGCCGTATTGTCCCACGTTTCCTGGTGACCGCTACCTGCCGCCCACAGCGGCCCGGCGAGCTACGACCATCTGCAGACTTTATATTCCACAATTCTCAACTTCCGACACTTTTCACCAACACTTTAAGTTAGTGGTTCAATCATGCAGACATGCAGGGAATACGGCTCGAGAGTGCCTCATATTTATCATAATTCAATAGAGTCATGACCTGATGCCCTTGCCAGTCCCTTTATTATTAATACTAATGTTGGTAAGCTAACGTGTAAGTGCCCATGTCCTGTCACCTTACAAGTGAAGAAGAAAAACTGGACGTGGTTAACCTGCCTTCAGCGTCATTCGATGTCAATTAATGTAATATAAATGCAATAGTAAATAGGAGTGCCCACACCGATGTGCTCTTTTTTTCAGAGGCGGTTTCAAAATAGTAAATCTTTCCGGCTTGTCTGTTGGGTGCAGAAGGGCGTAAAATTGCTACTTAATGTTTGTCAAGGTTTGGCGCTTTTTCATTGTTTTCTTGTTGTCCGTCCAAGCAAAAATGGAATCAACACAGCAGAAGGCACAAATTGTCCTTTGGTACGCTGAGTTTAAATTCAGTGTTATGGCGGAAAGGCACTTTCGTTTTGTTTTTGAGAAAGTAGCACGAGACGCCAAGAGCATTAAAAGCAAGGCATAAGCAGTTTCTGACCACTGGCAACATTCGTGTCTTTGAAGAACAGGCCGACAATGTCCGGCAAGCGTTCCAACGAAGTTTACGCAAATCAATTCGTGAGGCCCCACGGGAACTTCAAATGCCACGTCCAACAATTCAGAATGTCCTCAAAAAGCTGTTGTGTCTGTATTCGAACAAGGTGCAGATTCTGCAGACCACAGAGGCCTGTGATAAGCAACGGCATATGGATTTGCATGTGAAATGCTTTACCGAACCGTCCAGAATCCTGCTTTCTTCTCAAATATATTGTTTTCTGGTGAAGCCACATTTCACGTTTCTGGATCCGTGAACAAGCATGACGGTCGCATATGGGGTCGCAGAAAACACAACCATCAGGGAAAAGCTGCGAGACAGCCCAAAAGTGAACGTTTGGTGCGACCTCACCTGCAACAAGACAATTGGACTGTAGTAATTCCTTCGAAATTTCGTCGCTAAATACTTATTTTATGACGCTTTTCGAGTAATCGTCTGAAGTCGTGTAGACCGTTCGCCGGGTGCAAGTCTTTCGATTTGACGCCACTTCGGCGACTTACTCGTCGATAGGGATGAAATAATGATGATTAGGACAACACAATACCCAGCCCCTGTAACTAACCACCTTCCACACGGAGCACGTCCGTATCTGACCACTGACTTTGAAAGGGTACAGTACCGCCCGACATTGAAAATAGGTACAACATTCTTCGTAATTCTTGTCAGAACAACATTTTTTTTGTAATAATAACTCAGTTTCACTTAATACACTTAAATTACATGAAATAGATCACACTAGCAACATACACCACAAATAATAGTCACAACGTTAGAATCACTTCACTTTCAGCTTTCCCACTTCAATTAGTATTCATCCTAGTTTCACATGACACTGCCCCACTTCGTAACTTTTCTTTCCTACTACGAACTCTGGAGGAAATATGCACGTCTTCTTGTGCAATGCAAGCCAAGTGGCGGTGCTGGATAGACGGCTGACTAACCTTGTTCTCTCTCAGAGTATTAGAGTTTGAATCCAACACGGAAACATAACACCCAATGTAATATTAAGAACATACTCGTCACACACGCGAGTCCTCAACTGATACCATGGTCGAGTACTTCTCTTTATCCTTTGTCTCATACACAGATTGAGACTCACACAGTACTCACCACGTGGAAGTACTCGTCTCTAATTTCAAGTCCTGCACACGCCATTTCTTAAATATTTCCAACTTGTGGTACACACTCCAGTAATTCAGCTTAACTTTAGCACTCGGAAGTATTTCAACTTAGTACTAGCACTCGCAAGTATTCCAACTTAGTACTAGCACTCGCAAGTATTTCAACTTATTGCTACACGTGGTTTCACTGTGACCATTGGTCATTTCCGAAGATTACTACGATCCCCTTAATATTACCTGCCTGTCATTTAATTCTCCCCCCAAAAGTTCCTGAAATAGAGAAATAATTGTTCCAAACTACTCTTAAGTATTTCACATGCATATCATTTTCTTCTTTCTTTTGTCTTTACGGAGCACACCTAAGACAGGTCTTACCAACACAAGATCCAGCACCACAGTGCTGAAACATGGCCGTTCTTCATGTCACCTCGCACCTATGCCGTAGTGGGGGATCACCTTGCTACCGTATCGGTCAGCCACATTTCAGGCGCTCAAAGCTCAGGTAAATCTCATCTCTTTGGTTCCACCAAAGGTGACCAAAGGACCGTCTCAAAGATGATCATCTATTGCACATTCACTATCTGCGGTTAGCAGACGACCATACATTCATTCATTTCTCAGATCTCACCAAACTGGGTGTAGGGATTTATTTTGCGGGAGTGCACATGTGATCAATTAAGTAAATAAATTGTCATTCTTTCCTACACTGGTATCCGGCTTCAGTGTATTAAGTGAAATTGAGTTATTATTACAAAAAATATGTTGTTCTGACAAGAATAACGAAGAATGTTGTACCTATTTTCAATGTCGGGCGGTACTGTACCCTTTCAACTTCTAGTATCAGCTGCACGCAGTTGACGTCAACAAGTGTATGGGCCTGAAGAGGACGTTGTTACAACGTTGAAACTAGCTGCCAAAATAAAATCGACACCTTAAATACAGCTGGAGGAATTTCTTCATTTTTAATATAAATTTATACCAGCTGACGTCCCAATGTCCTCCATTTCAACTATGGATGTACGAAGATTGGGTTTAATGTCTCGTTGAGATCGAGATCATTAGCGACGAGAACACAAGCCAGTGTTGTATCAAGGATACGAAAGGAAATAGGTCTTGCCCTTTAGAGGAAACATCCGGCATTCGCCTGGGGAGTTTTAGGGATATCGCGGATAACCTAAATCTGGATGGCCGGACGAGAGTTTGAACTGTCGTCCTCTCGAGCGAGTGTAGACACATTGTATAATAGTAAACGTAGCATTAAGACAATCGGGAGCCAAGAAACTAGTGGTGGGCAGGAAATCGCGTATCTGTTAGAAATCACAGTGACTGAGAAGTCACAGATATCACAGTAGCAACTTTACAGAATCTAACTGCGATTTCAGTCACAGTTAGCAGTCGCAAGTAATATTTCACATTGACAGACGTGAGCCATCTATTGGTCGAATTTAGCACTGCTTTCTGCGATTTCCGTGACAAGTCGCAACTAAGAGTCGCAAGTAGCAACTAAAAAGCGCGGTTAACAGTGCCATCTGTTGGCCAAAGTTCGTACTACGTCCATCTCTGCGGTACGCTATGGAGTCTAACTGCGATTTCCGTGACAAGTCGCAACTAAGAGTCGCAAGTAGCAACTAGAAAGCGCGGTTAACAGTGCCATCTGTGGGTCATAGTTCGTACTACGTCCATCTCTGCGGTACGCTATGGAGTCTAACTGCGATTTCCGTGACAAGTCGCAACTAAGAGTCGCAAGTAGCAACTAAAAAGCGCAGTTAGCACTGCCATCTGTTGAGCAAAGTTCATACTACGCTATTCGCTACCGAGTCAAACTGCGATTTCTGTGACAAATCGCAACTAAGAGTCGCAAGTAGCAACTAAAAAGCGCAGTTAACATACTTTTCCTAGTGTCATCTGTTGACCGACGGATGTACTTCGTTATGAGAGCCTTGTACCTCACGAGATCGATGTGCTGTGTGTGCATATGAAGGGCTTATTTCAATGGTGGTACAAGTCCATTTTTGTTAATTTTGAGATATAGAGTCGTAAAGTTAAATGAGTGCTGAAAAATCTGCAGTTGAGATACCAGAAATATTCAAGCACATGGCTTCTTGCTAGAGATGAACCTTTATTTATGTTTGTTTGGATCACTAATTTCAGAAGCATTATAGACAGAAAAGTGTAGGTAATGGACTTGTACCACTATTGAAATAAGCCCTTCATATTATATGACGACATGCACATTCAGCATCAGTTATGGTTGGTCAAATACTGCTGTGACTCTGAATGTATTATATTAATAAGAAGCAACATTGCCTTTTTCTCCTGAAAATATCAAGTAACGTAACAAATGTGTTTGATTCTGCTTCCAATATGACAGTTTTGGTTAATACTCCACATGCCTACAGGACTTTGCAATGTTAACACAGCAGAACTCAGACATCTGTATAAGTGTAGAGAAATGAAAACAGTCATATGAATGCCTCACTTTTGTTCCGACACAGTTCAAGACTCGGGAGAAAAGTTTTACACCTTGTGTTCTACATGGCAACTTCATACACAAGAACTTTTTGCCGACACTACTACCACCTACACAAGTAAGCTTTTCCTGTGTCACTTTCAAGTAATGCACTTAAGCTATTCCTGATTTAACTGGAAGATCTGTACTTCCCACTTTCATATCAACAGCCTCAAAATGCATATTGTAGACTTCGGGATATGTTACAGGTCAGTATCACACCAAGATTGTGGAGAAGGGGGGGGGGGGGGCGGCGGCATGTCACTCTCCAAGTGTTTACCAATAAATAAGTGGCGGAAAATTACGGGTATAGGACGGCTTAACATGTGGAAAATGAGATTTTGATTATTCACTCAATGTATTTAACATTTATTATTTCTTTAAAATCGCACAACAACTTCAATAAAACACTTTAATCAGTCACACACTTATTTCATAATTATTTCACTTTTAAACTGCAAATCCTCTAAGAGCTGTCTTGAATCTTCACGAGTCTCTCTCAACAGCCTTGATGTGGATAGATATGTACAGCAACCAGTAATCAGTCAGAACTGCGTCTGCAAAAACACAAGGATTATTAAACAATTTTTGCTGTCACTAATTACTAGCAATATAATTGACAGAGTAGATTGCTAATATTTGCTATACCACATTTGCTAATATTTGCTATATCACATTCGCAAGAACGATCTCACTGAAGTAATTAAGTCCATCAAAACGCTTAGAAACTAACCTGTCGTCTGACGAAAACGGTCTAAAGACTGGCAATTTCTTCAGATCTGTTGACAATGATATTTTGAATTATCACTTTACTGAGTGACTGAAATGTAGTTCAGGTACCTATGAACATTACAATATGTTAGAATTCATTTTCTAAACACGAACTATTACGGTACTGTGCGGCTACTTACATATTAATTACACTATTAATATTTTCACAGTTGTTTCTTTAATACAAAATTAAAGCCAACGGAAGAATAAACGTAAAACATACTTACCAATGACAGGTTTGTTGAGATGCAATTTTCTGTGTGGACAGATGTAACTTTTTCATACGGTGGTACGTCGCAGAAATCGCAGGAGTCACAGAAATCGCAGAAGTAGCAGAAGTAGCAGAAATCGCAGAAGTAGCAGAAATCGCAGAAGTAGCAGAAGTCGCAGAAGTAGCAAAAGTCGCAGAAATCGCGGAAGTAGCAGAAGTAGCAGTGGCGGAGGGATACGCGACTTAGGTTCCTTAACTGCGACTCTTAACTGCGACAAATCACAGTTAAGAATAACAGATACTGGAAAGTAGCATTCACAGAAATCACTGATATCGGAAAATCGCAGTTTAGCCCATGACTACAAGAAACGATGACGTTAGCTTGTCGGGAGCGTTAGTGTATACTTTGGCTGCCAGTGGGACTGTATTTCCAGAGCGTGATAAGACACGAGTGCCGACGCACAGTGACACGCGGATAGTCGGCGAGGACAGCGCCGTGGGTGCTGCGGCCGGATTGGCAGACCTCCAGCAGTGTCGGCCGCGGCCGGGCCAATGAACCCTGCGGATTACGGCCAGCTGCCGGCGACGAGCAGCCGGCGGCCAGATCCGGGGTCACGCCGGGCGCCCACACACGCCGTCTCCGGGGGCAACAGCGGTTAATAAAAACCCCAACACTGTACCCGCCTGCCGCCTGCTCTCGTTACAGGAGGAGCGTCCAGCATACTGGCAGTGCGCAGCCACCTGCATCACACTCAATCTGTCGAGATCAAGAACAACTGCCAAGATGAGGAACGTAGAAGTAGATATCCTCGGTGTAACAAAGCAGCCTAAATCACTTAATAAAGGCAAGGCCTCCAGTCCAGACTGTATACCAGTCAGGTTCCTCTCAGAGTGGGATTCTTAGCCACATATGTAATAGCTCTCTGAAGCAGGGTATTTTTCCAGATAGACTGAAGTATGCCATTGTTAAACCACTGCATAAAAAAGGGGATACGTCTGATGTCAACAACTACCGCCCAATCGCTCTTCTGACTGCCTTATCCAAAATTCTTGAAAAAGTAATGTATTGTAGAGTAGCTTCACACCTTTGTAAAAATAAAGTTTTAACAAAATGTCAGTTTGGTTTCAAGAAGGGTTTTTCAACGGAAAATGCTATATATACTTTCACTAATGAAATATTAAATACTCTGAGTAACCGAAAGTCACCCGTTGGGATTTTTTGTGATCTATCATAGGCTTTTGATTGTGTAAATCATGGAATACTTTTAGATAAGCTCAAGTACTGTGTTATGAATGCGACAGTGCTCAAATGATTTAAATCATACCTAGCTGGAAGAGTGCAGAAAGTTGAAATAAACAGTTCACATAATATGCAAAAAACCGGTGATTTCTCAAACTGGGGAACAATCAAGAATGGGGTGCCGCAAGGTTCGGTCTTGAATCCTCTGCTGTTCTTAATATATATTAATGACTTGCCATTAATATTCACGAAGATGCAAAGCTGGTACTTTTTGCCGATGATACAAGTGTAGCTATCACACCCGACAGACAACAATTAACTGGTGAAATTTTAGGTGTTTTTCAGAAAATCATTAAGTGGTTCTCTGCAAATGGGCTCTCATTAAACTTTGACAAAACACAGTATATACTTTTCCACACAGTAAATGGAATGACCCCATTAATAAATATAGACTTCGATCACAAATCGGTAGCTAAGGTAGAATATTCAAAATTTCTAGGTGTATGCATTGATGAGGGGTTGAACTGGAAAAAACACACTGAGGATCTGCTGAAACGTTTGAGTTCAGCTACTTATGCTATTAGGGTCATTGCAAATTTTGGCGCTATATATCTGAGTAAATTAGCTTACCACGCCTATTTTCATTCTCTGCTTTCGTATGGCATCATATTCTGGGGTAACTCATCATTGAGTAAAAGAGTGTTCATTGTACAAAAGCGTGTAACCAGAATAATTGCTAGAGCTCACCCAAGATCACCCTGCAGACACTTATTTAAAGAGCTAGAAATCTTCACCGTAGCCTCACAATATATATATATACATATTCACTTATGAAATTTGTAATTAACAATCCGAACAAATTCAAAAGTAATAGCAGTGTACATGGCTACAACACTAGGAGAAAGGATGATCTTCACTACTCAGGGTTAAATCTAACTTTGGCTCAGAAGAGGGTAAATTATACTGCCACAAAAGTCTTTGGTCACTTATCTAATAGCATCAAAAGTCTGACAGATAGCCATATAGCATTTAAAAGGAAATTAAAAGAATTTCTTAATCGCAACTCCTTCTACTCATTAGATGAATTTTTGGATATAGTAAGTGGGTAATTTCCCAACCTCCACAAAAAAAGTTAAAAATTATTGAGTGTCATCTAATATTTTGCCTAATGTAATATCTTGTATAGACACCTTTTATTAACCTGACACGTTCCACATCATTACGAAGTGTCGTATTCATGATCTATGGAACAAGTACTAATCTAATCTAATCTAATCTAAAGAATATGCTGATAAAATAGCTCCATACTTAGCAATTATATACAACCACTCGCTCACAGAAAGATCAGTACCTAAAGAATGGAAAATTGCTCAAGTCACACCAATACCCAAAAAGGGAAGTATGAGTAATCCGCTGAATTACAGACCGATATCGCTAACGCCGATTTGCAGTAGTGTTTTGGAACATATACTGTATTCGAACTTTATGAAGCACCTCGAAGAAAACGATTTATTGGCATATAGTCAGCATGGATTCAGAAAATATCGTTCTTGTGAAACACAACTAGCTCTTCATACTCATGAAGTAATAAGTGCTATCGACAGGGGATGTCAAATTGATTCCTCATTTTTAGATTTCCAGAAGGCTTTCGACACCGTTCCTCACAAGCGTCCTCTAACCAGACTGCGTGCCTATGGAATATCGCCTCAGTTGTGCGACTGGATTCGTGATTTCCTGTCAGAAAGGTCACCGTTCGTAGTAAAGTCATCGAGTAAAACAGAAGTAATATCCGGCGTTGTCCAAGGAAGAGTTATAGGCCCTCTATTGTTCCTGATCTGTTTTAACGGCATATGAGACAATCTGGGTAGCCGTCTTAGATTGTTTGCAGATGATGCTGTCATTTACCGTCTTGTAAAGTCGTCAGATGATCAAAACGACTTGCAAAATAATTTAGATAAAAGTGGCAATTGATCCTGAATATGGAAAAGTGTGAAGCTATTCACATGAGTACTTAAAGAAATCAGGTAAATTTCGATTACGCGATAAGTCACACTAATCTGAAGGCTGTAAATTCAACCAAATACTTAGGGATTACAATTACAAATAACCTAAATTGGAACCATCACATAGATAATATTGTGAGTAGAGCAAACCAAAAACTGCGATTCATTGGCAGAACACTTAGAGGGTGCAACAGGTCTACTAAAGAGACTTCTTACACCACGCTTGTCCGCCCTGTTCTGGAGTATTGCTGTACGGTGTGGGATCCGCATCAGGTGGGACTGACAGATGACATCGAAAAAGTACAAAGAAGGGCAGCTCGTTTTGTACTATCGAGAAATAGGGGAGATAGTGTCTCAGACATGATACGTGAATTGGAGTGGCAATCATTAAAACAAAGGCGTTTTTCGTTGCGACGGGATCTTCTCATGAAATTTCAATCACCAGTTTTCTCCTCCGATTGCGAAAACATTCTGTTAGCACCCACCTACATAGGAAGAAATGATCATCACGATAAAATAAGAGAAATCATGGCTCGCACAGAAAACTTTAAGTGCTCGTTTTTCCCGTGTGCCGTTCGAGAGTTGGAACAGTAGAGAGATAGCATGAAGGTGGTTCATTGAACCCTCTGCCAGGCACTTTATTGTGAATAGCAGAGTAATCACGTAGCTGTAGATGAAGATGAGATACACCACACACATTTAAAGTGAGATCCAAACTGCAGAATGTTTTGTTTCTTTCGCGACTGTCCAGTGTCGCAAACAAAGCACAATACACTGACTGAAACAGATACGCCATCGAGACCTTGACCGAACGCAAGCAGGTCCGGATGGAATCCCAGTTCGGTTTTACAAATCGTACTCGGCCGCCCTGGCTCCTTACTTAGCTTGCATTCATAGCGAACATCTCGCCCCGCGCAAAGTCCTAAGCGACTGAAAGGCAGCGCGGATGACACCTGAATGTTCTTTTCCTTTTTTGAATCATCAGTCTTCTGACTAGTTTGATGCGGTCCGCAACGAATTCGTGCCCTGTGCAAACCTCTTCATCGCAGAGTAGCTATTCCATCCTACATTCTCAATTATTTACGGAACATACGGGGCTATTACAAATGATTGAAGCGATTTCATAAATTCACTGTAGCTCCATTCATTGACATATGGTCACGACACACTACAGATACGTAGAAAAACTCATAAAGTTTTGTTCGGCTGAAGCCGCACTTCAGGTTTCTCCCGCCAGAGCGTTCGAGAGCGCAGTGAGACAAAATGGCGACAGGAGCCGAGAAAGCGTATGTCGTGCTTGAAATGCACTCACATTAGTCAGTCATAACAGTTCAACGACACTTCAGGACGAAGTTCAACAAAGATCCACCAACTGCTAACTCCATTCGGCGATGGTATGCGCAGTTTAAAGCTTCTGGATGCCTCTGTAAGGGAAAATCAACGGGTCGGCCTGCAGTGAGCGAAGAAACGGTTGAACGCGTGCGGGCAAGTTTCACGCGTAGCCCGCGGAAGTCGACGAATAAAGCAAGCAGAGAGCTAAACGTACCACAGCCGACGGTTTGGAAAATCTTACGGAAAAGGCTAAAGCAGAAGCCTTACCATTTACAATTGCTACAAGCCCTGACACCCGATGAAAAAGTCAAACGCTTTGAATTTTCGGCGCGGTTGCAACAGCTCATGGAAGAGGATGCGTTCAGTGCGAAACTTGTTTTCAGTGATGAAGCAACATTTTTTCTTAATGTTGAAGTGAACAGACACAATTTGGGTATCTGAGCGGTAGAGAATCCTCACGCATTCGTGCAGCAAATTCGCAATTCACCAAAAGTTAACGTGTTTTGTGCAATCTCACGGTTTAAAGTTTACGGCCCCTTTTTCTTCTGCGAAAAAAACGTTACAGGACGCGTGTATCTGGACATGCTGGAAAATTGGCTCATGCCACAACTGGAGACCGACAGCGCCGACTTCATCTTTCAACAGGATGGTGGTCCACCGCACTTCCATCATGATGTTCGGCATTTCTTAAACAGGAGATTGGAAAACCGATGGATCGGTCGTGGTGAATATCATGATCAGCAATTCATGTCATGGCCTCCACGTTCTCCCGACCTAACCCCATGCGATTTCTTTCTGTGGGGTTATGTGAAAGATTCAGTGTTTAAACCTCCTCTACCAAGAAACGTGCCAGAACTGCGAGCTCGCATCAACGATCCTTTCGAACTCATTGATGGTGACATGCTGCACCGAGTGTGGGAGGAACTTGATTATCGACTTTATGTCTGCCGAATCACTAAAGGGGCAAATATCGAACATTTGTGAATGCCTAAAAAAACTTTTTGAGTTTTTGTATGTGTGTGCAAAGCATTGTGAAAATATCTCAAATAATAAAGTTATTGTAGAGCTGTGAAATCGCTTCAATCATTTGTAATAACCCTGTATTACAATCTCCGTCTCCCTCTTCAGGTTTTACTCTCTGCAGCTCCATCTAGTACCATGGAAGTTATTCCCTGATGTCTTAACAGATGCCCTATCATCCTGTCCCTTCTTTTTATCGCTGTTTTCCATATATTCCTTTTCTCGCCAATTCTGTGGAGAACCTTCTCATTCTGTATCTTATCAGGCCACCTAATTTTCAACCTTCTTGTGTAGTACCATATCTCAAATGCGTCGATTATATCCTGTTACGGTTTTCCCACAGTCCACGCCTCACTGTCATACAAAGCCGTGCGCCAAACGTACTTTCTCAGAAATTTCTTCCTCAAATTAAACCTGTGTTTGATACTAGTAGGTTTCTTTTGGCCGGTAATGCCCTTTTTGCCAGTGGTAGTCGGCTCTTTTGTCCTCCTTGATCTCTTCTCTGTGGTTATTTTGGTTCCTAGGTAGCAGAATCCTTAACTTCATCTACTTCGTGATCACCAATCATGATGTTTAGTTTCTCGCTGTTTTCATTTCTGTTACTTCCCATTACTTTCGGCTTTCTTCGATTTACTCTTAGTCCAGATTCTGTATCTATAGACTGTTAATTCCATTCAACAAATGTTGTAATTCTTCTTTACTTTCATTCAGAATAGCAATGTCATCAGCTAATTTTGTAAATGATATCCTTCCACCCCGAATTTCTATCCCATTCTTGAACCTTTCTTTTATTTCCGTCATTGCTTCTTCGATGTATAGATTGAACTGCAGGGGTGAAAGACTACATACCTGTCTTACACCGTTTGCAATCCGAGCACTTGGTTCATGGTCTTCCACTCTTACTGTTCCCCCTTGGTTCTTGTACATATTGTGTGTTACCCGTCTTTCCCTATAGCTTATCCCTATTTTTCTCAGGATTTCGAACATGTTGCACCATTTTACATTGTCGAACGGTTTTTCCAGGTCGACAAATCTTACGAACATGTCTTGATTTTTTTTCAGTCTTGCTTCTATTATCCACCGCAACGTTAGAACTGCCTCTTTGTTGCCTTTACTTTTCCTAACCCCAAACTGATCGTCCTCAGTTTTCTTTTCTATTCTTGGGTGTATATTATTCTTGTAAGCAGTTTACGTGCATGAGCTGTTAAGCTTATTGTGCGATAATTCTCGCACTTGTCAGCTGTTGCAGTCTTGGGAACTGTGTGGACGACGTTTTTCCGTAAATCCGATGGAATATCGCCAATCTCATACTTGAACACACCAACATGAATAATAGTTTTGTTGGCACTTCCCGCAATGATTTTAGAAATTCCGATGGAATGTTACCTGTGTACAAGAAGGGTAAAAGATCGGGCCTGAAAAATTGCAGACCAATATTCTTAACATTGGTTTGCTGAAGAATTCTTGAACATATCCTAAGTTCGAATATAATTTCCTACTGACTGAAAAGCTCCTGTCCATGAATCGGCATGGTTTTAGAAAGCATTGCTCGTGCGTAATGCAGTTTGCCCTTATCTCACATGATATACTGTGAACTATGGATGAAGGCAATATGCAGATACCATATTTCTAGATTTCTGAAAAACGTTTGACACGGTACCCACTGCAGACTGTTAAAACGAACGTACTCTGGCTAATGTGCAAATAAAACTGCGAGGAAACGCTTCTGGGAAACATTCAATTTTGTCAGATGCCCTATTCAGTTTGGATTATGAGATAGTTGTGCGATCCTGAGTGATAGTATGTCTAGGTACAAATGAACTGTTTGGCGTGGACCACACGATAGAAACTTTACTATGAGGTGGTGTAGCACACGCAGTCGTTCCGTTTGAACTCAGTTCATCCCTGGTGGTGATAACGACTGACCACCAGTTTCCATCTTCTCTCATATCAGAGTCGTCCTGATCGACCTGGTATTCTTCGTCTGACGAATCGTCTGCAGTTACGTCACAGTCAGATTTCGCCGACATCCGCTGTAATTCTTTGCGCGTTATTTTTCTTCTGTTGTTCATCTCAGGGGCATACAAAAACATAAGACAACAGTGGTAAAAGCCAGTTTTTCTACTCATTCGCGAGCCTGGAAATACACAAAACGATCGCCGTAAAAGCCACTCTGAGAATGAAGTACACCTTTCCTGCAGTACCGCTTGGACTTCCATAGCAGTCTCTGCTGATAAACGTGTTCTATAATACTACATTACAAATTTTTATGTACTTACCAGGTTCTGATTGGGGAGGAAAAATAAACTTGGAGATGAATAATTAACAATTATTTGACAAATCAACACAACATAAGCGCAGCACACTGTCTCTGCAACATCACTGTAACGCAACTGGCGGAAAACATTAGTTTCCTTCTTGGAACATCATATGGGTTGCTCTCGATGGACATTATTCGAAACTAGATGTGTCTTACTCACATCCTGACCGGTGGGGCAGCATCCTACGAGCACTGGAATCACTACCGCCCCCAGTAGTCTACGAATACCACTTCACAGGACGTATATATCCTGTTGGTAGTTTAAGTATTATGAAACTTTTGCTCCCAGCAGTTTAACATATTCTAGCTTTTGCCAGACCCTCCCATTTTTCCCTTCTATTGCTCCTTCTACCGCCAAGTTAACTAATCCTGATTGGCTTAACAGATGACCCACTAACCCGTTTCCTTTTTCTGGTAAGAGTCTTCTGAACACTCCTGTCGTCACCCATTCCTTACAGCACCCCTTCATTGTGTGCTTTAGTATTCAGTATCACGTTTCTAACGCTTAGTTGCCTTTTTCGGATTTTCTATTGTTCACATTTCTTTTGGTCTAAGATTCTCTAAATTCTGACAGTAATAACAGACGAATAATTAATAATATTTCCGAGATAACAGTCAAAGTTGTAAATCAAGTACGGCCCGCGCGTTAAATAACCGTACGAGTTATCACTGCGTCTTAACTTCTGTATTGGGTACACAAAGAAAGGATGAAAAGTTTTAAAACGTTAGTGAACGTTTAACGGCATCATACCAGTGGTAAGATTCGTGATGCTGGAGTAGGTCCTCTGATAGAAACACATAAGGCTTAGAAGACGTATTAAAAGGAGTGGATAGGAAACTAAACAATGAATAGGGATTGTGGTCAATAAAAGATACTGACGATGAAGTGCAGAAAAAAGAATTGTCAGCTACTAAATACGAAAACTATGAAGAATGGAGATGCATCACAGTAAGCGAAATTATTATTTCTAGGAAGTAAGATACATGGGGTGGCCGAAGCGTCAGAGACATCGGAAACTTATTGAGGTAGGCCTAAAGAACTTCGATTGGCTAAAAGTATCTTCTGGCTAGAAACGAGGAAGGAAATTCTTACGCTGTAATCGACCACAACATTTTACGAAAGTGAAACGTGAAAAGTGAGGGACTTAAAAAGAAAGTGCCGACGCGAGAAATATTGAGAATTAAGTGTAGAGGTAGGAATGAAATGAATAGGTACTATAAAGGCGAAATGTGTTTGTGAAAAGTCTTACGTGAACAACGGCTAGGCTAGTGGTACATATTTTGAAACACGCAAGAAGAAGTCACACTACTCGGGAATAGTAAAGATACACAAAGATTAGAATATGTAACACAGATTATGTAATACACTGGGTGTACAAAGATGAAAAATTGAATAAACTAGAAAGACAAATAAGAAAATGTTGGAGGACGGCATCAAAATAGAAAAACTACAAGAAAGAGAGATAGCACGAACAAATAGCAGAAAGTAATCCATTCAGTGCACCGATAGAAATATTTCTCTGAAAATGAATTTCCATTGAGATTCGATTTACAATACAATTATTAACAAGTAAGTAGAGTTACACAAGCTCATATGTAATATTAACGCAAAGAAGATTGCATACCATGCTAACCAGACAGGGAATGCTTTGAACTGATCCTTGAAAAAACGTACTGTAAGACCAGCTCCAAAAGATATACGTGTAACTTGAGCAGGTGGAGATTTCGTTCCCCGTCCAACACTGGTTTCTAATTTCACTCGGACCGGTTCCGGTTCCATACACCAAAAACTGGCAGCGAGTTCGACAACAGCGATACCCTAGAACGGAGTGGCAGAGCACTTAACTCGAAATACGCTGCACAATGGTAACATATGTAGCGGTGTCTGCAATAACCGTTCTATTAGTAGGACCCTGGATAGTTTTTAATATTATTCGATTTTACACCCGAAACTGTAGGAACCAATGGCTTGAGGAGCGGTGCATGCTGCTTTTGTAACTCCATCTCCCTCCCACCATCCACCCCCACCCCTTATGTATTTACAATTACAAGTAGAAATTATCATAAACAATTTCCTTTGACACAACTAAATAAAAAAAATTAACAACTGCACAGAGGTAACATTTTTATAACCGTAAATTAAATTTCCTTAAGAAACAGAAATTTCAAAACACAAATTTGTTTTAAGAAAGAGAGTACAATAATAAAGAAGAATGTCCCAAATTTAACAACTCCTGATATGCAGAAGAAGCTTTGAGAGAATGACTCTATCACTAAGTACAAAATTACAGTGCAGTTATGAATGCTTGCTGTGCCTAAAAGAAACGAAACGAAAGGTCGAAACTTGCGCTGCGCTGGACAGCATCGCAAAGAGTTTCTATAGTACGATTTTCACCGGTGTGCGCGCGCAGGTATTGATGCATCACAACGAACCATGTAGCTTCAACGAATCAGGCCACGTCAGTCGAGATGTGGACGGTAACACAGGAAAGTCCAGTATACACTGTGCCTTGTTAGATTCGAATCCGTGGCCAACGTTCACGTACAACGAAGAGCCACCAAACAGAAGTAACAAAAATCGGTGGGATAAGCAGTTAAAGATACCTGCAGTTTGCTGGACGAACCCCATTCTGGTAGACCTTCGGTAAGTGTTGATGCTAAAAGGGATACCTATCTAACGAGCCCGAAAGAATCGGTGCGTGTTTGTGGTCGAGAATTAGGCCTAAAAAAGATTACAGTTCATAAGGTTTCAGTTGTTGCATGCTGTCTAACCGAAACGATTCGAGTTTGTTAGAGATATGCTTAATGAGGTAGACCATGATGAACGGTTTATGAACAAGAGTCTGTTTAGCGATGAGGCCACATT
This sequence comes from Schistocerca americana, assembly GCF_021461395.2. Taxonomy (NCBI): domain Eukaryota; kingdom Metazoa; phylum Arthropoda; class Insecta; order Orthoptera; family Acrididae; genus Schistocerca; species Schistocerca americana. The sequence continues at coordinate 99,915,312 of NC_060123.1, read as the reverse complement.
CCATGCCTGTGCTCATGCTCAACGCTAGAACATCGGAATATGGGTTTCTGAAAATCCTCCTACCTTCATTGAGTATGAACGGTAACACTGCTAAGGTTAACGCGTGGTGTGCCCCGGTGCATAGTAAAGTTATAGGCCCATTTTTGTTGGCGGAGCACACTAAGACGTCAAACACTATCTTGACGTGTTGCAATTGTATGCCGTGCCACAGTTCTCAGGTTTCATCTTTCAAGTCGGCGCTCGCCCACACAACGCCAACAATGTTCGCTAGTTTCCGGATACGTACTTTGCCCAGCGTTGGATAGGAGGGGCTGGTTTGAAGTCATGGCCACCACAATCTTCGAACCTAATGCCTTTAAACTTCCACTTTTGGGGTTATGTGAAGCAACGTGTGTGCAGTGAATGTATTAACGAAATTAATCATGTATTGTATAAAACATTCTCAGACTTCTTGCTGCGTCTTTCGAGAGTAAAACCTCGAGCTTTCGACGGCTTATACCATCGTTTACGTCAGGAACAACTGACTGTGAAAATTGCTGCTGTGTTGGCTTTATATAGCCCAAAGACGGCTTCTGATTGGTCGGTGTTTACATCTTACAGTCACAGACGGTGTCAACGTCGGCGCTCGTGGCGCCACCGCTCCCGCATTACCAAAAACATTGCGACGATTATCACTGGCTCTTCTCTCCATCGAGAGCTCGCTTGAAGGTTTCCTCCATATTCTTATTTCTAAAACCTACTTAATTATAGAGTCCCAGTATCTGGAAGCCAGGGACAAAATTTTTGTTTCTTCAAACAGTATTTTTCGTTTGCTTCTGAGGCTGTGCTCAGCAATCAATGGAGTGGCATCATGCAAATTCACCAGAGGAAAAAAAAATCAAAACCACACCTTCTGCTAGAAAAGTTATGGCTACAGTGTTTTTCGTTTCCGAAGGACTCTTCCTTGTGGACATCATGCCAAGTGGAACCACCATAAATTCTGATGCATATGTGACGACCCTGAAGAAACTTCAAGCTCGACTGAGTTGTGTTCGACCACATCGGCAAAAGCAGGATGTTTTGCTGTTGCACGACAATGCACGGCCACATATCAGTCTAAAAACCCAGGAAGCGATCAGAAAACTCGGATGGACAACACTGAAACACCCACCTTACAGTCCTGACCTGGCTCCAAGTGAGTATCATCTCTTTGGGAAACTGGAAGACTCTCTTCGTGGAACAAGATTTGAAGATGATGACTCACTTGTGCACGCTGCCAAACAGCGGCTGCAACAGGTTGGTCCAGAATTTTACCGTGCGGGTATACAGGCACCGGTTCCAAGATGGCGTAAGGCAGTTGAGAGGGATGGAAATTATGTGGAGAAATGAAAATATTGTTCCTAAAGGATGTATCTACACACTGTAAAACTCGGAAGGCGCACGTTCCGAGTTGTAGGTTGGATGAGGGAGAAGAGTCCAATGAAGTTCTGCGAGCTCATCTCGGACGCGCAGACTTTCGGAAGGCCTTGCTTTGTCATGGAGAAAAGGAAATTCCTTTGCAGTTTTGTGGCGACGAACACACTGAAGTCGTTTCTTTAATTTCTTAAGAGTAGCACCATGAGGGTAGACATCAAACAGAATAACCCCTTCAGAGTCTCCGAGGACCGTCGCCATGAGTTTACCGCCTAAGGCTGTTGATTTGAACTTTTTCTTCGGAGTGATAAATCCAAGTACCATTGCCTGTGACGATGTCTCACAAACAGTTGTCACGATCAGCCTCATAACGTGCAAGCAGTTCAGCACAGATGGTCCTTCGTTGAGATTTATGGTGTACTGTTAGGCGGCGAGGAAACCAGGAGGCACCCCAACTGGTGGACGAATTTGTCAGCACCACTAATAGAGACATCCAGTTGAGCAGCGTGGTGTTTGATTATGATCCGTTGGTTCCCTCTAACTAGAGTGTCTGCGCGTTCCAACACTGCAGGAGTCACAGCTGTATGCGATTGGTCAGCTCGCGTTGCGACCGTACAGGTTTGCGCAACCTTGTTGCGATGATGACAGACACTCACCCAACAACTCACCGTGCTTTTGTTCACTGCCAGGTCTCCAAAACACTTCTTCAAGTGCCCATAAATATCTGCAATGCTCTGGTCATCAGCCACAAGAAACTCAGTGACAGCTCTCTGATTGGAACGCACCTCCGCTGCAGACGCCATTTGGAAGGCTACGCATAGCGCCGCCATCTATTGGAACTTTATGAAATGATAGGGTCTGAAGTAGGATTATTACACTATGTCCCACAACAAATTCCGCATTTTTAAACCGAAATTGGCCAGGGGGAAAAGGTGTTGCATTTGCACTGAACGCCTCTCCTATTTCATTTGCAAACTTTTATGCAGTTTCTGACACTAGCAGAATGCGTGTTTGTATTTTTGTGTATCGTCAGGGTGTCGGCTGGTGTTGCAGGTGTTGTTGGCGCTGGTGGTGGCCTGGGGAGACGACGAGGCCCCGCCGGAGGGCTACTACGCCTTCATGGAGGCACCGCTGGCGCAGCCGCCGCGGGTGCGCAGACCGCCCTACGCGCAGTCCGACCACGACTGTCCTGGTCAGTACTGGCTCCTCGTCAGCGTACGTTTGTTCCAGTTAAATGGATGTTCACAAAATTAATTTCTTTAGATATATTTCTCTCAAAATGACCAGTAAACAGTTACATAATTGCCTTTATGGTGAAATGTTAGCAGCAGTAACACACTGACATCCTCTACTCTTTCAAGCAAACTTCGAGGGGCGTTTGAAAAGTCCGTGCGAAGACCGAGAGATGGCACCACCGGCACGTGTCGAGGTCATGTTTAGTTAGTAGCATCTTTCGAAACAACGCACACCAAGTTTCAGCCATACTGGTCTATTCCTTTGTGTTTCGCATTCAAGTGCATCAAGGAAGGCAAAACGCCTCAGGAGACTAAAGAGAAGCTTGATAAACATTACGGTGACTCTGCACCTTCGATAAGAACGGTTTATAAGTGGTTTCAAAATTTTCGGAGTGGCCATATGGGCACAAGTGATGCTGAACGTGCTGGGCGCAGTGTGGAGGTTACAGCTCCAGAAATCACTGACAAAATCCATGATATGGTGATGGATGGCAGCAGAGTTAAGGGGCGTGAGATTGCTGGTGCTGCGGGCATCTCGAGTGAACGGGTACATAATATTTTGCATAAACATTTGGTCATGAGACAGCTATCCGCAAGATGGGTTCTGCGATTGCTCACGCTTGACCAAAAACGGAATCGTGTGAAGTGTTGCAAAGATGGTTTGCAGCTGTTCAGTAAGAATCCGCAGGACTTTAAACGTCGTTTCGTCACTGTGAATGAAACGTGGATACATTACTATACTCCTGACACCAAAGAACAATCTAAACAATGGGTTACCAAGGGAGAATCTGCACCAAAAAAGGCGCAGACCATTCCTTTGGGCGGAAAGGTTTTGGCGACTGTCTTTTGGGATTGGCAAGGGATAATCCTCATCGACTATCTGGAGAAGGGTAAAACTCCAGAATGAGATTTTCACTCTGCAGCGGAGTGTGCGCTGATATGGAACTTCCTCGCAGATTAAAACTGTTTGCCGGACCGAGACTCGAACATGGGACCTTTGCCTTTCACGGGCAAGTGCTCTACCAACTGAACTACCCAAGCACGACTCACGCCCCGCCCTCACAGCTTTACTTCTGCCAGTACCTCGTCCCCTACCTTCCAAACTTTACAGAAGCTCTCCTGCGAACCTTGCAGGACTAGCACTCCTCAAAGAAAGAATATTGCGGAGACATGGCTTAGCCACAGCCTGGGGGATGTTCCCAGAATGAGATTTTCACTCTGCAGTGGAGTGTGCGCTGCTATGAAAGTTCCTGGCAGATTAAAACTGTTTGCCGGACCGAGACTCGAACTTGGGACCTTTCCCTTTCGCGGGCAAATGCTCTACCAACTGAGCTACCCAAGCTTGATGGGGCGCGAGTCGTCCTTGGGTAGCTCAGTTGGTAGAGCACTTGCCCGCGAAAGGCAAAGTTCCCATGTTCGAGTCTCACAGTTTTAATCTGCCAGGAAGTTTCAAGGGTAAAACTATTACAGGTGCATATTATTCATCGTTGCTGGACTGTTTGAAAACCGAGCTACAAGAAAAACGCCGGCGATTGGACCGCAAAAAAGTCCTTTTTCATCACGACAATGCATCAGCACACACCTCAGCAGTTGTGGTCGCAAAATTAATGGAAACAGGATTACCACTCGTTTCACATCCCCCCTATTCTCCAGACCTGGCTCTCTCGGACTACTATTTGTTCCCGAATTTGAAGAAATGGCTGGCGGGACAGAGATTTTATTCAAACGAGGAGGTGATTGCTGCAACTAATAGCTATTTCGCAGACTTGGACAATTCCTGGTATTCGGAGGGGATCAACAAATTACAACAGCGTTGGGCGAAGTGTATAAGTCTAAAAGGAGACTATGTCGAAAAATAAAAAAAGTTTACCCCAAACGCGTAAGTACTTTTTATTTTTGCACGGACTTTTCAAACGTCCCTCGTAAAGACAATTCATTTTTATTACAGTGGTCTGAGTGTGATCATATATTTAGAACGTTTCTTTATTTAAATACTGTTGAAATGTAATAGTTTAGTGCGGGACGTGGTCAAGTTGAGTCCAATCTTGTCTGTAGGTCTTAAGAACGATGTGTGCCGCGCTGTTTGAGGCACCATGCCACGGATTGCGTGGCCTCTGCCGTCGGAGGTTCGAGTCCTCCCTCGGGCGTGGGTGTGTGTGTTGTTCTTAGCATAATTTAGTTTAAGTAGTGTGTATGTCTAGCGACCCATGACCTCAGCAGTTTGGTCCCTTAGGAATTCACACACATTTTAACACTTGAACGATGTGTTTTTGGTGGTAATGGCTTCAGCCAGTGGAAAAGCAGACACTGCTGAAGTCAAGTGGAGGCGGACACTTTTTCAGGGTGCGTTTAAGGCAGCGATTCGGGACGCTTTTACGTTTGTGCTTGAAGAAGGCAGGCTGCCTGTGGTAATGAATGTTATGTGATCGTGTAGGTGATAAAGCTGTTATAAGACTTTAATTTTTGAGGGCAGTTTTACGTGAGATGTTGAATACTGTGGGGGCACTTTGAATTCTGGAAAAAGGCAGACCTGTCTGAGCTGATGTGAGTCACTCGGTCCTGTATTCTAGGCAGTGAACAACCGCTACAATGCTCTTTTGCCAATTCCAGTACAGAAATGGAATAGACAGAGTATGAGTCTCCACTCTTCATCTCACGTGTGTTAATTTGTAAATCATCACGTTCAAAACTGAATTATTTTGAACCATGAATTTTTCTTGTGTTGTGATCATGAAATGGACTTAGTTCTCCCGCGTCTATGCTGACTATTCAGCTTGGGGATTCTGCTACCATTCTCATACCGCTCTCAACGCGACTTCACTGCATTTGATAAGGCTATTTCCTGTCCGTATTTTAACTGGGAATTGTGCAACCACTTTCCGTTTATTTGAGATGTAGTTTCTTGGATAAACATTTAACGTAATCCTCTGTCGTCTACATCAATTACAGAGGTTAGAGTAGAATCCTTTTTATTAAATTACTCGTGTATCTTTTATTTTATGTTTCTGTGTATTTTATGAATTCGCAATTCTAGCCAATGCATAAACTATTGTACTGCAGGATCGCAGTTACAGATTATTTTTTGCAGCGACTTAGCTCCTGCGCATGAAAGCAGACGTGTGCTGTTCGCCTCTACGATATTATCAAGCTATTCCTTTTTTAAACAGTTACCTATGGTGCAAGCAACATCAGGTAAATTTGCCACTGGTTTGCTCGTTTGGAATGCTGTTTAGAGAGCAACTACTCCGCAGAAAATTGTTAGGTGACGTTGCAAACTACATAACCGTTTTAAAAAAGAACTACTGGAGTTACAGGACAACATACCAACTTCGTGTGTATTTCTTTGGATACGTTGTATTCTGTCGGATCTACGTGCAGTGCAAAAGCGCTGTGTGAGAGACAGAAGAGGATTATTTATCAAATCCACTGCTAGGTGGTGTCGGTGGCAAGATCACACAATTGTTCTTAGCATACCATTAAAAACAAACGTGTGGTTGTTTTAACACCATTAGAATATAGAACAGTGAAAATTTAAAATAGCCTTGTGTCGTCTTCTTCTTTGTCTTCTGATAGTCACAGATTAGGTCTATCTACCACTTCTGACCTCACATCCGTCAATTAACTCACCGTCCTATGTTCCTTTAGGTTTGTATTGTGAGACCATTTTTGGAATCATAGTTTCTTCCATTTGTTCCAGATATTCATTCCAGTTTTCTTCTGTTTTGTCATTTACTGCAAACATATTCAATATGTCTAATCTTTTCGTTATGAATCCTTTTCAACTTAATACAATCTTTGACTGATTGTCTAAATTTCATTTCAGCCGCCTGAACACATCTAAAATCTTCCCCATTCATAACCTAAATTTGACTGCCATACAGTAGAACAGGTACAGCCAACACCTTATAAAATATCATTTTTGTGTCTGTTCATGTATTTTTTTAATTTTTTGCATCTAGTGCGACATACAATCTGATCTCTCTGTAATTTAATAATTATTTGCACCCTTATCTTCGTTAAAAGTAATGTAGCTCCCTAAGTGACTGAAGTCCTGAACCTTCCAAAAATTTAATCTTCAGTTAGAGCATTGTTTTATTCTGGATATTTCCAATGGAATATTCAATTAGGTATATTTTTGTTCTGCATATTTCCCATCGAATGCCATTGTCTTAGTTTTATTTACTGCTATCTTAAAATTACAATACTTTCCAATTAAGTTTAAAAGATGGATTGATTTTCCTAGTTGAGGTTTTGCCATTTATACAATATCGTCATCATATAATAGTAAGTTAACATTAAATAATCCACGTAAACGTTAAAAGAGTAGGCGATAAAGTACACAGTACTCTCATACCTCTGTTTATTAGAGTATTCTCTCCTGTGTAACTGAGGACATCAAGTGCAGTGGAAGTTCCACTGCACAGACTGTTAATGCAGCTTAAGTGATTTGGGCATCGATGGTTCTCATAATTATTCACAGGATCTTTCTGTACATCCTTATATAATACGTTAAAATAATCTGTACGACTTAGAATTTATGTACACAGTAGTGATTTTCTTATGATAAAAAACGTTCGATAAAGTGTACGGCAAGTGGATAAAACTATACATAAAACCATTATACTACAGTACATGAAAAATAAGGATATGTGGTATCATCAGTTTTCTGCTATATCAGCAGGTACTTTGCGTCTCCATTTTCTGTAATACAATGCTTCCTTCTTAATGGTACTGTATGTTTTGCCGTTCATCACATCGTCCAGGATCTGAAATCTCTTCCTTCCTCGCCTCTTCTTTCCTTCCATATGCCCTTCCAAGAATGTTTTTATAAGCCTTTCCTTCTTTCTTAATATATGTCCAATACAGTTTGATTTACTTCTGTCTATGACATCTTTGCTCTCCCACTCTCCTCAGTACTTCTTCATTTTGCACTCTCTCCACACTTCTCATTCCTTCGATCATAGCTATGTCCACATTTCAGAAGCTTCCAGCCTTGCTTTATCTTTCTTCCGCAGTGTCCACGTTTCAGCATCATGTATTAGAATACTCATACAACACTTCATTAGCCTTTTCCTCAGTTCATTGTCCATATTTCTGCAGAAAATTCACCTTTTCGTATAAAATGCTTTCTTCACCATGTTCTCGTTTTAATTGTTCTGCTGTCCTTCCACTCACTTTCTATCCTGCTTCCGAAGTATTTAAGGCTTTGCACATGTTCTAACTCTTCTCCATTCAGGTTTATCTTTATCTTTTTATTTCCCTCTAGTGCTATTGCTTTTGTTTCCTTTGTATTGATTTTCATTCCGTAACTGATACACAAGGCTATTAAACATCAATAGGCAGATTAGCTGTCGACAAATGCTCTTCCTGGAGACTGCTAGCTCCGTGCTGAGATCTACCAAGTTGTTTACTTGCGACGTTGATAGAGCCGCACCTCGCTTTCGTGGTACCGTTTGCAGATTACTCATGAAGAATATATACCTGGTGTATCACATTCGGTAGCGAAAACTGACATTGGTAAAGGTATACAATAATAGTGGCAATAACGTTCCAGGAAACTCAAGTCCGCAAAGCAGTCGTTCGCGAGATAATTGTGAATGTGTGCTTGCGGGTTGTCACAGACTTTAATTCGAAATAATTCCCTCGTCAGTACAAATGCATTTGAAATACAAACTTTAAGATCTAATTTGGTTCAATTTCACCTGTAATCTACTTACAATTTACTCTCCACTCTGCAACAGGTCCTTTAGAAGAACTTTTCGTTAGTTCATACATATTATAAAATTGGATATATACGTGTGTGTGCGAGTGTGTGTGTGTGTGTGTGTGTGTGTGTGTGTGTGTGTGTGTGTGTGTGTGTGTGTTCCATATGTCCTGTAAACCACGGAACCGTTTTCAACCAAACTTGGTACACGTTTCCTTTACAGTCAGGCAGCAATCGCTGTGCGGATGGGTTAAGAACCACATACCTAACATAGTTAAGATGATATGACGTCACAAAGAATAAGATGTGTATAAAACTGCAACATCGTGCATGACGTTTAAATGTATTTCTTATGTGCCACTAACTGTATTCGCAATATATTTCTTAGGCAGTAGCCACATACGCCGCCAAATGTTCGTCCAAAAGTATATACTGCTACCACTTATAGTTCTGAAAATATGACATATAAACACCGATATGCGTGAAGAACTGCCACAGTGTACATGGCCATTAAATTTGTTACTTTTTTCGACTAATTACATTCTCAATACATGTTGTAGACAGTGTTCGCATATGCCGCGGAATGTACCTAAGAAATTTTATTGCTGGATGACACATGGGCAAGAAATATGACGTCATAAACACTGAAACGCATGAAAAATACCTCCATCATGCATGAAGTTTTAATACATTTATTCCTTACTACTGAGATACTCGTACAGACGAGACAAATTAAGGGAATTCCTGACATGTAGCAGCACTTTTGACAGCTTTCGACTGTGAAGTGCAAACGCCTGTAGACGAAAACCATAGCTGTTTACGGAGCTGTGAAGATGTATTTCCATAGGGATGTTTACAAAATCGCGTTGTAGATACGCGAAGCAGATGCGCCCAGCGTACTGAAACTGTCCCGGATCACGTTTGTTAATTTGGATACTGTACTTACACATTTGTGCATTACACATATTTATTTGTACCGGTACGTCTGTTTCATAATTTAACAGGTGTTTTCGCGAGTACATAGAAATGAATTTTTTTTCATAGTTCACTACGAACAAAGCAAATTTTTTGTTTGCGTTTGCAATTGAAAACGCAAAAATACCCGGCTAATATCAGGTCTGTCAGCTATTTTCGAAAAAAAATGATTATCAGTGGAATAATGATTTTACTTGTCAGCAGCATACTAATGCTTCCTCCAACACTACGATTGTGATGTTAGTAGTGTGCTGGCAGTGACTGCAAGAAGTCTGAAGAATCACGTGCATAAGTTGATTAAAAACAGAAATGTATTTCTCTTGAATTCAGACATAATTTTTGTTGACCAGGGGTATGGCCACGTCTTGTAAAAGATTCGGGTTCAGAGGTTTTCAATGACAATTTGTAAATAAAGTGTTGACTTAGCTCTCGTTATTTCATTGCCTCCAACTGTGTCAAATTTACAAACTTCCTAAATGAGTACAAGATACACATGCACCGTATCTAGAAACCAACAGTACAGGGTGTCAGCCAGTCAAGGAATATTTTAAAAAAATGTATTTCAAAGGCCCACTCAAACCTTAAATTTTATCCCAGAGCAACTTACGCTGTGCCTACGTGATACAAGTTGTCTGTCTTTCAGAACCGAGGCAGTTCTGTCCAGTTAAAGCTGTTGACAAGAGACGCCTTGAGCCTTAGGCTGAAAGTGCTAGTGAATTCATGCCATCGGTTTTAGCCAATAGTGTGCCTGGGATACGGGGTCACGTGTGTGGACTCTGGAGCGTTTCACAGTGCAGAACACGGTTGCCTCTCTCTCTTGTGATCCAGACCTCGAGCAGAACGGACGTCTTTCTTGGGAGGCAGATCCTCTGGCTCTGCATTCCATGGAAATGTGTGACGAGGGCCTCCCGTCGGGTAGACAGACCGTACGCCTGGTGCAAGTCTTTCAATTTGACGCCACTTCGGCGACTTGCGCGTCGATGGGAATGAAATGATGATGATTGGGACAACACAACACCCAGTCACTGAGCGGAGAAAATCTCCGACCCAGCCGGGAATCGAACAAGGGCCCTTTGGATTGACATTCCGTCACGCTGACCACTCAGCTACCAGAGGCGGACTCTGCATTCCATGACCGGCCACCAACATCAACTAACATGAACCGCCTCCCCTTCCATTGTCCACTTCAATCTGAACCCGAAACTTTTACAAGACACGGCCATACCCCTGGTCAACAAAAAATATGTCTGAATTCAAGAGAAATACATTTCTGTTTTTAATCAACTTATGCATGTGATTCTTCAGACTTCTTAAAGTCACGGCCATCACACTACTAATACCACAATCGTAATGTTGGAAGAAGCATTAGTATGCTGCTGACAAGTAAAATCATTATTCCACTGATAATCATTTTTTTCGAAAATAGCTGACAGACCTGATATTAGCCGGGTATTTTTGCGTTTTCAATTGGAAACGCAAACAAAAAATTAGCTTTTTTCATAGTGAAATATCGAAAAAATTTCATTTCCATGAACTCGCGAAAACACCTTTGATACCATGAAGCAGACGTACAAAGAAATATGTGTAATGTACAAATGTGTAAGTACAGTATCCAAACTAACAAACGTGATCCGGGACAGTTTTAGTACGCTGGGCGCATCTGTTTCGCGTATCTAAAACGCGGTTTTGTAAACGTCTCTTCGGAAATACCTCTTCATAGCTCCGTAAACCGCTATGGTTTTCGCCTACAGGTGTTTCCACTTCGCAGTCGAAAGCTGTCAAAAGTGCTGCCACATGTCAGGAATTCCCTTAATTTGTCTCGTCTGTACGAGTATCTCAGTAGTAAGGAATAAATGTCATCCAACAATAATTCAGTTGTTCGAGCTCCTAGACTGGCCTAAACCTAGTAACGTCCGACCCTAGGCGCGCCCCTTGTATACCGTACAATGAAATATATTCTCTTCATTTTAACTAATTTCCTATTCTGTCATTTAAGGGCAGCCCTTGATGGCCACTTACAAGTCCTGACCGCTCGTCCTCCTGTACATTGTCGTTGTAAGCAGAATCCAACACCCTTCTTCCCCCTTCCCTGCCCATGTACACAACTAATATGCTCATAGCATGAACCTAAAAGGAGACACTTTAGGATATGTGATTTCTTGTTTCGTCATAAATGTTAAATAAAAATGCTTACACTAACAAATATCAATCGAAAGTGTTACGTATGGAGCGGGTCAGGTGTTCATAGACAGCTATTTGATTAGTGGGAGCCGGTTTCTTGTTTGACAGAATCGGTTCAACGCCCAACTGAGGCATCTTGGATTCTTTTGATGGTTTGGGGGATGGAAGCAGCTGTAGAGATGTTGTGAACACAAGCGGTTCTTTTTTAATTCTTTCAAGTTTAACAGTCATCCCATCTCTGGCGCAGTTTAGCGTCAGCTCCTAATATTTCCACTTGGTATGACAGGCGAAACAAACAGCTTCTGGCACACCCATAGTGCCTGGAAGTGGCGCACAGACTAACATATCTGGCACGCCGGGCGCTAAGTCGACTCCTGGACCACAGCCCGGCTCGGAGCTGTGATGGCTGCTGCAAGCAGCGACGTCTCTTAGGCTGTGGCTCGCGTCCTGGTGACGTGATGGTAGGCAGGGCTGCCCTGGAAGGCGAAACCTGAATCGTTGGCTGTGGTGTTGCATCAAGTAGCGGCATGCACGAGCGACAGGGGGCTGGTGAGTCGTCCGTTCGTGCCTTGGAAGCGGTGGGGTGTTGGTTGCCGCGCTCGGCCGTTCAGGCAGTGGACTGTGGACAACCGTTTGGAGTCCGGCAGCATCGTAATTGCTTCATGGCTGCGCCAGTAGATCTCGTGGCAACGATCGACACTCTGCGGGCGAAGCAAAACAGCCCAGCCAAACCGATAACAGCCTACTCGGCTGGACTGGAGTTCAAATGCAGCTGCTCGATGCGGACTTTGTGGAAAGGCTGCGTTTTTGTGTGTCATCGGAGAAAGGTACATGACAGGGTCGGTGAGCGATGTCCATCTGCTGTCTCGCGGCTGTATAGCAAACTGCAAACACTATACGGGGGGAGGGGGGGGGGGGCTGGTCAGTGTCTCAGGTCGCTGGTACGCGGAAGTGGTGGCACAAAAGCAGTTGGCCTCTGCTGAATTGCTGTATCAGCAAGGGCGTCGTCCAGCAATGGTCAGTATGTGGGTCCTGCTGCTTTTTCCATAGCTCTGGCGGGGTCTGTTGTGTCACATGTATTTGTATGAAGTTAGGTGTTCTTCTTCGCGTAATTTTAATAAAAATTAATCACAATTAGTGTTATATTGACTTCAGTTGCACATTTGCCAACATTCGTATGTAACAATAACTTAACCAGTTCCCCAGTTAGGTGGGGAATTTAATCGAAAACTTTACATTTCCAGTACTCTTGTACTAACTGAGATGATACTTCGTACTGAAGCCAGTTTTGGCTCATAACCACACACTTGCCATTATAATCAATCAAGTTTCAATTTTATTTTACTGACAATAAGTAGTCTTGACAGTTTTCAAAATGCATTAAGAGAGTATTGATACCGTTATTTTACATCAAACGCCCCAAATATGAAGTTTAGAAAATTATAAGGTATTGATAATGCTGAAGTAATTTCAAATAATACAAATTTTTAATACGGTACATTAAACAAACGTAAACAGAAAGGCTGATAATTATCATCACATTATGGTTCAGTGACCTCTAAATTCACTTAGAACGTTAACTTCTTTATTTTGAAGTACATATAGAAAGTTGTAATTGATCTAATATGAAAGCACTGCGTACAAAACAAACTGGAAACTTAAAATAGTAAATTCTGATGCCACAAGAATAATCTGTGACTGAATAATCGCTAGTAAAAAAAATGATAAATGTAAATATAGAGTGTAACAGCACCATGAAATTTCAGATACACGACTTCAATGCAAGTGACAAATTTGTATCAATCACTAGGGATTCACCATAAATCAGATTTTCACTACTAAATAAAGGTGCTAGAATACCCAGTTCCATTACAGGTTATACCTATTAAAGCAGATATTGAAACGTAACCCTGATAATCATAATGAAGATTGATTCACTGTGGTCCGCCACGAATTCTTCTCTTGGCTAACGTCTTTATGCTTCATGATCACTTGCACTCTACATCTTCAATTACTTGTTGGATTTGTTTCAATCACTGTCTTACCCTACAGGTTTTACACTCTACAGATCCTTCTAGTACCAAGGAAAGTGATCCAGGATGTCTTAACACATGTCCAATATCCTGCTGCTCTTCCTTGTCAATGGTTTCCATATGTTCGTTACTTTGACTGTTCCGTAGAGAACCTCTTCATTCCTTATAATTCCACCAAATTTTTAACATACTTCTGTAGCACCACATCTTGAACGGTTCGATTCTTTTCTTTTCTGGTTTTATCACAGTCCACTATTTACTACCATACAATGTTGTGCTCCAAATGTACGCTTTCAGATGTTTGATAGCAGTAGACTCCTTTTGTCCAGGAATTCCATCTTTTTCTGTCCTAGTCTGTTTTTTATGTCCTCCTTGCTTCTTCCGTTGTGCGTTGCTTTGCTTCCAAGGCAGCAGAATTCCTTTACTTCCCCTCCTTTCTGGTCCCCAACAGTGATACTAAGTTTATTGCTAATCTTACTTCTGCTGCTCCTCATTCCTTCCGTATTTCTTTGGTTTAGTTTCAGTTCATCTTCTGAACTCATTAGACTGTGCTTCCCGTTCAACACATTCTGTAATTCTTCTTCAGTTTGACAGAGGATGACAGTAACGTCAGGCAACATTATCTTTGACATCCTTCCGTCCTTCATCCCGAATTTTAATCGCACTCTTGAGCCTTTTATTTCCATCATCGTTTCTTCAATGTAAAGATTGAACAATAGGGGCCAAAGATTATACAAAGTAATGTTATATTATAACGATGATCGCGATTTACTTCATTTGTAATGAAAAGTAAGGTACAATTGGTTAAATGAGACAAAAATTGGTAAACATTGAAAATTTATTAAGAGCTGTATCTTGCCTAGCATTAATCCTTTATCGAGGGCATCCACTGTTTTCACGATTTGCCACATTTGTTTTAACTTTCTGGATGGATCCACTTCCCGTCGCTGCAGTTGTCAATTAACCTAATGGATGTCAACCGTATAAACTTTGTTCTGTTTGAGCGTATTTTAAATATTTGTATACTGTATTTTCAAAACGGGAGGTTCGGATGTTGGGGGAGCGCGGGAGGGGGGGAGTGGTCACAGTTTATTATCCCTCCCCCACAATATAAGTTGCCATCGCTTCCACTTTTAACAAGCTGCAAGTGATTCCGATTTTAATAATGACAACAACAGAATTATAAAAGTTGTTTTAATATAATAATGTGCTTACATCAATGATTAGTACATCACTTCAGACACAGCTTCCTAGCATCATTTGAAAAGTATTCGTGCAGTAATTTGAAAAGTGCAAGCGTCTTGAAATTATTTTAAGAACTATAATAATAACCAACGTTCACAAATTTGACAACTTCATTACGTAAAAAATCTAAGTGCACCCTCACCATTACCAGTCTTTCACTTAGCACTAATTTGTGAATGTTTAAATGAGGGAAAGGCTGATTCTTTCAGTCGTTTTAGAATGCGTTCGGGTAAATCAATCTTCCTTTTTTTTTCCCTCAGTAGAGAGTCTTCCTCCCCCCCCCCCCCTTGCCCCCCCTCCCCCTTGTCATGCCTCTCTCAACTTCTTGTTTTTAGCCTTTCTACTTGTTGACTCAGGAACCGTGCCGGATTTGCCGCTGGCAGCAAGTATGATTAGTCGGTGAATGGACACCTTTTCCTGGCTGAAATAGCTTTCAGAGGCCGGTGAGGTCTCAACCCAATCCACTTGACTTAGCCCACAGGAAAGGCTCTGATAAGTACCAGGTGTAAATTGTAATTGTCTACAATCCCTTGCCATTTTCGACAGTCTTAGTTTTCAAGCTTCTTTGTTCTCCGAAAGTTAAAAATTTGAAAATTAATTTGCGTAAAAACATAAATATTTTTAGTAAAATGGTCTTCCGAAGGAGGATGGGGGGTGTGGGAGAGGGGAACACAGATATCATGAACCTCATACCGACCTCCTCCACCTCTGGATACACGTCTGGACGTTTCTCACATATTTTACCACACAAACCCCTCGATATAACAATGACTATGCACATTGAACAAATTGTGCCTGGGATATAAGTTCCAATATACCTGGTCAAAAATAGCAGGTTGTGGTGAGCTACTGTGATGTCCACACAATTCGAGGAACATGGGATATCCTCGTAAACACAGCTCAAACAGCCTACAAAAAAAGTAAATTGTCATGTATTACGTTCACCTCGGCCTATCATCACTTCCCCAAATATTGCGTTGGGGCAGTCTTGGAGAGAAATTGCAAAATGTGCTGCTGGGCACAAGGGCTGAAACCACATTTTTATCACAAAAGACTGATAATATTACAATTATACACTCCTGGAAATGGAAAAAAGAACACATTGACACCGGTGTGTCAGACCCACCATACTTGCTCCGGACACTGCGAGAGGGCTGTACAAGCAATGATCACACGCACGGCACAGCGGACACACCAGGAACCGCGGTGTTAGCCGTCGAATGGCGCTAGCTGCGCAGCATTTGTGCAACGCCGCCGTCAGTGTCAGCCAGTTTGCCGTGGCATACGGAGCTCCATCGCAGTCTTTAACACTGGTAGCATGCCGCGACAGCGTGGACGTGAACCGTATGTGCAGTTGACGGACTTTGAGCGAGGGCGTATAGTGGGCATGCGGGAGGCCGGGTGGACGTACCGCCGAATTGCTCAACACGTGGGGCGTGAGGTCTCCACAGTACATCGATGTTGTCGCCAGTGGTCGGCGGAAGGTGCACGTGCCCGTCGACCTGGGACCGGACCGCAGCGACGCACGGATGCACGCCAAGACCGTAGGATCCTACGCAGTGCCGTAGGGGACCACACCGCCACTTCCCAGCAAATTAGGGACACTGTTGCTCCTGGGGTATCGGCGAGGACCATTCGCAACCGTCTCCTTGAAGCTGGGCTACGGTCCCGCACACCGTTAGGCCGTCTTCCGCTCACGCCCCAACATCGTGCAGCCCGCCTCCAGTGGTGTCGCGACAGGCGTGAATGGAGGGACGAATGGAGACGTGTCGTCTTCAGCGATGAGAGTCGCTTCTGCCTTGGTGCCAATGATGGTCGTATGCGTGTTTGGCGCCGTGCAGGTGAGCGCCACAATCAGGACTGCATACGACCGAGGCACACAGGGCCAACACCCGGCATCATGGTGTGGGGAGCGATCTCCTACACTGGCCGTACACCACTGGTGATCGTCGAGGGGACACTGAATAGTGCACGGTACATCCAAACCGTCATCGAACCCATCGTTCTACCATTCCTAGACCGGCAAGGGAACTTGCTGTTCCAACAGGACAATGCACGTCCGCATGTATCCCGTGCCACCCAACGTGCTCTAGAAGGTGTAAGTCAACTACCCTGGCCAGCAAGATCTCCGGATCTGTCCCCCATTGAGCATGTTTGGGACTGGATGAAGCGTCGTCTCACGCGGTCAGCACGTCCAGCACGAACGCTGGTCCAACTGAGGCGCCAGGTGGAAATGGCATGGCAAGCCATTCCACAGGACTACATCCAGCATCTCTACGATCGTCTCCATGGGAGAATAGCAGCCTGCATTGCTGTGAAAGGTGGATATACACTGTACTAGTGCCGACATTGTGCATGCTCTGTTGCCTGTGTCTATGTGCCTGTGGTTCTGTCAGTGTGATCATGTGATGTATCTGACCCCAGGAATGTGTCGATAAAGTTTCCCCTTCCTGGGACAATGAATTCACGGTGTTCTTATTTCAATTTCCAGGAGTGTAGTTTTAACCATGAGATAATTTTTTTAAACATGGAAGCACTATTACTGAACATATGAATCCACATAACTGTAACTGGAAGTAATGAAAGTTCTTAGGGTGGCGGAAACAGCAAAACGTCATTTACAGACACAGTCAAACAATGATTCATGACATTCTGCCAAACTTTTTAATGTATTCTTGTATGGACACACAGACTGACAGCACTTTCATTAATGTAGTTGTATAGCAAGATTATTGCTCCACTAAATATAGCCAGATTCTGACCAAGTCTACCGTCAATTGATGGTGTTCCCACGAAATTTCACTCATTGTGCTCACAGAAAGCGCGTTAAATTGTTGAGAATGAATGTTATCTCCATAAGTTTAATTATACTATGCCATGAATTACCGATTCACGCACCGTAGTATTCCTGCCTCGACTGGCCCTGGCGCCAGCATTGGTGTTGCGTCGTGCCACGGCAAAGCGTGCCTGGAACAGTAAAATCTTGCGCACAGCGCCAGAAGGCGTGGAGCGGCGTGCTGTTTCAGCGAGGAACATACCAAAAACTGCGCCCACTGAAATTTACACCCTGCGATATTTACACCCAGAAAGGGTCGAGGAAGGGTCCACTAATCCCCTTACCTGGCAGGTAGAAGAGCTGAGGGGACGCTATCTAGAGGTTCCTAAACTCGCATTTCCAAGCCGTACTACACAGAACGCTGTGAACCGAGAATGTCAATGTTAATAGTGCATCAACAGCTTTCTACAAGAAATCGTTACACGTTACAAAACCTTTTTTTCTAGCCATTTGATCGAAACTTCAGAAACGGAACTTCCCGTGATTATACAAAAATCAGTTGACAATTATCATGAGATTTTTGAAGACGGTATCCTTGCACAGATTTCAAGACTAAGAAGATTTTTCCGAAACTGTTCCTAACTTTATTTTGGCGCTAAGATTTTTATTAACTTTGTGTGTTTTGATAGCGTTATGCACCAGAATTCTTTTTCACAAAAGTCAAATTAATTAAGAATTATTTTGGATCCGCTATAACTCAAGCTCAACTGTTTGATTTATCAGTTAGTTAATAAAACATGGAATAGCTAAAGATATCGATACTGATAAGACAGTTTCAAAATCTGAAGCCGAAAAGAAGGAAGAAATTCTAAGCTACGTGCTAGTCACCTGTCGCGAAGAAGTTCTGCGGCTACTTGTTCTGCTTCCTTAATATTCAGTTAAAGTTTGTTTTATTAAATACGTTTTATTTATTCGTTTTCATCCATAAGAAATCGTTTGCGAGTTATTTAACATTATACTATGATTATGTAATCACGTATATGGGTAAAACTCCCACAGACAAATGTTTTATTTTATGCTTTTGTGATCACAGCAAATATCACCAAGACATTCAGTAACTTTTAAATAGTTCGTGAGTCTTACCTTTACGTCATTAAAGCATGCGTAGTGTCTTAGAAGTTTTATAAAGTCAACATCAGCGAGGCAGCCTAGTGGACTTGGCTTCAGTGCGGGTGGTTGCTTTCTGTCAACATGGGCATCGTTCCTGTCTCGAGAAGAAGACGGTACTTGGCTTCATGGAACCGAGAAACACAGAACAGGGCTGTTAGCCACAGTGTGATTTCGGCTACGACGATTAAAGGAAGTCGTGCTTTTTTTGGTCAGCACGGTTTTGTAGTGCAGACGAGTGTGATTGGGTCGGCCAAATTAAATTACCGAGAGATCACAATTTTCAAATACGGTGCGGCCGCTGTAGGGTGGTGTATTAAAGTTTGAAAAATGAATTTTTAATCTCTTCCTGTTGCTGGTAGTCACTGTTTTGTTGTTCTCAGTTATTGTGTCCAGCAGAGGGTAACTTGGCCTGGTGTTTTCGAATGGTGCTTCTCGTTCTCTTGTAACTGCTTGTGAAGTGTTAGTAGGGTGTTGGTGTTGGTTGGATACATCTTAGGCCTTGGTATTCTGCATTAAGATACATTATTGTCGGTTTTCTTGTTCTCTTTCTACTGTTGTTTTATAATTATGGGTAGAATATGTTTTACCCCTTTATTGTAAGATTGGTCAAATTCAATGGGACAGATTATTTTATTGTGTATCCTATTGTGTTAGATATAACGTTTTGCATTTTTGTTCCTAATTGTCTTACTTTTCGAGGGAGGGAGGGAGGGGGGGAGGGAACGAATGGAAAATGAGTACTGAGTTCGCTACTTGTAATGCTGAATCCTAAAATTCGCTCTCCCCCTCCCTCCCTCCCTCCCTCTCCCTCCCTCCCTCTCTCTCCCTCCCTCCCTCCCTCCCTCTCAAACACACACACACACACACACACACACACACACACATACACACAGAAAGAGAGAGAGAGAGAGAGAGGGGGGGGGGGGAGAGGGACAGAGAGACACGCGCACACAAACGCGTATTACGCAGCATCCACGCTTACATGCGCAATCTCCATTGTTTTTCGTTGCACCCATGTTCACCACAAATGTCCATTCCACTTGACAATCAGCTGAACTACTCTGACGACAATCCTAAGCATGCCCTCTTAACTGTGCCTATAGAAACTACAAAGACCCATCTAAAACCTGTAGAAGTGAGTAATAGTAAACGTGGAACACCTTGATTCTATCGACCATTCGTTCAGCAGTTCACTTAACACCTGAACAGTTTTGCAGAAGTTGGCAGAATTTGCAATTACTGCAGCCTGGCTCTTTTTGGTTGGTGGATAGCTATGTCTAAATAAGACGTGGAAATGCCCCCCTTTTTTTATTTTAGAGCCGCAGCGTCATCCTGATTTTACTCTACATGCTGATATTTCCCCCCATGTCTCAAGTCTGCAAGTCCATAAAATACCACAGTGTTCATGCGCAATTTAATTCTCGTTTTTTCCGTTTTGTACTGAAAAATTGAATCAGAAAGGACAGTTTTATTTTTGCCACCATTTTAGCTGCCTGTCTGATAAAGAGGAAAGGAACAACAAACGGAGAAACAAAGTATTCGCAAATGGGGAATTTTGTGGGATATGTTGCAACCACACGTGCCAGAAGTACATTTATCACACGGTCCATCCTTAAATAGAAGGAAAAAATTCTTAAAACGTGTGACGATAAAAACCGGGAAAGAAAAGATCGAAGCTTTCGAGATATGGGGCCATAGAAGGATATTAAAAATAGGTGGACATAAGATAAAAATCTGTTAGGAAAGCAACTTGTGGCAAACACTGATAAGAAGAAGGGTAAGGTTGATAGGACACGATGTTGAGAATTAGGTGCACAAGATTTTAAAAAATGAGGTTCTCCGCAGAATAAGTTAAGACTGCTAAGTGTGGAAAACGCTGATCAAAAGAAGGGATAGGATGATAGGACATTTGTTATATCAAGGAATAACTTCTTTGGCACTTGAGGGAGCTGTAGAGAATAATAGCTATAGGGGAACAGAGACTGTAATATATTCAGCAAATAATTAAGGACGTTGCTGGTGCAAGTGCTACTCCGAGAGGAAGGGGTTGCCGCGGGGCCGCATCAGACCTGTCAGAAGACCGATGGCTCAAAAGTAAAATCATTTTAGCACACACTTTGCAGTGGCGCACAAATTACAGACCTACGTCTTCGACCATGTAGTTGTAATTAACACCTTCAAAAAAATAAAATTTCGTATTCTTAATTTCGGGCAGGAGAAACACGTGAAATAACGACAAAAACCTTGTGCTTTTGTGATAGATTATCTTAAATGCATGTGTAACAGCTAAAATGGAATTAGCTGCAGAAATAAATGTTTCAACACTCCAAAAACGTTTCATTGTCTACATATGACAGTCTGGAGAATGTGAAATCCCCAAAATTGGCGATTTTTTTACAAAAGCTCCAAATTTAGCGCCGTTTTCAATGCGGGATGCTAATAGCAGTTTCCATCACGAAACTTTATCTCGAACCTGGCAGAAAATCCAAAGATATTCTGGTAGCATGTAAACAATACCAGCGACAAGACACAATCAATACTTTCTCTGGGCGACAGCAATGGAAACAATGTCGATGACAGTGCTGCAAAAGGAGAGTTACAAAATACAGCCTTCTGAAATTCTTTCACCAAAGAAGACGAAGTAAATATTCCAGAATTCGAATCAAGAACAGTTGGCAACGTAACTTAGGAGTAGATATCCTTGGACTAGTGAAGCAACTTAACTCCATTAACAAAAGCAAGTCTTCACGTTCATATTGTATACCAGTTAGGTTCCTTTCGGAGTACGCTGGCGTAATAGCTACATGCTTCGCAACCATTTACAACCGCTCGCTCGGCGAAACATCCGTACCCAAAGACTGGAAAGTAGAACAGGTCACACCAATTTTCAAGAAAGGCAACAGGACTGATCCACTTAATTACACGCGCACATCATTAGCGTCATATGAGGCAGGATTTTGGAGCATATATTGTGTTCGAACATTATAAATCACCTCGAAGAGAACGGTCTATTGACACACAGTCAACAAGGATTTAGAAAACATCGTTCTTGTGAAACACAACTAGCTCTTTACTCACACGAAGCGCTGAGTGCTATCGACAAGGAATTTCAGATTGATTCCGTATTTCTGGGTTTCCAGAAGTCTTTCGAAACCATACCTCTCAAGTGGTTTGTAATCAAATTGCGTGTTTATGCAATATCACCTCCGTTATGCGACTGGATTCGCGATTTCCTGTCGGAGAGGTTACAGTGGTAGCAACTGAAAGGTCTTCGAGTAAACAGAAGCGATTTCTGGCGTTTCCCAAGGTAGTGTTGTAGGCCCTCTGGTGTTCTTTATTAACGATATAGGAGACAATCTGAGCCGATGTCTTAGGTTGTTTGCAAATGATACTGTCATTTATGGTCTAATAAAGTCATCAGAAGATCAAAATCAATTGCAAAACGGGTTAGATAAGATAAATGTTTGGTGCAAAAATTGGCATTTGTCCCTAAATAAAATCTGTCGACCAGAAACGCAGACGTGTTTGTAAACAAACAAAACACTACTTAACTTTGTTGTTCCGTGGTGATAATTAAAACTTCACTATAGTAGATTCTGTCACCATCACTGAGCTAAGCAAAAATGTTACGCGGGTGCAGAGCAATTCAGGAGGGAGTATTTCAATAAAATGTTCTCGATTAATTTTCCATATAGAAATGTGTTACAATCCGAACTTCAGATCTAGTGCGAAATTCACGCAACAGGTTAACAGAAAGCTAATTATGTTACGAGTCTGTAACAATATTTAGCCAGCATTTTTTTTTTCTCAGTCGTGCTTTCGGGAAGGTAGTTTCTGTGGTATATGACTAAGCATTTGTGGACACGATTATATGGGTGACGCCTGAGTAGTGCTTGTTGACATTTCGCGAGGTGTCCACGAGGTAGGTTCTTGTCACTGCAAAGCGGGACGCTGAAACAGTCAGACGTGCTAACTGACGGCTGGCGTGACGCGAGCAGACGCCGGCAGGAAGACGCTACTTGGGACCACTCTAAGCAGCTGCATCATCTCGCCTGACGCTGACAGGCAGCTGGAAACACTGTGCACTTTCTCTTACGCATACGCACCCGTACACCGCCATCTACGTCGACATATACACTGAAGCGCCAAAGAAACTGGTACAGAGATACGTAAACGGACAGAATACGGCGTTACTGTCGGCAATGCCTATATAAGACAAGAAGTGTCTGGCGCAGTTGTTACTACTTCTACAATGGCAGGTTATCAAGATAAGTAAGTTTGAACGTGGTCTTGTAGTCGGCGCACGAGCGATGGGACACAGCATCTCCGAGGTAGCGATGAAGTGGGGATTTTCCCGTGCGACCATTTCACGAGTGTACCATGAATAGCAGTAATCTGGCAAAACATCAAATCTCCAACATCGCTGCGGCCGGGAAAAAATCATGCAAGAACGGGACCAATGACGACTGAAGACAATAGTTCAACGTGACAGAAGTGCAACCCTTCCTAAAACTGCTGCAAATTTCAACGCTGGGCCATTGTTCGATACAGTTTCCCACAGTCGTTTAATGAACAAAGTAAGAGCGTAGCGTACGGACTATCAGACCAATTATGTGATTGGATTGAAGAGTTCCCACATAACAGAAAGCAATGGAGAGAAGTCTTCCGAAGTAAGAGTGATTTCAGGTGTGCCGCAGGGGAGTGTCGTAGGACCGTTGCTGTTCACAGTACACATAGATGACCTTGTGTATAACATCGGAAGTTCACTGAGGCTTTTTGCGGATGATGCTGTAGTATATCGAGAAGTTGTAACAATGCAAAATTGTACTGAAATGCAGGAGGGTCTGCAGCGAATTGACGCATGGTGCAGGGAATGGCAATTGAATCTCAATGTGGACAAGTGTAATGTGCTGCGAATACATAGAAAGAAAGATCCCTTATCATTTAGCTACAATATAGCAGGTCAGCAACTGGAAGCAGTTAATTCCATAAATTATCTGGGAGTACGCATTAGCAGTGATTTAAAATGGAATGATCATATAAAGTTGATCGTCGGTAAAGCAGATGCCAGACTGAGATTCATTGGAAGAATCCTAAGGAAATGCAATCCGAAAACAAAGGAAGTAGGTTACAGTACGCTTGTTCGCCCACTGCTTGAATACTGCTCAGCAGTGTGGGATCCGTACCAGATAGGGTTGATAGAAGATAGAGAAGATCCAACGGAGAGCAACGCGCTTCTTTACAGGATCATTTAGTAATCGCGAAAGCGTTACCGATATGATAGATAAACTCCAGTGGAAGACTCTGCAGGAGAGACGCTCAGTAGCTCGGTACGGGATTTTGTTGAAGTTTCGAGAGCATACCTTCACCGAGGAGTCAAGCAGTCTATTGCTCCCTCCTACGTATATCTCGCGAAGAGACCACGAGGATAAAATCAGAGAGATTGAAGCCCAGACAGAGGCATACCGACAATCTTTCTTTCCACGAACAATACGAGACTGGAATAGAAGGGAGAACCGATAGAGGTACGCAAAGTGCCCTCCACCACACACCGTCAGGTGGCATGCGGAGTATGGATGTAGATGTAGATGTAGATGTAGAAAACAAGCATCAGCGTGGGAACCATTCAACGAAACATCATCGATATGGGCTTTCGGAGTCGAAGGCCCACTCGTGTTCACTTGACAACTGGAAACATATTGCCTGGTCGGACGAGTCTCGTTTCAAATGGTATCGAGCGGATGGACGTGTACGGGTGTGGAGACAACCTCATGAATCCGTGAAACCTGCGTGTCATCAGGGGACTGTTCAAGCTGGTGGAGGCTCTGTAATGGTGTGGGGCGTGTGCAGTTGGAGTGATATGGGACCCCTTATAACCCTACCTCTAGTATTATAATTTAGTATGCTTTTACCTAAACAACAGAAAAACCTGTCTCTATGTTGTCATGTATACTACAACCCAACAGAACAAATAGCCATGTTACGGGAAAACCCACATATAACTCTCTTACTAAAATTTAGTTTAGTTTCCAAATAAAGCACACTATGGGAGAATAGTCATCCAGCTGAAGCCACTCATTGACGATTAGATATCATAGAGCTACGGATCTGTAGGGATGTTGACATCTACGTTCCAGTTGCAGTTCGAAATAGACCCAGGAATTTTCTATGCGATTAAGATCGGGTATTTTAGAGGGCCAGTCGAGAGGGAGTGGGGTGCCTCAATGTTCGTCAAACCAGGAATGTACGCGTGCTCTCCTATGGCTACGGCTGTCTGCGTATTGGAAGTGTCCACAGCATACTCATGACGAAGATGCAAAAGGAAATGAAACTTGCTGTTCGTGAACTTCTCTCTCTATACGTATGACAATGTGTGTATGTATATTCAACATCTGCTCGTAAACGGCTCGGTTTCAGCCAAACTTGATACCCATGTCACTTGCTATCTGGAAAGCAGCACTGTGGTGGTAAAAACCACTTGCCTTTCATAAAAAGGGGGAGAAGTGAAGAAGCTTAACGCACCGTTCGAAGATACCCAGTGGTAGTCATTCAGCACGTTACACATGATTGCAAACTTTTACGAAACATTTCCTCGCCTCCAACCCCCCCCCCCCCCACCCCCCCAAAAAAAAAAAAGTGAAAGGAAAGACGTTTATCGCGTATTACATTTTTGCTGTTCACGCAGTAAAACTGCCATATCAGGCGTGACATTTTAATATATTACTTCTTTACCACTAATTCTATTCTCAATACATTTCGCAGACAGTATTCACAAACATCTCTGACTTTACTTACAAAATTTATCACTGTAGGACACGTAGTCCAAAAGATACGACGCGCTAAACACAGAGATGTCTGTGAAGTTATGTTTTCTTAAAACGGAGAGCAAAGCACCCAGACTTTACTCATCCCGTGTTTGATAATGAAAGCACTTAGCGACTTCGAACGAACTTTGAAAGTAATTTCAAACCTTTTCCAACATCTTTCTCGCTTACTTCGTTAACGTCAAATACTTAACACATTTACTCACTTGTAAACCAATGAGACGTTTGAAGCTGTTTTATACAAGGGAGTTCAATTCTTTGAAGAACCGCGAGTCTACTGGTTACTTACTATCTGGAAAAAAGCGTTGTGAGATAAGAACTGCTCACATCCCTTAGGGATAGGAATGAAAAAGGGCTGACATTGAAGCGTAACTCAGGAACATCTGGAGCAATTTCGACCAAAGTTGCTAGGTATTTTACTTTATCTGTATAAAAATACTGCGGAAGTAAGAATCCCCAATGCCGTTAGGCCTGGGGGTGTGCATGAGAAGGGGATGACGTAAAAATGTTCAAAATGGCGTCCTTTCCTTGACTGAATCTGCCAGATTTGTTCGTGTATCAACGTGGAATGTCCAGTGCGTTACAAGGAAATGTATACCATTCGCATCCATGTGATACGGCTAAAAAAAGGGGCCGTGCAGACTTTAGATCATACCACAGTTTCTTCATTTTATGTCTCTTTCTGTGCTTCCACTCATCGTCCTCAGTTTACCTAATAACTCTTTTACTTGTTCAAAGTCTTCGTCGTTAATTAGTACCATTTCCTTTATTAATGGCAGATAATACATTATGTTAACTTTAGTGTTGTTGATTTTAAGGTGTACTTTCAAACTTTTTCTGTAATCATTTCCACTCATTATTCAAGTTTATTTGGACCAGAAGCACACTGTATACTTTGACAAGGAAAGCGAATATAGTACATAGACGTTTTGAGAACACATATAGCTCCCTCTTTTTCTTGATACAGAATCTCTTTGCTTGACACCTCTTTCAATTCCGAATTTCCCATTATCCCAATGAAGTGTACTAGAATTGATGCATACATTCTTCAGTACACTAAAATTATTAGAATAAATTTCTGGTTTCTCAAAGGCTATTAGCACATATTTTGTTGAGACTGAATCAGAAAGCTTTCTTAAAATGTAGGAATACAAGGTATAGTGGTAGTGCATATTTATGGCTCTGGTCCCCAATTTCATTCAGGACCTGCAGATAGTCCACTGTACAATAAAAACCAAACAGTTCCTTTGCCTGACAGAAATTCAAAAAGTTTTTCCGTATGTGGTCGATTTTTGTTTTAGTGAATGTCTCGTACACTGCAGTGGTTGACAGGTCTATAATGGTGAGATCAGATAACAATCACTGACTGCCTCTTCGCGACTGTAAGGGGGAAAAATTACTTCCAGCGATTCGTATTCCATACAGTTCTGTCGACACATCCAGTTACTCCATCTGTCATTATCAAAGCAAGCGGTTCAAAACAGGTTCAGACATTGATCACATAGTCTTAACTTCACTGCAGTTGCGTGACGCCCATATTACGCAGTCACGGTGAAAATTTCTCGGCCTAACTCGCAGACGGTGCAACAGCGACAAAATTTTGTTTGTGTTGTATTGGTAAATATTGTTCAGGTGTTTCATAAGTTTTTTAAAAAAAATTGGTCGAAGTTAAAGAAAATCTACTTAGTCACCAGCAGTTAGAAAATTGATGTATGAAGTTAACGTGGCTTATCTTCAAAAATTGCAATAAAAAATTAATCTGGTATCGGACAATTCGTGGTTAAAGATTTATAAATTAGCTGGCATTATACGAGTAACAAGAAATAGTATGAGGAAGGTACTTTCAAGAAGAGTCCCGTGTTTTCTAAAATGCTTTAAAAACGCATTATAAGCTATCTTAAGTGCATGCTATCTTGCAGGTCTGAGGGATCCAGTACCACAACGTTCGCTGGCGAATCTGTGTGGAGATCTCAACAAGGGCCTGCTGCCCAAGAATCCAATGGGGCAGAGCGTCTATGGTTTCACATATCCCTTGTAAGTACACTAAATTCTATAACAGAAAGATGTATTGCATATTGGATCATCTAAGTGGCTCCGTTTAAAGACTAATTTTGCTCTCGTATTTCTAGTGATTTTTTTTTCCGTGACTGAAACTGATTTTGTTTGCTTGGCACACTTTGCCTCCAAAAAAAGTTTTCTTCCCTAGTACGGCATTACAGAATACCATCGTTCTGTTAACAGACACGAAGTTGTCTATTTCCAATCTCAATGATCCATAACACATTTATTCTACAAAGTAATATTAACCACATAAATATGCCATCACTAACTTTTTCGAAGTGTTATGTGTGCGTAATATTTCGCTAGCCTCTGCGCATGATTGTGCAATAACATTGGAGGTAATAGTGAACATGCTCAAAGATAAAACTACAAAAACGCAAATCAGAGGAGGTATTAAAACTGACAAACATAAGCGACAATTATTATAAAACACTTTAAGTCTCTATCATTCTGTTCCATCTGCCAGTTGTTTATGGTGAAAAATTCGAAACAAAGGCTCGTTTGTTAGAATAAATCAATTCGTGCTTACAACAACACCAATAAATGGAAAGCGGATACAATAAGTGTAATACGTTAATTGTGTTACAAATACACTGGAGAGCTAAAGCATTATGGCCGCTGATGATTGCGAGATTGAACGCCACCTGGTAGAGATGCGGGCACATGACGTAGTAAGGAAAGTATATAGTGTGCTAAAGAACAATATTCCGTATTTTGTGAACCAAAACAAGAAAAAAGTCCCGTAAACGTGGCCTCTAAAATGCATTCGTTATACGCATATAGGTACTTGGTCGTCGTCGCTACTACGAAACATACGAGTTTGCCGGAACACTAACTGGTTCCATTGGGACTAATGTACGCGCTGCCCTTACCCTGTACTGTGAAAACGTGTTACACAAACCGTACTAACAGATGCTTACCGTGTGTTGTAGCCATGGGAAATAACAAAGGAATGTGTCCCTATTTATTTACTAGTACATTCTGTAGGTCGGTCGTCTTAGCAAAGAGCTTGCAGTAATGAAGATGAACCAGTGCTCGTAGCTCTGGAGATATGCGTTTTAGATCCCCGGTTTATCTGATAGTTATGTATTGATTTGGTCTGTACCACCACCTCTCAAAATATGAAATACTTTTTTAATACCCTGTACAGGCCGATAGAGACGAATGGAGAATCATACTAGCGATGATCAGGATCGCAAATGCGGGAACCCGCTAGCATAAGCGACTTTGACAAAGGGCAGACTGACAGCCTGGTACATTGGGAGTAGCATTTCGGAAATAGTGAATCTGGTTGGGTCTTCGCGTGTTACTATCGTGAGCATCAATGGGAAGTAGTTGAAACACGGTGAAACCACGAGTGGGCAACAAGGTGTCGGATGTCCATACCCCATCACAGAACGTGAACACACGAGGCTTCCTCACTCAGTAATGAAGGACAGGCGTCGATCTGTGTGGCAGATCTCACGACAGAGTACATCGCTGGTGAAGTTACAATTGTCTGGGAGTACAGTGTCCAGCGCACGTTGTAGAACATGGGTCTCCGCAACTGACAACCTCTGCGTTGTACCGTGTTGACCAGCGACACCGTCAATTACGACTGCAGTGAGTAGGGGATCGTTGAGATAGGACCGTGGAACATAGTAAACATGTCGCGCGGTCGGAGGAATCACATTTCTTGTTATATCAGGTAAAATATCGTGTCCACATACGCCACCATCCAGGCGAACGACTGTTCGAAACACGTAGCATGTCACGAATGCAGGCCAATGGGGGCAGCACTATGCCACGAGGAAGATTTACCTGGAGTTCCGTGAGACTTGTGACAGTAATAGAAGATGCTATGACAGCTGTGAACCACCTGCATTCTACCTTCAATATTTTTTGAGATAATGGGTCATGTACAGAAAAAGCGTAGTTGCGATATACTGAGATTCAAAAAATTTTTAGATACAAACTTTTATACAGATTTCCAGTTCTGACTCTTTGATGGACTACAATTGTCCTGACCCATTATCTGCGTCCTCTTCAGTGTCACAATCGCCATCTCTTGATTCCTTCTTTTCTTTTTTGTTTCTTTTCCCATTTACTGAGCAGAAAACTCTGGCCTACATGAAGCACATCCAGTTCTCGCAGACCTATAGCTGTGTTCTGCCCTAATCTCGCCGTTACCTTCTTCACAACCTTCAGTCTTTTATAGATTCCATCATCAAAAGTTATTACAGCATGAGACACAGCTAACTTTAGAGTCATGAGGCCAACAAAAACATTTTTAGGCATACGGTACCACACAACATTACTGAATGAATCTTTCACATTCTGGGTCTTCCGATATAAAGATTTCTTTACCAAATCGTTGAATATAGGTTTAATTGCCACCATTCTTGCCAAAAGTGAAAGGTAACCAGAAAATTCAGTTTCCCTACATTTACAGCATGACTACACGAAGCCCACGCCTACTACAGTAGTACAAGTTTATATGCCAACTAGCTCCGCAGATGACGAAGAAATTGAAGAAATGTATAATGAAATAAAAGAAATTATTCAGATAGTGAAGGGAGACGAAAATTTAATAGTCATAGGTGACTGGAATTCGGTAGTAGGAAAAGGGAGAGAAGGAAACGTAGTAGGTGAATATGGATTGGGGCTAAGAAATGAAAGAGGAAGCCGCCTGATAGAATTTTGCACAGAGCACAACTTAATCATAGCTAACACTTGGTTCAAGACTCGTAAAAGAAGGTTGTGCACATGGAAGAAGCCTGGAGATACTGACAGGTTTCAGATAGATTATATAATAGTAAGACAGAGGTTTAGGAACCAGGTTTTAAATTGTAAGACATTTCCAGGTGCAGATGTGGAATCTGACCACAATCTATTGGTTATGAACTGTAGATTAAAACTGAAGAAACTGCAAAAAGGTGGGAATTTAAGGAGATGGGACCTGGATAAACTGACTAAACCAGAGGTTGTACAGAGTTTGAAGGAGAGCATAAGGGAACAACTGACAGGAATGGGGGAAAGAAATACAGTAGAAGAAGACTGGGTAGCTTTGAGAGATGAAGTAGTGAAGGCAGCAGAGGATCTAGTAGGTAAAAATACTAGGGCTAGTAGAAATCCTTGGGTAACAGAAGAAATATTGAATTTAATTGATGAAAGGAGAAAATATAAAAATGCAGTAAATGAAGCAGGTAAAAAGGAATACAAACTTCTCAAAAATGAGATCGACAGGAAGTGCAAAATGGCAAAGCAGGGATGGCTAGAGGACAAATGTAAGGATGTAGAGGCTTATCTCACTAGGGGTAAGATAGATACTGCCTACAGGAAAATTAAAGAGTCCTTTGGAGAAAAGAGAACCACTTGTATGAATATCAAGAGCTCAGAAGGAAACCCAGTTCTAAGCAAAGAAGGAAAGGCAGAAAGGTGGGAGGAGTATATAGAGGGGCTATACAAGGGTGATGTACTTGAGGACAACATTATAGAAATGGCAGAGGATGTAGATGAAGATGAAATGGGAGATACGATAGTGCGTCAAGAGTTTGACAGAGCACTGAAAGACCTGAGTAGAAACAAGACCCCGGGGTTAGACAACATTCCATTAGAACTACTGACGGCCTTGGGAGAGCCAGTCATGACAAAACTCTGCTATCTGGTGAGCAAGATGTATGAGACAGGCGAAATACCCTCAGACTTCAAGAAATATATAAGAATTCCAATCCCAAAGAAAGCAGGTGTTGACAGATGTGAAAATTACGGAACAATTAGTCTAATAAGTCACGGTGCAAAATACTAACACGATTTCTTTACAGACGAATGGAAAAACTGGTATAAGCCGACCTCGAGGAAGATCAGTTTGGATTCTGTAGAAATATTGGAACACGTGAGGCAATACTGACCCTACGACTTATCTTAGAAGCTAGATTAAGGAAAGGCAAACCTACGTTTCTAGCATTTGTAGATTTAGAGAAAGCTTTTGATAATGTTGACTGGAATACTCTCTTTCAAATTCTGAAGGCGGCAGGGGGAAAACACAGGGAGCGGATAATGGAATGTAGTTGAATTAAGTCGGGTGATGCTGAGGGAATTAGATTAGGAAATGAGACACTTAAAGTAGTAGATGAGTTTTGTTGTTTGGGGAGCAAAATAACTGATGATTGTCGAAGTAGAGAGGATATAAAATGTAGACTGGCAATGGCAAGGAAAGCGTTTCTGAAGAAGAGAAATTTGTTAACATCGAGTATAGATTCAAGTGTCAGGAAGTCGTTTCTGAAAGTATTTGTATGGAGCGTAGCCATGTATGGAAGTGAAACATGGACGATAACTAGTTTGGACAAGAAGAGAATAGAAGCTTTCGAAATGTGGTGCTACAGAAGAATGCTGAATATTAGATGGGTAGATCACATAACTAATGAGGAGGTATTGAATAGGATTAGGGAGAAGAGAAGTTTGTGGCACAACTTGACTAGAAGAAGGGATCGTTTGGTAGGACATATTCTGAGGCATCAAGGGATCACCAATTTAGTATTGGAGGGCAGCGTGGAGGGTAAAAATCGTAGAGGGAGACCAAGAGATGAATACACTAAACAGATTCAGAAGGATGTAGGTTGCAGTAGGTACTGGGAGATGAAGAAGCTTGCACATGATAGAGTAGCATGGAGAGCTGCATCAAACCAGTCTCAGGACTGAAGACCACAACAACACACACTTCCTTCATTGATCGGATAAGTTTTCTACAAATTTATACGCAAATTAGCACCTGGCGTTTGTGATACCCCCAAACTGCGTTTCTTAAACGTACTGTATTTTACGCTTAGTAATTTTATATAGTACAAAAGACCAATACATGCAAGTACACCACAGAAAGCGCTGACTAACACCTTATTTTCATGCAAACTAGTGTCAGACAATGGACTGGTTTTTTGTAATGCCAACTTCCGAGACGTACCAGTAGCATCAAAACAAGGCATTCACATCCTAATAGACTGTATAGTCCAAAGATATGAATCCTGAACTCTGATAGCGTATACGAGGTGCCGAAAATTGTCGCATGTCAAATTTAAAAATATTTTTTGGATGTCTTAAAAGTGTCTGTTTTTAAGTTATTATGCACCAAAATGTTCAGCAGTGTCTAAAGTACATCATGGAATGGAAAACAGAAAACGTCAAATTTCATCTAAATTCACCTGCGCGTAAAATCTGGTGCAAGAAACCTTCGGAAACCTAGCAAGGAATCCATGTCACGCAGAATCACTGCTATATTGTGTCCCAAAGATGGACTAGCATGCTATTAGACACGTGGTCATAATGATAACCTGAGAAGAATTCGTCATTGGAATATGCCGAGAAAAACATCAATCACGTGGTCATAATGTTTTGACTCATAAACGTGAACGACGCTTCTCCGTTACTTTGAAAAGTCAAATGGGTCTGAGCACTATGGGACTTAACATCTATGGTCATCAGTCCCCTATAACTTATAACTACTTAAACCTAACTAAGGACATCACACAACACCTAGTCATCACGAGGCAGAGAAAATCCCTGACCCCGCCGAGAATCGAACCCGGGAACCCGGGCGCGGGAAGCGAGACTCCGTTACTTTCATACGCCCTTTCACAGACGTACATGAACTAAGTTTTGTGATACATTTTTGTAGACCACGGTAAAATTACAAAGACGAAGAAGGAATAGTAGGAATGGTAAAATGATTGTTAACAACTTTATGAGTAATAATTGGAGATATGACATCTCGGGGAACCGTGACCATTGCAACTATAGTGAAATAAGATGCACCGTCTGGTTGACTTGCCATGCTTTATTTGGGTTACCGGTTTCGGCCCGTAATACTGATCATCTCCAGGTTCACATAAACATTACTCCGAAGTGTAGTTTGCCACCAGGCGGTAATTCAAAGAGACCCAGACGGTGCCGCTTTACACTGTACGTGAATGGTGCTCACCATACATGTCGCAGAATTCCTTCTAAGTTCTAACCGCACCACCTTTTTTTTTTTTCCAGTGAACTGCTACGCAACAAGACGCTGCAGTTCCTGAGCCGGACGCTGCCCATCCTGAGAGAGGACGAGACGCTGCCCAAGGTCGCGCGCTTCGAAGAGGAGGACATCCAGACCAATACGTGAGCTCGCACTCCAACCAGCCATTCTGCAGGGGCTCTTTCCAAGAGTCGAGCTATTAGCTCTATCGCTGGCATATCAGAGTCTCGGGAAACTTAGGAAACTAGTTACTTCTCCGTTAAGACTGTCTTCAGGGACTTTTGCAACAACAGTCTTATAGTATTTTAATCACAGTTATTATTTCCCAAAATTTCTTGTTTATTTCACTGCAGTTGTAATTCTTATTCTTCTCTATCTTCTGCCCATGTACCCTTTTTATTTGTGCTTTGTCTTGCCTGTAAATCTTTCAAATCTTCACACTCAATTCTAAATAAATCAGCTTGCGGCTTAGTGAAACAGATAAAGACACTCGACTCGTTTTCGGAATACCGAAAACTCAGAGGACAGATTAGTCACGCACTTAAAGGAGCGCTTTAATGGCAGTGGAACACTGCAGATTAAGTAGAACTAGCAAGCAGTCTTAGGAGTCGCCATTGCTGTCGTCATATTAGTCAAGCAGCGTGTATATTCCAGTCAGTTGTATGAAATCAGCCCATTAAAACGCGTAGACACGCAGAAGTGACAGAATGGCAGAAATGAGCAGTCTTGTTTGGACGTGACCATGACAACACTGTGAATGAAGTTACGCAATTGATTGGTGTATCAAAGTGGACTGTCCAACGTGTCTACAACCAATGGTGTAATACTCGGAGCCATGTAACACCGTGTGAGAATAGTCGTATTAAAATGAGCCTAAGGGACAGGTCGAAGACGTGTGTCACGACTTGTCAGTGATAACAGTTATCAAACCCGACGGTAACTGATGATGTCAGCAACTGTTGCTCCAACTCAACCAGTTTCCGAGCGGACATTGTCAAAGGAAGTACATATAATGTACATTAGGAGTCTACAAGGTCCCCTTGCGGTATCAAACGCCCATAGAATTTCCCAGTTTAGCCATGAGTTCGTAAAAATTTATGTAGGTGGCTAACATTATAACTGATCATGCCTTCCCATCCGAGACTGCACTAGTTACCGATTTCCTGTATTAACGAAACGGCGCGTAGAGCTTCCTCCTACCCGTTTTCTGTGAGGCTCTCAGTTCTTGAGCGCCAGAAGACTTACGGTTCCCCTATGTATTTATAGCCAAGAAAGACTCGTTATCCAAAAGTCGCGTACTTCTTCCCGCTCCAGTGATTCACTACTGCGCCAAGTGGTCCATCCGTTCGTTACTGATGCCTGCGTCGGAAACAGGGTCCAACTCTTTACTGTTGAATTCTGCAGCACTGCTTGAGGCAGCGAATTGTAAAATTCAGGAAATTAGATGCTGTCGAAAAGAGGAGGACAAGTTAGATATCTTGCAAATGGCCAAAGCTCACAGCGACACATAAAGCTGCACGTCTTGTATTGGCCAAACTGCACAGTAGCCGCACAGTACCTGAATGGAGGCGTCAGATGCGCTGTGTGGGGGGGGGATTGTAGATCTGTCGGAGGTTCTTATATGACTTTTCACCGATGTTCTTTGTTATCGTGAACATGAAGCAGAATGTTTATTTCAACATTTTCGGTAACAAAGTGTTGATCCCTCTTCTTCAGCTTCATGGCGAGTTTGCTGCGGTTACTTCCATCTTGAAAGATGACGACAGGCGCGTTCACCTGGCTGCACGCATACGTTCCTAGTTTGAGAAATACTAATGCTCTCTATATCTGATCGACCGGTTCATTAATTCAGACATCTCAGTCCCACAGAAAACGAGTGTAACAATTTGGAATAGTGTGTGGAACGTAGGAATATTTCCGCAGTTTGGTAACTCTGCAGGATCTAACGATCAATACTTGGCTTCAATTGGATAACGCATACATGAATTAACCTGTGAACTCTCCTCCTCAGCGAACTGAAGCCTTTATCAAGACAATCCACGTTGGAGTGTAGAATGTATGAGACAGGCGACATATCATCAGGGTTTCGGAAAGACATCATCAACACTAAGGCGCTATAGTCATGGACTGTGCGGCTGGTCCCGGCGGAGGTTCGAGTTCTCCCTCGGGCATGATTGTGTGTGTTTTTCCTTAAGGATAATTTAGGTTAAGTAGTGTGAAAGCTTAGGGACTGATGACCTTAGCAGTTAAGCCCCATAAGATTTCACACACATTTGAACATCATCAACACAGTTCTGAAGAGAGAAACAGCCGGCAATGACGAGAATTATCACACAATCAGCTTAGCGGCTCATGCATCCAGGTTGCTCACAAGAATAATTTACGGAAGAATCGAAAGAAAAATGAAAGATCGTTGGATGACGATCGGTTTGGTTCTATAAAATTTAAAGGCAGCAAAGAGGCCATTCTGGCGTTGCACTTGATAATGGAAGCAAGACTGAAGAATAATCAAAACCTCTTCATAGGGTTTGTCAACCTGTAAAAAGCGTTCTGCAATGTTAAGTAGTGCAAGACATTCGAAATTCTGGGAAAAATATGGGTAAGCCATAGGGAAAGACGGGTATTATATAATATGCACAGGAACCAAGAGGGAACAATAAGAGTAGAAGAAAAAGAACAAAATGCTCGGATTAAAATGGTGTAAGAGAAGGATGTACTCTTCCGCCCCTACTGTTCAATCTACACATCCAAGAAGCAATGACGAAAATAAAAGAAAGATTGAAGAATGGGCTTAAAATTCAGGGTGACAGGTTATCAATGATAAAATTCGCAGATGTCATTGCTATCTTCAGTGAAAGTGAGGAAGAATTACAGGATCTGTTGAATGGAAGGAACCGTCTAACGAGTACAGAATATGGATTGAAAGTAAATCGAAGAAAAACGAAAGTAATGAGTAGTAGAAGAAATGAAAACAGCGAGAGACTTAACATCAGAACTGATGATCACGAAGTAGATGAAGTTAAGTTAGGAAGCAGAGTTAACCACAATGGACTAAGTAAGGACAACATAAAAGCAAGACTAGTACTGACAAAAAGGGCATTCCTGGGCAAGAGAAGCCTACTAGTATCAAATATAGACCTTAATTTGAGGAAGAAACTTCTGAGAATGTACATTTGGGGCAAAAAAAAAAAAAAAAAAAAAAAAAAAACAGCCTTGTATGGCAAGTGAAACATGGACTATGGGAAGACCTGAGCAAAAGAGAATAGAGGCATTTGAGATGTGGTGCTGCAGAATAATGTTGAAGATTACGTGGACTAATAAGGTAAAGAATGAGGAGGTTCTCCACAGGATTGGCGAGGAAAGGAATATAAGGAACACAGACAAATAGAAGGGACAGGATGATAGGACAACTGTTAAGACATCAGGAAATAACCTCCATGGCACTACAGGAAGCTGTAGAGGAAGACAGAGACTGGAATATATCCAGCAAATAATTGAGGATATAGGTTGCAAGTGCTACTCTGGGATGAAAAGGCTGGCACAGGAGATGAGTTGGTGGCGGGCTGCATCTAATGTCAGAGGACTGATGGCTAAAAAAAAGTCAAGGCTAGAGGCGGCGGGAGTGACTAATGCCTTGTCTTGTGTGCTTATTTTCTGCCATGTGTCACTGTCATTTGACGTCAGTGCAGGGACGCTTTCTTCGAAGACATCGCGATTATTATTCAGCTCCAGCTAAGTTTGTCACTTGTGACCGCGAGGCACGCTGTAATTCATTACAACATATAAAAATGTTTCTCATTGTTTTACAGTCCGTGACGTCACTCTTTACTTGTGGCGATCGTCATAGAAGACACGCAATGAGCAGCGCTAGGTTGCTTGATGATCAGAGGATGTAATCGCAAGAACGAATCCAATTTGACGCTATCCCTTCTTCAAACGACAATGACGGGAATAGGAAAGAAGCGTACAATGCTCATTCTGTCTGGCACCACAGACAGAAGTAATATTTGCGATCACTCGGCAAGACAGCAAAGTAATTTTCCATTTTAGATGGGGATCCTTTTGATGTCTTACTCGTAAGTAATCCCTTGTAGATAGCTTGAACGTGCCCAAAAAACAAAGCAGGAATTTTGTCGCCTCTCTTGAGGACATAGTCTGGGATTCAGATTTCAGTGAATGTGCGAAGAACGCTAGAGTACAGAGACAGCGTGGGATGAATGTTTATAGCACGCACCCCCGCAATGAGCAATACAGTCTGACGTCACCCAGATACAACCCACTTGCTGCTTCTGTCGGCCATGTGACTCGTTCGGACTACCAAAATGCAACCTCCGAACAAGGCAGTTTACAACAGCTTATTTATTGACAGCTGTCGTACACCCAGTTCATCACATGGTCGAGATACAGAACTGCCTATTCCTCATATTTACAACAGTCTCTTTGTATTTCCTCCTCTTCATATATGTATTCTGCAAGTTCCACATGATTGTGAATGCATAGTGAGTTGACCAACGACTGTTTAGCAATCCCCCACACCGCTTATAACAGTGGCACACAACACCTAGTTGTACGGGGTTAGTGGAAGTTGCAGCGAACGGACCACTGAAATTTGTTACTCTTTTTCCTGTCTTGTATGCCATCCGTATATTTCATGTGGTCCTTGTCGTCTTCGATTCGGCATCAGTTTCTTCGAGAGGGATTTCGACAGGGCAGATCACACAAAGCATCATTCTTTCACTACGATGAAGCGGACAACCAGAGATATTCAGTTCCAGACAACATAAACCCTCTACAGCCTACATATTCGCCGAGAGAAAATTCAGCAACTGTATTGACATTTCAAAAATATATATAT
This sequence comes from Schistocerca americana, assembly GCF_021461395.2. Lineage (NCBI taxonomy): Eukaryota > Metazoa > Arthropoda > Insecta > Orthoptera > Acrididae > Schistocerca > Schistocerca americana. The sequence continues at coordinate 99,876,875 of NC_060123.1, read as the reverse complement.
CATTTATTTTCCAGTTCCAGTTGCACATTTTTGTAGAGTATGACTAGTTTCGAACTTCGGGGATGATTTTCAGATCTACGTAGTAACGTCAGCAGTTCGTCGTTTCTGTATCGGAACTACACATCCGATGTGTCTGATTTGTCATGCCGAAAAAATGGCAGTGGTGCTGAAAAATAAACGATATATAACTTTCTTTAAATTCAACAAGCAAAGCGAAACTAAATCAGTTTCTTTTTTCTTTCCTTTTTTTTCATTTCATGAGATTGAGTTTTGGCCTTGCCATGAGTTCATGAAGAGAGATGGCTGAAGCTAAATACTCGTACATTAGCAAGCACTGTGAATCTTGAAACTTCGTGGCAGATTAAAACTGTGTGCCGGACCGAGACTCGAACTCGGGACCTTTGCCTTTCGCGGGCAAGTGCTCTACCAACTGAGCTACCCAAGCATGACGCACGCCCTGTCCTCACACGTTTACTTCCGCCAGTACCTCGTCTCCTACTTTCCAAACTTCACATAAGCTCTCCTGCGAACCTACCAGGACTAGCACTCCCGGAAGAAAGGATTCTGGAAACGTCCCCCAGGCTGTGGCTAAGCCTTGTCTAGGCAATATCCTTTCTTCCAGAAGTGCTAGTTCTGCAAGGTTCGCAGGAGAGCTTCTGTGAAGTCTGGAAAGTAGGAGACGAGGTACTGGCGGAAGTAAAGCTGTGAGGACGGAGCGTGAGTCGTGCTTGGGTAGCTCAGTTGGTAGAGCACTTGCCTGAGAAAGGCAAAGGTCCTGAGTTCGAGTCTCGGTGCGGCACACAGTTCTAATCTGCCAGGAAGTTTCATATCAGCGCACACTCCGCTGCAGAATGAAAATCTCATACTGTGAATCTTCTTGACAGACTGAAACTGACTGCGAGATGGGTATTCGAAACCAGCCCCTTACCATGAAGGCTAGTTGCCAACTGTGAGTTCGGATATCTCAGTCGATATAGTCAATGCTCGCAAAAACCCTTCAGTCTGTGTTCACATCCCAGGAAGTTTCACAACAGCGCACATTCTGTTCATCTACTGCCTCTTCACCCATTTTCGCAAATCATCTTACTATGTGTGGCGGAGGGTATTTTGAGTAGCGCCGCAACTTTCCACTTTTCCTGTCCCAGTTGCGAATGGTTCCCGGGAAGAATTGCTAGTAAGCCTCCTTCTGTGCTTCATGATCATTCATGATCCTTTTATATATAGCAGGGAGTAATGTATTGGTGGACTCTTCTAGAAACATACGCCTTCGGAACTTCAACAGTAAAGCTCAACCCTGTGATTCAGAACGCCTCTCTTGCAGCGTATGCCACTGGAGCTGGTGGAGCATCTCCATGGCGGTTTCGCGCTTATTAAATAAAGCTGTAACGTAACGCACTGTTCGTCTTTGGATATTATTTATTTCCTCTATCAATCATGTCCGGTACGGGGTCCAGACTGACGAGTAATATTCAAGTATTGGTCGAGCGAGATGATGGAAAACATCAGTCTAGATGAACGACCATTATGTCTTTTACCACCTTGAACACGTGTAAAAAAGTACTTGTCACCATTAAATATACATGGTTATATAAATATCTTCGTGTATAAGTTATTATTATTATTATCGTATGTATCAATTACAGTAATACACATTTAGCAAATCAAATATATATATATATATATATATATATATATATATATATGTGTGTGTGTGTGTGTGTGTATATACACACACACACATATGTGTGTATACACACACACACACACACACATATATATATATATATATATATATATATATGGACATGTGAAATTATATACAGTACACAAGTTTTACAACGGCTCAGACTATACTCGGATGTTGACGGACTCGATCCAGTGGAGTGCCTCGTGGGATGCTTGATGGAGCTGCTCAATGCCACCAGGGAAGCGTCTGACTGGACATTCATTCTCAATGTGGCTCATTGTTTGGGTGTCACCACAGTCACACACACTGTCACTTGAAAAGCCCCACTTGTGCATGTTGTATTTGCACCTACCCTCTTCCGTCCGATATCTGTTTAACGGCACCCACACCTCCCTTGGTTGGTGGAAGCCTGGAACTGGAACTATTGGATTGTCTAAAAGTTCGTGGTTTCGGGTTCTTGTAGCTTGCCACTCACGTTTCCACTCTGCGTCCTGGTCGAATCTTGTGGATAGCATTTGGACTCCCATTTCATATGCTGGTCCTCTAGATTTGAGGCGTTTCCTGGGCAGTGATAGCAAATCGTCATGGAGAGGGTTCGAGTTGTTTTCAGAAACTTGTTGACAGAGGTTGTAAAGAGCAGCCTTCAGACAGAGGTCTGGTGGACAGATGTTTGGAAGCACTGGTAGCCAGCAAGTAGGTGTAGACCAGACTGTACCACTAATTACTCTCATAACTGAGTTCAGTTGGACGCCTACTTTCACTACGTGGGCGCTTCGGAGCCAAACTGGTGCAAAGTATTCTGCTGCAGAGTATACCAGTGCAAGGGATGCTCCTCGGAGGACTGATGTGGTTGCTCCCCATGCACTGCCTGCCAGCTTTCTCACGAGGTTCACTCGTGTTTGTATCTTCTTGGCCACGTTGGAAAGGTGTTTTTTGTATGTTAAAGTTCTGTCCAGAGTGACTCCCAGGTATTTTGGGGTGACTGTGCCAAGAGGGCCTAACTTTCGGCTGATGTTTGCTGACGAAAGGCGATTAGAGAGGTGGAACGGGCTTACCTCGGTTTTAGAAACATTTTGACTCAGTCGCCATGTGTACAAGTTATGAGTATTGTTTTAATATCTTAATATCCGCATGTCTGCTGCAGTGGACGCCCTCGATAACTTGTTTTTAATATTGTAATGTTTATATGAATGCGTGGTGTCTATTCTTTCGAACATGCCAGAAAGACACCACTAGGAATCCGCAGCTGTGATACACATGATGTAAACTGAAGGTGGAGAGGGGAGAAAGGAAAGGAACTAATGATAGCAGCTGCATCGGGACTTAATGCGGAGTCAGCGGCGACGAGTAAATATGTATGCCAGACTGGCACTCGAACCCGGGATCGCCTGCTTAGTAGGCAGTGGTGTTAAGCGCTGCGCCACCCGGACACAGTGTTTACAGCAAATGCGCGGCGTGTCTCGACAGACTCCGCAGCTGACCCACTCTCCCACCTGGCACCACCTGTCCACGGTCCCCGTCCATGTCCTCCAGGCTCGCTAATTTTAGATTCCGCTGGAGGTCGAAAGTAAATGTGTATCTGCACCGAAGGTTGTGGACATGTCCGAAAAAACAGACACCACACATTCATGCAACTGATTGTCCTCGATGGGCAATGAGTCCACAAACTTCATCGCGGATGCACATTTACATCCGACCTCCAGAGGCAATCTAACATTGGCGACAATGAAAGTCATGGACGGCGACTATAGATAGGTGGGATTGTGGGTCAGCCGGGGAGCGTGCCGATATAATCCACGCACTTGCGATAAACCCTATGTCCGGACGGCGCAGTGGTTAACGCACCTGCCTATTAACCAGGAGATCCCGAGTTCAAGTACCGGTCCAGCACACATTTTCACTCGTCGTTGCAGCTGATATCGTTAGTTCCTTTCCTTTCCTTTTCTTTCATCCCCGTCCACCTTCAATTTACGTAGTTCTAATGTCTGCCTGTTCATAGATTTGTCCTATAATGTTTCTTCCAATGCTAACTTTGGATTCGTTACCAGATGCTCTACTAATTTGTTCCACCTTTTTTTGTGACGATTTACCGTAGACCCGTTCGTTCGCCTATTCTATTGGGTCTGTATGTGACACGTTACAGTGCTTACCCTGCACTTTAGCTCGCCACGCCAAGTGAAGGTTCCGCTTGTTTACAGACTGAGCCGAAGTAGACGCAGTGCGACCTTGGACGAGCACGGCGAGGCCGCCGCCAAGGACCCGGCGAGCGTGGAGGAGGAGGAGAAGAAGGCGAAGGACAATGAACTCAAGCCGCCGGAGGAAGGACCTCTGGAACTGGAGGAGGGACGCGGGGCCCGAAAGTACTGCGACAAGGGCGGCGGCGTGTAAGTCTGACAGAATGTCGCAACCACTTTTATTTCCTCTTCGCTAATCCACTTAGCACTATGGCTACATTTATTACCCTTAACCTATCACAGTTAATAAGATATTCTAAATAGATTAGATAAAAATGATTAAATTTTTCCATCATTGAGTTACAACAAAAATGCACTGCCGTAAAAAAATTACAACACCGTCAAGGAGCCGCACGGGGTAGCCGCGCGGTCTTAGGCGCCTTGCCACGGTTCGAGTGGCCTTCCCCGTCGGCGGTTCGAGTCCTCCCTCGGCGTGGGTGTGTGTGTTGTCCTTGGCGTAAGTTAGTTCAAGTTAGATTAAGTAGTTTGTAAGGCTGGGAACCGATGACCTCAGCAGTTTGACCCATAGGAATTTACCACCACCACCAAGGACTGTGTTGAGTGACACGGCTGGCCGTTGTGGTCGAGAGACCTGTCTGTGCGTCCTCTTGTTTTGGCTCTGCAAGTAACAACTGTGTTGTGTTTAGAGGTGAACAGTTTGTGCAACATCCATTCTAGGATAAAATCATTATCCACCAAAGAGTACGTACTACTGTTGGAGAACTTGAAGCATTTGTACAGGGTTGCATTATGGGCCACGAAAAGCTGGTTCAAATGGCTCTGAGCACTATGGGACTCAACTGCTGAGGTCATTAGTCCCCTAGAACTTAGAACTAGTTAAACCTAACTAACCTACGGACATCACAAACATCCATGCCCGAGGCAGGATTCGAACCTGCGACCGTAGCGGTCTTGCGATTCCAGACTGCAGCGCCTTTAACCGCACGGCCACTTCGGCCGGCTACGAAAAGCTGGATGGGCGTGTCGATGGGTTGCTGCTCATGTTGAGGCATGTACCTGTGTATGTCGCTGGTGTGAGTAGTGTCTGTGGAACATTTCCTCACCCTTAGACCTGGTTCTGGACGTCCGCGTACAAATGCACATCAAGGTAGATGGGTTATGAGAGCACCTAACGTGTCAGCACAGACAAACGGGGACCGTCTGCTTGCAGCTGTGCTAATGTCAGATGACCCCGGGCCAGGCTACCACTGATATCACGACACTGCCAAACACATGTACTCTTGTGTCGTGCTATTCAGATCTCCATGTCTGGACTACTCAGCAGTGCATCATCGTTAACAAAAGCAAAACTGGCATTCTACGGGCCTCAGTGAAAAATGCTAGAGCCGCTAACGGGGAAGAAAATTCTTGAAAAGCTTGCTTTAAAGCTTCAGAAATGTAAAATTATGCACATCACAAAACGAAAAACTTTGTATTCTATGACTGCAGTATCAATGAGTAATCGGTCAACTCATGCAAATACCTTGTTGTAACAATTTGTCGGGATATGGATAAGGAAATGAGCGTTTGGCGTCATTGGCCGGGAGGTCCCTTGCGTGGAAGGTCCGGCCGCCTTGGTATAGGTCTTATTACATTGAACGTCACATTGGCCGATCTGCGCGCCGGATGAAGATGAAATGATAATGAAGACAATACAACACGCACTGCCTAAGCGGAGAAAATTTCCGACGCAGCCGGGAATCGAACCCGGGCCCGTAAGACGGCAATCCGTCACGCTGACCACTTTTTTTTTTTGTAATCTCATTTTGTTCGTTTTCGTTCGTTTCATCTGCTCGGTGCGGACGTCGCAAGACACCCGTTTTAGTTCGTTGTTTATCCAGTAACTCAGTTTGTTTATTACAGAGGGCAGCTAACCCTCTGACCGAACACGCTGAGTTACCGTGCCGGCGGCCACTCAGCTATCGGGGCGGATTGTCGGGATATGAAATCGAACGACCCCTTAGCAATGGGTAAAGCGGGTGGCAAACGGCGGTTGACTGGTAAATTACTGGGGAAACGTAGTCAATGTACAAAGGAAATTGCATACGAAACCCTCGTGTGAACGATTCTAGAATATTGCTCAAGTCTGTGCGACCCGTACGAGGTAGGACTAGCAGAGCATTGAACGTATACGAAGAAGGACATTTTTTGTTTGACGCATGAGAGAATGTCAGGGAGATGCTAAAAGAACTGAACTGCAGACGCTTGAAGATAGATGTAACTAGCCCGTAAAAGCCTACTTAGAAATTTCTAGAACCAACTTTATACACAATATATTAGAACCCTTACGTATTGCTCCCATAGCGATAGCGAAGACAAGATTAGATCAATTATAGCGTCCAAAGAGGCGATTAAGAATTCTTCCCGCGCCATATGTGAACGGAACAGGAAAAAACCCTAACAGATGTTACAATGGACAGTATTTCTCAGTGGTTTGCAGAGTATAGATGTAGATGTGACATAATGAGTTTTAAAGTGATAAGAAGCATTTACGTCGTGTGCGTGACTGAATGTTCCTGGTAAGTAATTAGTGAAGCAAAACTGAGCAGTTTGAAGAGAGCGCAGAGGTACGTGAATGGCAGGCGTTAGGAGGACATGACAAACTAATTCCTTAGTCGATCTAGTATGAAAACTGAATAACGCAAGATGTGTTTAAAAATCGAGTTAAGCAATTAAATATCTGAAATATTCTTACCGTAAAACAGTTGAAAGAAATAGACCTGCATTATTAAGCAGGACAAGTGATGATGCATTACCAGAGACATCTACTATAGACTTGCTACAAGTCAAAAACTGAACTGCGTTTAATTTTAGCAACTTTTATCATAGCAAAACAGTCATTGGTTACAGTCCACTATATGCACAGGGAGATTTTAGAGCACCTACCGATGTCGTTTCAGCAACCCACACCGTTATATCTGGCCTAAAAAAAACGACGCGCGAGATTTTTATATTTTCTCGCTCGCTACGCGCATACAATTAGTCCTACAGAAAAAACTAGTAGAATCTTTTGAAGGAAATTTAATGTAGTTAAATTTTGTTATGGGATACGTTTCCGCTGGAGGCATAAAAGTCACCTTCAAACGCTCCTCCATCCCCACACCCATCCCTCACCAGACGGGACTTCAAGTTTGTCGTTCGTGGCACTTCCTCCTACCACTATGCAAAAATTTCCGACTACACGAACTATTCACGATTTCGACCTTTTTTTGTCTCTATTCATTGGGCTATTACGCCACCAGCATAGTCGGTTATTTCATTAACATAATTAATTTACATGTTCCGGTGAGGGCAATGAAAGAAAAACGACGTTTGCAAACATTTCACCAAATCAAATTATACTGTCAGTTCGATCCAAACGTGACCCTTACAAGCACAGTAGTTTCGTAGTCAGAACGCCTGATAAACGCATCTATGTTATTGTTTATTTCATGCTGTTAACATTCACAAAAGTGTTAGGTAAAATTTACACAAACGTTAGTTTTACAATTTGTAACTGCTCGATGACCCTGGTGGCGTAATAAGGCCAGTCAATGAAGACCAAAAAAGGTCGATCGTGAGAAAAATAATTAGTGCAGTCGCAAATTTTTGTATTGCTGTAGGGGAGAGTGCCTTGAACAACAAACCGGAAATTCTGACTGATGGGGACTGAATGTGGAACGGGAGATGGGCAGGGGGGGGGGGGGGGGGGGGTAGGGGGGAGCAGCGAGGAGCTCCGTTTGAAGGTCACTTTTGCACTTTTCTCCTGAGTACCTCGAGTATTTCAACGTCTCACGAAAGCGTATCGCAGAACAAAATTTAATTACGTTAGATTTCCTATGAAACGGCCCTGGTCATTTTTTTCTGTGGGACTAACAGTTTGCGCGTAGCGAGCGAGAGTATATGAAAATCTCGCGTGTGCTTCTTGAAGGCCAGAACATTGCGTGTTGCATAAAACGACGTCGGTAGGGGCAGCCTGAATCATCCTGTAAGGCACACAGTTCAGTATGATGGCCCCTTGTGTATGTAATGTAACTAACCGTTTTCGCTTTTCATATTGCTCTAAACTCAAGCGAATACCTTAAAAATTCAAAGAAGTAGATAACGGGGGCTACAAACAGCCTTCTCTTAGTGGTTACTTAGACAAATACCTTCCCTTGTACAACATTATATCAGAGAAATTAATAGACTTTTCTATTTTTAGCGGAGTATATATACACTACTGGCCATTACAATTGCTACACCATGAAGATGACGTGCTACAGACGCGTAATTTAACCGACAGGAAGAAGATGCTGTGATATGCGAATGATTAGCTTTTCAGAGCATTCACACAAGGTTGGCGCCGGTGGCGACACCTACAACATGCTAACATCAGGAAAGTTTCAAACCGATTTCTCATACACAAACAGCAGCTGACCGGCGTTGCCTGGTGAAACGTTGTTGTGATACCTCGTGTAAGGAGCAGAAATGCGCACCATCACGTTTCCGACTTTGATAAAGGTTGGATTGTAGCCTATCGCGATTGCGGTTTATCGTATCGCGACATTGCTGCTCGCGGTGGTCGAGATCGAATGACTGTTAGCAGAACATGGAATCGGTGGGTTCAGGAGGGTAATACGGAACGCCATGCTGGATCCCAACGGCCTCGTATCACTAGCAGTCGAGATGACAGGCGTGGCTGTAACGGATCGTGCAGCCACGTCTCGATCGCTGAGCCAACAGATGGGGACGTTTGCAAGACAACAAACATCTGCACGAACAGTTGTACGACGTTTGCAGCAGCATGGACTACCCACTATCAGCTCGGAGTCCATGGCTGCGGTTACCCTAGACGCTGCATCACAGGCAGGAGCGCCTGCGATGGTGTACTCAACGACGAACCTGGGTGCACGAATGGCAAAACGTCATTTTTTCGGATGAATCCAGGTTCTGTTAACAGCATCATGATGGTCGCATCCGTGTCTGGCGACATCGCGGTGAACGCACATTGGAAGCGTGTATTCGTCATCGCCATACTGGCGTATCACCCGGCGTGATGGTTTGGGCTGCCATTGGTTACACGTCTCCGCCACCTCTTGTTCACATTGACGGCACTTTGAACAGTGGACGATACATTTCAGATGTGTTACGACCCGTGGCTCTACCCTTCATTCGATCCCTGCGAAACCCTACATTTCAGCAGGATAATGCACGACCGCATGTTGCAGGTCCTGTACGGGCCTTTCTGTGTACAGAAAATGTTCGACTGCTGCCCTGGCTAGCACATTCTCCAGATCTCTCACCAATTGGAATCGTCTGGTCAATGGTGGCTGAGCAACTGGCTCGTCACAGTAGGCCAGTCACTACTCTTGATGGACTGTGGTATCGTGTTGAAGGTGCATGGGCAGCTGTACCTGTACACGCCATCCAAGCTCTGTTTGACTCAATGCCCAGGCGTATCAAGGCCGTTATTACGGCCAGAGGTGGTTGTTGTAGGTACTGATTTCTCGGGATCTATGCACCCAAGCTGCGTGAAAATGTAATCACATGTCAGTTCTAGTATAATATATTTGTCCAATGAATACCCGTTTATCATCTGCATTTCTTCTTGGTGTAGCAATTTTAATGGCCAGTAGTGTATTTCACTGGTGGCAGCAGCATGAGATATTTGTGAGTCATCAGGTAGAATGACCCTCATATATTCACTCATGAATCAAGGCAAAATTGTTTTGTGAAAAGCTGAGGTAGACGAAGTATTGGCTCGTTTTATGTCCGACGCTCTCCCACTAGTGTGAAGCGCAATAATCGTTGTATATATAGGTGGCATGCTTACAATAGCGACACAGCACATAATGAAGAAGGTGTAAGTAGGCTGGTTAAGTTTTTATGATGGTAACGCCACGTAGTGCTCTGTATGAAAATCGCTGACTGCGCTGTGCGCAGTCCAACGAGTTGGTGCAGTCTGTGGCTGGTTGGACTCTTTGTTGGAATATTCGCTTGTGTAGTGTTGGGCAGTTGGATGTGAACAGCGCCTAGCGTTGGGCAGTTGGAGGTGAGCCGCCAGGAGTGGTGGATGTGGAGAGTGAGATGCCAGAGTTTTGAGAGGATACTATAAGCGGACGATCTGGACGTATGTCCGCCAGAAAAAAGAAATTTGTAAACATGGATGTAATTTTTGAACATTATTAAGGTAAATACATTGCTTGTTCTCTATAAATAAATATTGTGTGTCAGTTTAGTGATGATCAGAATAAGTAAAGAGAAAACTGCTTGAGTACGTTGAGTATTGCTGAGCTGTTTGAAAATCAAATAACGTAGAAGTTTGCCATCACAGTCATTCATAATTTTTCTAAGGGGACGTTTCAGAGCTACTACAGTGTAATAGTTGCAGCGCGGTCGCATTAGTCGTAGCTGTGAGGCATAAACTCTGGATAACTTTGGCACATTTAGACAAACTAATTTACGTTTATACAGAATTTTAACTAATTTACGTTTATACAGAATTTTTGCAATCATACCGATTTTCTACGTACTCTTTACCCATTAACGATGTACTTTACTTCATTTGTGTTTATCTCACACACACACACACACACATACATTTATCTATTGCCCACATATACATTATAAGCATTTATGTCATAATTTACCTAAGAAACATGCCCAAAACCGAACGCGTGCTAATTTCCTATACGCAGATGGCAAGCACGCAGGCAACCTACACGTTTTCTATAGGAGGGAGAGAGCCCCAGAAACCGTCACGAGATACGTGTCGCATTGAGATGTACTTTAGTTTGTGTTGTAACCCCATAGATAATGCCAACCAGTGGCTTCTACAAGCCAGTTATTCAATGTAATGAACGATTAATGGCCAACATACCGTTAAGCGGATTATGTGCGAGCTTGCCTGGAATTCGAAAGTAGGTTGTAACTCTATGCATCGGGGCCACGCAACGGAGCTAATGTAGCAGTCGCCTAGGAGAGAGCCGCACTGACTTCAGATGTGGCTGCGACCGTCGTAAATTCGCAGGAGGTAGCAGGACCCATTTCAGCAGACCAAAGGTGCCCTGTTCCCTCCAGGGCTAGAGCTACAACGCCACACTGCCACTGCCGCCTGTTGTGAGCGGTGAGTGGCGGTAACAGGTAACAGGTAACAGGTGGGAGTCAGAGGCGTTACCCTGATGCTTGCAGGTGTAAATGAACTGTACTTATGGGACATGCTTGGCTATCACGTATATCAATATTTCTTCCTATACGAATGTCAGTTTGGAGATAGAATGATCCACAATGCGATCCAAATAGGCCTCAATTCTCAAAACACAGAAATGTTTTGATTTTCGTTCTCTTGGACACTTAGTTGTGTAGTTAGTGCGCATTTGCTATGACATTGTACGGAACCACGAGGGAGTTCAGTGCCCTACTTGTTCCGTAGACTTCTACAAGTGCGTTTCAACTTTAGTACCCAGAAGCGTGTGTTGGACGTAGAAACCGTAGCAGATCTTTACTTATCAATTCCGATACTTCTAGTAAAAGATTGGTTCTGACTAGGTGACGCAGATGACAAGCACGACGATCATTTATGCGTCACGTGCTGTATAGTGGCTACTAACGCATCACTACACAATACACACCCTGGACTAGTACACTACCGACGCTTCAATATTTCTTCAGAGCAACCTACGCGCGTCTTTTTAGACAGTCAATATTGTGACTGCAGAACGATTAGCTATTTTATCACCGACAGGCACTCTTATTAGGTCAACCCACACCACAACTAAAATCAGCTATACGGACTTAGCCTTTCATAATATTACACCACAAAAGTTCCCGTGACGTCCCGGAAAATCCTACGAGCTTTATTCGTGCCAAAGGTCTGTTCTTTGAAAGTTTTCCCAAGCGCCAATCTATACTCGGATTTTGGGGAAAATCCGCTCCAAAAGTCCACGAATCCTCACATAGAGAGTATCCCTGCTCCCATGCGACTGGGAACAAAACCCCATTAGATATTTGCCCTTTTCGCAATGACTACCGCAGTCTCTCGCACCGCATGTAATGCACGTAAACTCTCTGTCCGGATTGAAATGACTCCAACAAACCATCCCTAAGTACGCGAAGCAAGTAGCTCTTCAGCCTGTTCCCGCACATACGTTTAGTTTCCCGTCTGCAACTCCAGGGTGAGTTTTACAGCGCTCGTTACTGTAGCTGCCCGTTCTCTATAGGCATCTACAGCTTCAACAACGTGCGGAATCTCTTCTCGAACTTCTGCCTGCAGCATTACGGTAACGCATTTTAATGCACGAGATATCCTTTTGCAACAGCTATTCTGTGAGCTCCTTAAGAAGAAAAATCGGACTGACCTGTCATATTCCCTATATCAGTTTCAAGTACAGAATAACGTTACACGGCATAATTTATTTCGCTATCATTGTCTGAAACCTCCAATCGTTTCTGAAATGCCTCAGACAAATCTGCTCGCGGTTACGTCCGCGTCTTCACTGCGAGGCCTGCGGCAGTAGGACGACGAAATGAGGCGTAGATGTTGATCAGCACCATTACCATCACTTCTTGCTCTCATTCAGAATGTGAGAGGCATCTTACAGACACGCTACCCTCAATTTCTGTCTCCATTGGTATCTTTGAATACAAGTCACATCTTGCATTAGTAGACGTGCAGAGTCCATCTTAACTGGTGGCGGAGAGCGTTGCAAATTCACATCAGATGCGGAAGGGATCACGACTCAAGTTTTTTATGAAGATTTTTCACTGCAAACAATTTTATCATCTGTTAAAATAACTTTTGAGAACATTTCTCGTGGAGAAACTGTCTTGACCCCAATAAAACATTTATTACGATGTTTGCCGGTTTCGGTCAATGTTTGACCATCCTCAGAGGCTTATACCTTGATGGTAGGCGGTAGCGGCGAACAGATCAGATGCTGTGATGCCCCAAACGTCAACTGCGCTCGATCGTGGAGTCACAACACCTGCTCCGTTCGTCGGCACCGGCTACCATCATCGTATGGTCAAATACCGACCTAAACCGGTAATAGTCGAAACTGTTTGTGATCGACTTTAAAGCCTGTTAAAAGCATAGAACATATTCTGTTCATTTATACTCATGGACAGCTATCTCGCAAATAAATGCCGTGTTGAAAAGAGAGCCACACAAATGGTACTGGACGAGGTGTCACGCGACTGCCATGTTGTCAGACCTTGTACTCGTAATCAGCGGGACACACGAGCACGGGACGTGCAAGACACTTGATATCAGTGTATTTCATCGTGGTCTCATAACAACTGCTCGACGTATGGGACACTCCACTTGTGAGACGGTTCAGGCACTAGGTTTTTCAAGCCACCCTACAAGTGGCTCGACACCTCCATAGTTGACTTCCATGAGCAACAATATTTTGATGACGGGGGTAAAATCTGGCTATTGCGGATTGGAGCACGGCCAAAGTGCAGTAAATAATGCGCCAGTTCAGTGCTGAAGAGCACCGTTCGTTCAGCTGTCGTGCAGTATCGTTCGGAACCAACACCCCGGAATGGAGTCTAGAAGAAAGGTGTGCATCTATTCATCATTCGTCACAGGGTGCAAAGATTAGTAAGGAAGCGTGCCACTGGGCGCTAGAAAAACGAAAGAAGGTCGCCCGTACAGACGAATCACCGTTTTTGGCCAGTCAGTGGCATTGATAATTCCGCCGAACGCCTGATATTTCTGAAGGAGTCGCTGTGGCGATGATACCGCTCCATGAAGTATAAATTTCTAAGCTAATAGATGCCTGTGATTTTTCAGCCATATTTCTTGGGCTTCATTCAGTAACACCATGCAGGCTTTCAAAAACTAAAATGTGTGGGGGCCCCTAACTACGTACCCTCTGACTCAGAGTTGAAATATTAGAAGTCTTGGCTAGGGGCTGGGATACGTAGTTGCCGCATTACATACCAAATACTGCTGAGTCTACAGTATGCAATAAGAATATACACATGAATCGAAACATCGAAGGTTCCTATCACTCGGCAATAGCGAATTTTGAAAGTAACATTGAAAATTATAAATGAAAGATTCCAATTAAATAAAATGTGCAGGTGCTATTTCTACGCCTTTAAATGATGAGTGCGATAGCAGAAGTACCTTTAAGAATGCCATTTATTACTGCAAAACACTTACTGATGTCGATGGTCCAGCAATTAAATAAAATATAAGTTGAATAACAGCGAAACAATAGATTCCTACTTCACGTAATTAGTTATGAACAACAACATAGCTCGCGAGATATTCACTTCTAAACGCATACTACGTCTTCACTGCAGAAGCCATGGAAATGGTTCAAATGGCTCTGAACACTATGGGACTTAACATCTGAGGTCATCAGTCCCCTAGATCTTAGAACTACTTAAACCTAACTAACCTAAGGATATCACACACATCCATGCCCGAGGTAGGATTCGAACCTGCGACCGTAGCGGTCGCGCGGTACCAGACTGAAGCGCCTAGAAGCCATGGAAATCTCACAAGGGCAAAAGTCGGCACTACGAAATAGGTCTATCTCCCGCGACAACGCGCAAACTGCTCAACACTCTCCAAGTCTTTCCTGCGACTGTGCGTCCGTTGCGCCTAGCTGTCCAGTACTCTCTCATGTCGTCTCCCGTACTGTCCAGAACTCTCCTGTCCTCTCTCGAAACGAAGTTCCTCCCCCACTTCCATACAGTCTCTCCACGTGTCCTTTTTGGAACGATCGCTGTGATTGGCTAGAGCGCTCCCACCATGTCTTCAAGCCAACACACATTCACACACATAATGAAACACATTCGAAATACTGGATTTACATTTAAATAAGTTGAAATTAAATAAGTATTCCTACAGATGGACCATAAACACTCTCTAACACACATTATTAAAAACATAAACAAATTAAACAAACATATATCAAAGGAACAGAACAGAAGTAAGACAGTCGCCCAATGTCTCGGTGCTTTCTAAAACATAGTAAATATTTGACCAATTTCTTCATGAATAGGATATATCGGATATAAACAAAGACATAGACGAATAAATATATTTATAAGCATGCTGCTACCGTTTTTTCGTGTAAGTGTTGAGTACTTATGACCTGACGCGATTAACAGTAATCGGCCACTTTGACCTCCAGTAAATCATGTACTATTCAAGTTACATGCCTGTAATTCGTACCAATTTAGGTTTACACTAATAGCTTTCTAAAGACATATCGATCGACAAAATCGGATGAACCGTTTAGATTTTGGAAACTCGTTGCTGGGTGTTGCTTGTATAATTTTTCGTCAGATACTAAACTATAAACTAATAAAGATATTCAAAATATGATTACACCATCAGAATCGTCGTGCGAATAATGGGAATGTACGTGTTGCTTTCTGATGTATCATGATTCATCTGGCTACTATTAATTTCTATACGAACTGTGAAATGTCTGCCATTAAGGTTTCACAAAGTCCGCCATCTTTGGCACTCCCGGCGTGTGTCCTTCATCGATACAGCGTCACCATGGAATTCCCAGCCATGCGATCGGCCTGGACCACATGGTCTGGCCATTGTGCGGCATCGCAGGTTTCGCAGTAACAGTGATTACAACACTATTATAAGAAAGTTGATGAACGCGAACAGAAATAAAACAAGAGAAAAACTTCCGCTAGTGTACTTACCATAACTGAAGCACCTCGGTGAACGGCTAGGCAACGTCCTCCGCTTACGAGGTTTGAAACCGATTTTCCGCAGTAGCCACAGGATTCACAACACGATAGGTTCCACCAAGGATGCAGTCAACAAACTAAATACTGTACGAGTATATGAACTACGATGTGAGTGCGGAGCTGTCTGCATAGGAGACTCAGGGAGACCAGTTAGTACACGAGTAGCTATGTGCGATTAGCACAGCATAATAAATTGGCGATAGCGGAACACCACCCTGACTGTGGCCAACCTGTCTTATTCCAGGAAGTCCGTGTGCTGGCAGTAGAGCCGTTGACACGGCAATGCAAAAGTCGAGAGGCGATTGAAATTATTAAGCAGCCTGGTATCATAAGCAAAGAGGACAGCTATGAGCTTCCGGCGTCCTGGCTGCCTGCTACAACTGTCCTACGAACTCGACTGCCCAAATGGAAAGATATGGGGAAATCTTCAATGCATTTCCGCGCACACGAGGAAGGAAACGTGCCCACCAGAAGACAAGCGCTGATTGGCAACTTTCGCCAATCACTAGCAAAGCGGCTAGCCCGAGAACAGCTTCCTCTTCCGTCGTGACTAGTGTCTTATATTCTATGCCCAATAAAATTTCAGAAAAAAATGACATATTGACACCGATCGTCTGTAATACAGAGCCACCTCTCCTCCATAAAAACTCTTGCCCTGAGGAAGGCCATTGTAATAGGTCGAAACGTTGGTTTTAAGTTTGTAATAAAAGTTCAATTTATGGGCGTCCACCTTATTGTATGGACGAGGGACTTCAGCTGATGATATATAAAAGAAAAAGTACCACCACAACTGTATCTTGAGAATATCTTTATTCTATCACACGACTAGTTTCGGCGGCACAATACCGCCATCCTCATGCTCCACCACTGCCGACAAAGTATTTAATTTCCCTGGCGCTTTTACTGTGGGTTCCTTGTTACTAGCATACGTGATTTAGCTTTCATCAGGCGTATACATGGTGGTCCATTGATCGTGACCGGGCCAAATATCCCACGAAATAAGCGTCAAACGAAAAAACTACAAAGACGGAAGCTTGTCTACCTTGAAGGGGGAAACCAGATGGCGCTGTGGTTGGCCCACTAGATGGCGCTGCCATAGGTGAAACGGATATCAACTGCGTTTTTTAAATAGAAACCCCCATTTTTAATATATATTCGTGTAGTACGTAAATAAATACGAATGGTTTAGTTGGACCACTTTTTTCGCTTTGTGACAGATGGCGCTGTAATTGTCACAAACATATGGCTCACAATTTCAGACGAACAGTTGGTAACAGGTAGTTTTTTTAAAATTGAATTACAGAACGTAGGTATGTTTGAACATTTTATTTCCGTTGTTTCAATGTGATACATGTACCTTTGTGAGCTTATCATTTCTGAGAACGCATGCTGTTACAGCGTGATTACCTGTAAATACCATATTAATGCAATAAATGCTCAAACTGATGTCCGGCAACCTCAATGCATTTGGCAATACGTGTAACGACATTCGTCTCAACAGCGAGTAGTTCGCCTTCCGTAATGTTCGCACATGTATTGACAGTGCGCTGACGCATGTTGTTAGGCGTTTTCGGTGGATCACGATAGCAAATATCCTTCAACTTTCCCCACAGAAAGAAATCCGGGGACTTCAGATCTGGTGAACGTGCGGGCCATGGTATGGTGCTTCGACGACCAATCCACGTGTCATGAAATATGCTATTCAATACCGCTTCAACCACACGTGAGTTATGTGTCGGACATCCATCATGTTGGAAGTACATCGCCATTCTGTCATGCAGTGAAACTTCTTGTAGTAACATCGGTAGAGCATTGCGTAGCAAATCAGCATGCATTGCACCATTTAGATTGCCATCGATAAAATGGGGGCCAATTATCCTTCCTCCCATAATGCCGCACCATAGATTAACCCGCCAAGGTCGCTGATGTTCCACTTGTCGCAGCCATCGTGGATTTTCCGTTGCCCAATAGTGAGTATTATGCCGGTTTACGTTACCGCTGTTGGTGAATGACGCTTCGTCGCTAAATAGAACGCGTGCAAAAAGTCTGTCATCGTCCCGTAATATCTCTTGTGCCCAGTGGCAGAACTGAACACGACGTTCAAAGTCGTCGCCATGCAATTCCTGGTGCATAGAAATATGGTACGGGGAGCAATCGATGTTGTAGCATTCTCAACACCGACGTTTTTGAATTTCCCGATTCTCGCACAAATTTTCTGCTACTGATGTGCGGATTAGCCGCGACTGCAGCTAAAACACCTAGTTGGGCATCATCATTTGTTGCAGGTCGTGGTTGACGTTTGACATGTGGCTGAACACTTCCTGTTTCCTTAAATAACTTAACTATCCGGCGAACGGTCCGGACACTTGGATGATGTCGTCCAGGATACCGAGCAACATACATAGCACACGCCCGTTGGGCATTTTGATCACAATAGCCATACATCAACACGATATCGACCTCTTCCGCAATTGATAAACGGTTCATTTTAACACGGGTAATGTATCACGAAGCAAATACCGTCCACGCTGGCGGAATGTTGCGTGATACCACGTCCTTATACGTTTGTGACTATTACAGCGCCATCTATCACAAAGCGAAAAAAGTGGTCCAACTGAAACATTTATATTTCTTTACGTACTACACGTATATGTAATTAAAAATGGGAGTTCCTATTTAAAAAAAACGCAGATGATATCCGTTTGACCTATGGCAGCGCCATCTATCGGGCCAACCATAGCATAGCGCCATCTGGTTTTCCCCTTCAAGCTAGACGAGTTTCGTTCTTTGTAGTTTTTTCGTTTGATGCTTATTTCGTAAGGTATTTGGCCCGGTCACTATCAATGGACCACCGTGTATACTCGACACTGCGTTGTGTTATTGGAGAATGAGGTGTGAGTGCCTTGGATCCAGCTCTCACCACTATGCGTGAGTGCTCACAGATCAGGATGGCTCTCCAACGCCTAAGGCGTCTCTTGGTGGCAATGCAACTAGGTAATTGCCTTTAACTCAGTTGCTGATGAATGTGTCAGCGATGATGGTAAACAGTCGACTTCCAAGTGAAGTTGAGATTGCCAGCTGAATTCAGTCACACTGTGTTTCTGTCAAAACAGTTGGAAGCGGAACGCTAGATCAGGTGGCGAAAGACAGGGAGGAAAGAATTTTGAAATCGCCTGGAGTGATTTAAGGAGAACATGCTCCCGTAACAAGTTACTCTCTCTAGGTTCATAAGCTATTGCCACGTAAAGTTGCTACGGAAATGCACAGAGCAATGAAAGAATTTTAAGGAAGTCAGAACTCCGAGAAAACAAAAAAATAGCGGAGGGGGCGCGCCCAGCCCAGCAGTAACAAATAGCTGACGTCAGAAGCGATAGTGGCTGTCCTTTCTCCTAATGGGGACGAAAATGGGTACGGAACTCGGAAGACTGAAAAGAATAGGTCACTTTAGAGAATGTCCTATTAACTAAGGAAGCTGAAAACAGGAAGACCTAGACAATATTTTACTGTATTTGTGTATCCCGATGCTTGCCTGCTGTTCAGGAAAGTATACAGCATTACAGTATTTTAATTGAAAACACTGTTCTGATTACTGCAGCTCCCGAAACTCACAGTTTTTCCAGTCAATTTCACAAATTCAGACTTAAGTGTCACATGCATACCGTGAAACAGCTTCCTAAAAAGATCTTCCACAAAGACGTATATACTGTTTTCTTTTTCTGAGTGCCCTCCTGCAGCAGAAAGAAAGGATATCAAGTTTTAATGAAGTGTCGTGTACAACAACGAGTTCTGGAGGATGAAAGACGTCAGATCGACAATATAGAAGGAGGGAAGATTGCCGAAAGCGTATGCTGTTCACTGTTAAGTATCACGGCTTATGGTTCTCTCTCTTTCTCTGTCTTACTTCGCCCCATGTTCTTTTGTCTCCCTCAGAGGGAGTCTCTCTCTCTCTCTCTCTCTCTCTCTCTCTCTCTCTCTCTCTCTTGTTTGCAGGAGCAGAAAAGTTCACTTCCACAGCCCACGAGGCAATAAGTACCACCCTTTTACAGTCTCGTTCTGAAAACTAAGCTAGAATTTACGTCAGCACAGTTCCTCCAAGTTTAATAACTGAGTATAATCAAAACTTAAACGGATACGTTTTAAGCGGTATTCTTGAATGCGACAGTAGTTTAATGTTGTGTAAATCAAAGGAGTAATAAGCAATCTAAATTATTTTAGGAAAAGAACTAAGTTATTCTTCTTTCACCTTTGGTATGTTTTCTTTTATGCCGGCCGCTGGTGGCCGAGCGGTTCTGGGCGCTACAGTCTGGAACCGCGCGACTGCTACGGTCGCAGGTTCGAATCCTGCCTCGGGCATGGATGTGTGTGATGTCCTTAGGTTAGATAGGTTTAAGTAGTTCTAAGTTCTAGGGGACTGATGACCTCAGATGTTAAGTCCCATAGTGCTCAGAGCCATTTGAACCATTTTTTTCTTTTATACTAATTTCAGCTTTGTACACTTTACTGAAATTCATTACGCAGGCGCAATTAAATCAGTGAACCACAGTTTCTCTAGCAATTTGGAAGATAGAATAAACGTCGATTCCGACAAAAATTATTTAATATGAATTGACATCCGCCTTACGTCGACTGTGACTTTGAATGTCGATATCTTCTTGTAGAATAAACTGATGTGGCACTTTCTTGGTTGCTTACATGCTGCCGGTTTTCATTGCTTTACCCCTGGAGTGACACTACTCCCTTCGTTCTCTTTTTTAATTCGGGCAGTTATTTATTTTGGCCTGTTCAGAATGATCTCTTTATGATACGAAAAATTCAGGCATAAGACGTAGCCAGTAGCGTTTCAGACACTTCACTTTTCTTTTGTAGGATGGCATTCAGGCATCTGCAGTATCCCTGCCAGATTGCAGTTACGGCGCATCACGTCGTAAAGAAAGGGCCGATCGCAGCAACTGCGGTAGTGCTGCTGAACACAAGCACGTTTAGACGAAATCCGCAACTAAACCGACCACGAAACATTTCTAGACCATATAATAGTTATTACGCGCCGTGAAAGAGATGGGTATGTGTGAAATTTGTGACGACTTTCAGAGAAAAACCACTTTTACAAAATCCATTTTGCACCAGAACGGCTAAACGTCCAAAAAGTACATGTGCTATGATTACAGATTTCCTTGAGCGTTAATAAGACGCAGGGAGAAGCAGTCAACTCCATCTTCCTTCGGCAGTACAGTCGTTATACTAGTGCTGTGTACGTGGTATCGAGTATCTACGAAAGTTTTCCCGCTCCCATTTCGAGCAGTAACTCTTCTTCGACATGCACCAACCTGTATAGTGATACCCTTGTGATGGATCAGGACCTATTTCACCACTCATTTCGCCGCAAAGGAACAGACAGCAGAATTCACCGACTACTACAGGGCTACTGCAAGCACTATTGCTTGGTCTCCGCTGCTAGTAGCAATCGGAAACGAAGGACTAACAGCCTGAAATCTTCCGACTGATAGCACTTCGAACTATGCAGTGGAATTCTGAAGGAAAAGTGAATACATGATACTGATCTGGACGATATATGCAGAAACAAATTAACAAGTAATTTTCAGGCACTTTTTGGATAAAAAGTGCCTGAAAATTACTTGTTAATTTGTGAAATTTTTCCTAGCGACACCTTCACATATTTACGTTGTTCCACACAAAAGGCAGTTTTCTTTGTTAAATACAAGCATCTACTTTATACAGATTCTTCTAAAACTGGCCCCTGTCACAAACATGTTGATGCCTCTTCTCTTGGCACTGTATCCCCAGAACCCTTACACAGTAGGCAAATTCCAATTCCAAAACGTTTCACAACTAATAAAGATAATGTTAAATAGTAAAACTGGGCAGAAGGATCCTGAATGAAAGGATTTAGGAAAAGGTCTATGGTTCCTTTCTGAGTTTTTGTAGTACAATGCGAAGTTATTCGCATTTTGTCGGTACACCACTGTAACTAGCTGTAGAGGAAACAAGTTACGCGCACGACATGTGGATGCCGGCTTTAAGCACTGTATTTTCAGGTTCCACTTAGCATGCGATAACGAGCAGCCGAGAAATCCGAGCGGCTGCTGTTATATAACGTTACCGACTGGCTGCCAAAAGTCTAAACGAAATTAACAAGTTGTCAGAAAACTAAATGTTATTCTGGTTATCTCCTGTTGTTAACAGTAGAGGTCACAGATTTACTATTTTTGTGACGATTTTTCCATTTTGTTCAGTTTTGTGCAAATAATTTTCGTATTTCGCAATTGAATCCTGAAGAGATAAGAAATTTTCTTTAGAATACTTCCAATGCAATTCGCTCTGGCATATGTCTCGCCTACAAAAGGGGTCGACGTTTACGCCCCACTTTAAAAGGCCTTGTTAACTGTAGAAACACTAAAAAATGTGAAGAGCACCGGACCATCAGTCTATTTCTCATGCAGCTAAAGTCTTGCTGAGAGTGTTGTATAGAAGGTTATATGGCAAGCTGGATAGAGGGATTGCAGAGGAGCAGTTCGGATTTAGAAAAAGAACAAGAGATGCTATTGGCCTGCTAAGAACTATAGGGGAAAGATATATGGAAAAGGGTAGAGAAATCTTTGCTGTTTTTATAGATTTAGAAAAGGCTTTTGACAGAATTCAGTGGAACAAGCTGATGGATATCTTGAAGAGGAAAGGAGTAGATGCCGGCCGAAGTGGCCGTGCGGTTAAAGGCGCTGCAGTCTGGAACCGCAAGACCGCTACGGTCGCAGGTTCGAATCCTGCCTCGGGCATGGATGTTTGTGATGTCCTTAGGTTAGTTAGGTTTAACTAGTTCTAAGTTATAGGGGACTAATGACCTCAGCAGTTGAGTCCCATAGTGCTCAGAGCCATTTTTTGAAAGGAGTAGATTGGAAAGAGAGACGACTGATACAGAATCTATATTTACACCAGAAAGTAAGGATAAGGATTGGAAATGATATATCAGAAGGAAGCAGCATTGGCCGAGGTGTCAGACAAGGTTTCCCCACTGTTGTTTAACGTATACCTTGAAGAGATTATTGCGAAAAGCTTAGATGGAAAAAGAGGAATATGTATTGGTGGAAAGAGAATAGAATGTTTAAGATTTGCTGATGACATGGTATTAGTGGCAGAAAGTAGGCGGACAGTGAATAACATGCTCAAAGATCTGAATGAAGCTTGTGTGGAATATGGGATGCAAATAAACACAGCAAAAACAAAGAGTATGGTCATCAGTACAAGACACAGACTGTCCAATATTAAAATAGGACAATCTACCATTAGCCAAGTAAGTGAATTTAAATATCTTGGAAGCACAATAACTGAAGACTTGAGATGTCACCAGGAGGTGAAAAGTCGAATTGCCATAGCGAAGGAGGCATTCAACAGAAAGAGGTGACTCATATGTGGCAAATTAGATAAAAGTCTAAGGAAAAGGCTTGGCAAATGTTTTGTCTGGAGTGTGGCACTATATGGGGCAGAAACATGAACACTGAGACGAGAGGATGAAAAAAAGTTAGAAGCATTTGAGATGTGGATGTGGAGGAGAATGGAGAGAATAAGCTGGATGGAAAGAGTGAGTAATGAAAGAATATTGGAAAGGGTTGGTGAGAGAAGATGTCTGCTGAAGGTTGTAAGAGAAAGGAAAAAGAACTGGTTGGGACATTCATTGAGAAGGGAGTGCTTGCTAGTAGATGCTTTGGAAGGATTGGTTTGTGGGAGAAGGCTGAGAGGAAGAAGGAGATACAAGATGATAAAGGGAAGAGGAAATTATGCAGACCTGAAGAGTATGGCAGAAGACCGGACAGCCTGGAGAACTACCAAGTGAAAACCTGCCTTTAGGCAGAACACTGATGATCATGATGTTAACTGTTTTGAGGGGCCCAGTGATTGAGACCAATAATAGCTCTTTCCGCTTATTGTTATATTTTGATTCTCAAGAGGTATTCTCTTTTATAAGTGTATTGACATAAGTTTTCAAAACGTACGCTGAATTACATACAAATACTGTAAAAAGAAAATACTGTTCCCAGATCTGACGAAATTAATGTTCAGTTTACATTAGAGATGATGTTATTACAACTATATTTACCACACAAGCTTACGCTGATATTAGTTTTGGATCCATTCAACTGACACCCTCAGTTTTATGAGAAGTTAATAACAAAGTCATTTACTCCGCAATTACATTATTGTCTCTGTGGAGGTTAACCTTCAGTTTAAGAAGATTAAAAGTCACTGACAAATCATTTTCGCTAATTCATAGATAACTTTACAGTCATTTGTAACAAGATCACACTGACGCAATCACCCAGGAAATTAACATCGACTGTCATACTTTTTTTTTACTCTGTCCTAGTAGTAGTGGTCCCTGGACTAGGTTTGGTACATAGTTTGCGAAGGATCAGCGAAGTAGTATTTTGTTCGATCATTACGCGGCGAAAGATTTCGAGTACCCGGTTACCTTCTTCTCATGTGGAAATTCTTTCAGGTCTGAGTGTGCAGTTTTCTGTCATGTTTTAGCAAAACTAAGCAGTTGTAGAAGCAATAGTACAAAATGCCACAGAACGACTAGTTTGAAGCCTTCTGGTTTAAAGAACCACACTGCCGCTTGCAGTAGTTTTACCGTCTAGGTACAAAAAAATTAGTTTTGGACCATTTGAAGTCATCGTTTCACACGTAGCGCATTTCGGAACATCAGACAACAGTGTCGAAATGTATTGTTTGAAGTACTTAATTGCCTCACAAGCCCATCGTTATCAGATTTCATTGACAAATTTCCTAGCGTTTGCCACGACTCTTGAAATACCTCAGTCTAAGAAAAATAACACTTAACTATATCTGCAACCAGGTAGGAGAGTACTGTTATCAAATCACCAGATAAATACGTGAGATAATACCACTAACAGATCACTCTAAGTAATCGACAAGTTATCAGCATTGTGGACAGTTGTATTATGAAGCCGGCCGGAGTGGCCGAGCGGTTAAAGGCGCTACAGTCTGGAACCGCACGACCGCTACGGTCGCAGGTTCGAATCCTGCCTCGGGCATGGATGTGTGTGATGTCCTTAGGTTAGTTAGGTTTAAGTAGTTCTAAGTTCTAGGGGACTTATGACCACAGCAGTTGAGTCCCATAGTGCTCAGAGCCATTTGAACCATTTGTATTATGAAAGCTACCATAGAGTGAATAAAAAAGGAACAAAGGTCACTTTAGTTCCTGCGTTACATCGTAAAAATCTCTGAAATGGTGGTACGACCTCGATACAACACGCAGTGACAATAATGTATTGAGTACCAGCTTAGATTAACGCTTTTGTGGACAGGATGTAGCAAGTTTCCTATCGTCGCGAACAGATGCATTGCCCAGTCAGCTATTCGAGAACGTCACGTTTCATTATCATTTTTCGAATGTAAGAAGTTTTAACTTTATCTTGTGTAATAAAATACTGCTCTCTAAAACTGATTACTTCTATTCTCTTTGCTTCCTTACTCAAAATATCGTTTATTTCAAAACTTACAGAAGAACGAGACTTTTTAAAATATATCCTTTAAAGGAATCATCGGAAAAAGTTAAGTTAAAAGACACTGCTGAACTATAGTCACATACGTAAACGACTGCGATGGCTGACGAATGAATACACGTCAGTCAAGTGCGAAGAAACAACTTGCACTCATCATCATTTTCACTGAGAGGTACTGGGTACACTTCTGGAATATATCACACGATTAATCTGACACGTGACGCTTGTAAACTACTGGCCCAAATAATATATACAGAAGTACAAGTTAAAATTGAAAACGAACCGAATGAAGATTGGTTTAATTTCAGGAGGGAAAAATGTACCAGAAAAACAAATCTGATATTGCACTTGGCACTGATACGCAGAATGAAGAAAAATCAGGTTACCTTCCTCGCGTTTCTTCACCTAGAGGAAGCCTTCGACAATTCTTGGATTGGAGCTAAAGTACGGAGGCAAACTGTCATCATCATCGTGCAGGGGTATACAATCATAATCATCATCTTCATCGTCGTCGTTGTCGTCGTCATCGTCGACACAGTACAGACTCAGTTTCCCGGATACTGTTAATGAGCCTCTTCCACTTCCTCCTGTCCATGTACCACCTGTCACGGATAATATCATCCGTTGTCCTTCTCCTGGCAGCGAGGTCATCCTTGATCATGTCCAATCAAAGGTTTCTGGGCCTTCCTGCAGAACTTTTGTTCCAACTCTCTTCCCATATTTATTCGGACTGTTCTTGTAGGCTCCAACCTAATTACATGCCCGTACCAAGGTAGTCTAGACGTACTGATCCAGTCTAAAAGAGCTGCCTTGGCTCCAGCTTTCTTCCTTATCTCCTTATTCCTTGTTCGCTTGGTCTCCTGGATAGACGGTCTAAGAAATTTCATTTCTGACACCTGGAGTCATGATGACTCTTTCTTTGTGACGGTGCTAGCTTCGATATTGTAAGTCAACATTGGTATGAAGTAACTGTCGAACATCACCAGTTTTGCTTATTCTGGAATCACGTCTTCCCATATACTTGTTCTCCATTTGTAGGTATAATTCAGCTCCCTTTTGCACTCTGTTGGTGATCTCCTGTCCAATCGACTTATCCCTGGAAGTAAAGATAATTTCATTAAGTGCACAAAAACTTTTGTTGATATTCTTCATTAAATCATCCGTAACAGTGATGAACAATAGTGGTGACAGTCTCTTTGAAATCTACTCTTGGTCTGAAACCATGAGGATAGTTCTTTCCAATTTGTACACAGCTTGTATTGTAATTCTACAGCATCTGGATTTTCCATACCAGTCCTTCAGGTACATTCCCTTTCCTGAGACCCTCCCATATCTGCTCCCTTTTCAACACTAACATATGACTTTTTTACATCAGTCACACAATTAAAAGGTTCTTGCCTTTCTCCAAAGGGCAGACAAGTAATAAATGAAACCCAAGTGGAATTAAAACAAGTGGAAAGTCAACAAAAGCAAGTTCATGACACGGAGGGTCTAAGACAGCGTTCAGTTTATCACCACCATTGTTCAACTTCTGGCCAACTGCCTTGCCGCAGTGGGGTAACACTGGCTCCCGTCAGATCACCGTGGCTAGCACTTGCAGAGGTCACTGACCGGGTCTGCCGAGTGCTGTTGGCAAGCGGGGTGCACTCAGCCCTTGTGAGGCAAAGTAAGGAGCTACTGGAATGAGAAGTAGCGGCACCGGGTCGCGAAAACTGGCAACGGTCGGGAGAGTGGTGTGCTGTCCATATGCCCCTCCGTATCCGCATCCGCTGACGCCTAAGGGCTGTGTATGACACGGCGGCCGGTCGGTGCCGTTGGGGCTTCGAGGCCTGTTCGGTCGATGTTTGTTTGTATTGTTGAACTTGTACTCTGAGGAAGCTATGGACGAGGTGAAAGGACTGCAGTGCTATGGTCGCCAGACGACGCAGCCGTTCTGGCCGAGTGTAAGGAACGCTTTGAATGTCTGTTGAAAGGAATGGCAGAACATGGCTTGCGGATGAAAAACAATGAGCAAAGGTGATGATGAGTAGGAGAAAGCAGAGAAAGTAATTGCTTAACTACAGGACTTTGACTGGCACAATGTTGGAGGAAGTGAAAAAATTCTTCTGTCTAGTAACAAGGGTTAGGCAGGATGGCCGAACCGAGCGAGGTGGTGCAGTGGTTAGACACTGGACTCGCATTCGGGAGGACGACGGTTCAATCTCGCGTCCGGCCATCCTGAGTTAGGTTTTCCGTGATTTCCCTAAATCACTCCAGGCAAATGCCGGGACGGTTCCTCTGAGAGGGCACGGCCGACTTCCTTCCCCATCCTTCCCTAATCCGATGGGACCGATGACCACGCTGTCTGGTTTCCTTCCCCAAATCAACCAACCAACCAGGATGGCCGAAGCAAGAAAGTTATCAGAGGTAGACTGCCACAAGCGAAGAGAGCTGTCTTCAATAAAATATTTCAATATGGAGATGAAGACGTTGATGAATGTGCCCATATAGAACTCAACGTGAGACGTGGACCATCACACTTCTGAAGAGGAAGAAACCATAATCATTTGAAACGTTGATCTATCGAAAAATGTTACAAATTAAGATAGCAGGTAAAGTATGAAATGAGGAAGTGTTAAAAACAGTAGGCTATGAAATACACTTAATTCTATGGCAAATTCTTACCAAAGGAAGGGATGTGTTACTGGGATGTCTGCTGCTGCATCCAGGAGTAGTCAACTTGGTGCTAGACGAAGGGAAAATATTAGTAGCAGATGAAGACTAGAATATGCAAGACAGACTGCAGAGGGTACAGTGTGTACTAGTTACGTCGAGAAGAGAATGTTGGCTCAAAGAAGGAAAACACTAACCAGGAAAGTACTTGGGCTCGAACAAACACAAATACACCAAAATCGTGTGAGAAATAAGTCGTCCGTTAGAGGCCTCTGCGTATGTCATTCCGCATTGCACACTGACCTCCCGGTACGCCAGTCGGGACCAGCAGGGACTGTGCAGTGTGCCTCTGAAGTTGCGTTTTGTGACATTATTTGTGTATTGAAGCGTCAGGTGGCTCGGCGATTGGTAATCAATCCTGCTAATGTATTGCGATTGGTTGAGATGAAGTTACGAAGAACCCTTCTTCGTGAAGATGGTATTGGTGTAGAAGACGAATCATTCGCATGTTTTCTGGTATCTATCACAGTGCAGAAGATGACGAAACAACATTCTGTCAGTTTTGAATCCACATTTGTCGAGAAAGTCATTAGTACTTTGTGACTCCTGGTCTGGACATAAGGTTGAACGAGTACTACTGGAAGCATCTGGCGGAAAACATGTAGATTTAAAAACCATTCCGCCTAAAACTACAAAATATGCACAACCTCTGGATGTGTATTTCTTCAGGCAATATAAAATATATGACAAGAGAATAACAGACTTCATTTAACTACTTTCCAGTAATATGCAGCCCAAATTGCACGACACAGTCTTTATCATGAATATGCATTCTGTCATTTACAATCAGTTATCTGCGGGAGTATACAGACGAATGCTTCGTTACGCGTGGCAGAACGCTGGCTACGATATTGGTAAACCAGTGAACAACTTCAAAAGTGTCATTGACGTGTCGTTCAACACTGGTATTATAGAATGTGCAAATATGCTATGCGATCAACTTGCATTTCTTCACTGTGCATTTTGCAGTCATTCGTATTGCTCGGAGCATTTTATTGACATTCCGCATTTACATTTACAGTTAAGATTGCTGCATTGCGTATGGCGTCTACAATTACATCTACAGTGATATCTAGAGCATGACTGCAGAGTTTTGCAGAAAAACGACACCCACCAGCACATTCAGAGGTACATGATGGTCCTGTAACCAAACGTTCATACAGATCTGTTTGTTCGAGCCCAAGTACTTTCCTGGTAAGTACAAAATCAAAGCAGTCATATACTGATGACGTAAGAGAATAAAAGGCCAGGAAGTTTCGATCTCCTGATCATTACAAATCATCATCGGGTTGTGTCTGGGCAATGTCGTACCATATTTAATCGTTTGGCGACAAGAATGACGTATTTCTGGCGGGAGGTCATTTCTAGGATTGAATCAAGAGACTGAAAGTATGATTTTGCAGTTTCTGTACTTTAAAGAGTGAAAGTGGTTCTGGAAGGTATAGTCACACGCCAGTCACCGTTGTCTAACAGTGAAAAGCGAGAGATTCGCTGCACTGTAGTTCGTCTAACCGTTGGTAAAGTAAGCGGTTTCTCGCAGCGACACCTGTCATTAGGTTGTTGCCCGCAGCATTTAACTATGGCGGTACCAGTTTTCTCCGAATCGCATCTAGATGAAAATAAACCTTCTCAACGAAGTGCGGCTATAGCTTGCTAAATAAATTGTTTGTATCATACGTTCTTATGTGCAGAAAGTGCGACAACAAATTGATATTCTTTCCTTTTTATCCATTGTTCAGCGCAGTTACGAGTGCGATACTTTGCAAAATAGTGTGTTAAAATTCACTGCGGAAAATATGACGAATCCGCGAACTCGTGCAACATTTTTCTATATCTTGAAAAAGGAAAGAGCCTTTTCCATCCTTCACCCCCCCCCCCCCCACCCCCCCACCCAGCCACCCACTCACAGTTTCAATTCACTTCTCGCTCCTAACCTTCTCCCCCTCTCCTCTAACTCACTGCTATATACATATGTCCAGTCGTGATGGTTTCCCCTCCCCTACAAAAAAGAAAGAAAAAAACCTCCGCCGGCCGGAGTGGCCGCGCGGTTAAAGGCGCTTCAGTCTGGAACCGCACGACCGCTACGGTCGCAGGTTCGAATCCTGCCTCGGGCATGGATGTGTGTGATGTCCTTAGGTTAGTTAGGTTTAAGTAGTTCTAAGTTCTAGGGGACTTATGACCACAGCAGTTGAGTCCCATAGTGCTCAGAGCCAAAAAAACCTCCATCGCTATTTCTTCTCTACTCTTACACAGTACATAAATACACAGAAACATAATTAAATAGAATTACACACATACAATGTTGTAATTTGAAAAAAGAAATGTAGGTCAAAGACAAAGTAGTGGGAAGATTATGTTGGCAACATTACAAAACACAAACAACAACGTATACTAGCAGTACAAAAACAAACAGAATACAGTGGCGTGCATAAAAGTGTTGTGAAAAACATAAGAAATGCGTAGTGCTGCAGAACAGCTAAAAATTAGACCAAAATTATCAGTGTCTAACACAGAAAAACAACGATGTGCTAGCAGATGGCATTTCCCGATGTAAGCGAGAAATTAGCCAAATAATCACCGTTAAGTATAAATCACATATTCTTTTAATGAACTGTTTTTCGATATAAAAGCGAATCAAAATGTAAATAACTTAATTACAGGAGACTGATGATGCTTTACGTCAATAAAGCGAAACGCGTCTGGTGAAAAACTCACGCATTTTTGAAGCTTCCACGACAGAACAAAAATACCCTCAAAGATTATAAAGCAACTACGGACACTGTGGCCACACAAATGAAGAACTTGAACACTACCCTGCAGTTCAGAGATAAAGTCCGCAATACGTACTGTAGAAAACATTGCCGTGCCCGCGAGCGCACGAGGAAATTTTAAAATCTCAAGACCTCTCGCACGAAAAATTTTAAACCCTTTCAGAAGCGACTAGTGAGTCTTACATCCGCAAGGTGCTTTCTCACGTAGACCACAAACAACAGGCTCACTGAGACCAAGACGGCCTCTGCCCATATACAGCAATATGTCGTTGGAAAAACCACGTAAATCCAATTTTTTTTTTACATATCACTACTAAAATTACCTATCAGTCGGCACTACACAGCTCTCGCTTACACACTGATCCCTCTGGCATGTTACAAAATGCCAGTTACATTATGATTTACAGGTAAATCCTGAATATGTCGCTCCAGTCCCAAGCGAAGGCTTTTGAATAAATGAAATCTATGTTAAAAGTATTGTTATTAAAACATACTGTTACCACAAGTCGTATCTATCACCACGGACTAGAATTTGGTCAGCTTTTAGGTGATGTCCTTAGTGTTTTGCCCTTTTGAAACATATCTACACATTTTTATAGCCAAACAATCAACATGGACGTCACCCTTAATTATTGAAAACTATGAAAGATCATTATATATCTACAAATTCTCACACTGATTCCTTATGATAAACTGCTGTTAGATTCATTGACTTTCAAACTATTTTTACATAAGTTAACTTTTCAGTCATCAGAATGAACATTCTATCTCATTACTAAAATTGTGTTTGTTTAATAAAAATTCAGGTACTGTATTTCGGAAGCGCTGGTCAAATGCTGTTAGTGGACACTTCATTTATTATGTAAACAAGAAAGGTAGAGTTACGTCTTCATTCTACATCTGCATTTACATCTATACTCTGCAACCCACTGCGAAGTTCATGGCACGTTACGTCCCAATGTATCAGCTTTTATGGTTTTTTCACATTCCATTAACTTATGGAGCACGGGAAGAGAGCTTTCTCAAATGCCTCCGTGCGTGCTGTAATTAATCTAATCTTGTCTTCACGACCTCCACGGGAGCGATACGAAGGAGTTCTATACCCATCTAGAATCATTTAATGCGCGTTCATGAAGCTTTGTAAGTAGCTTTCTAGGGATAGTTTAGGTCTATCTTGAAGAGTCTGTGAGTTCATTTTGTTCAGCATCTCTGTCACACTCTCCACGGGACACACAGACCTGTGACCATTCGTACTGTATACGTTCAGTAAACCCCGTTAGTCCTCCTTTCTGGTACAGGTCCCAATTCTTGAACAGTGTTCTAGGATGGGTCGAATGAGTGATTTGTAGGCAAGCTCGTTTGTAGACTGAATGCATTTGCATAATATTTTACTAATAAACGCCGGCCGCGGTGTCCGTGCGGTTCTAGGCGCTGAAGTCGGGAACCGCGGGACTGCTAGGGTCGCAGGTTCGAATCCTGCCTCGGGCATGGATGTGTGTGATGTCCTTAAGTTAGTTAGGTTTAAGTAGTTCTAAGTTCTAGGGGACTGATGACCTACGATGTTAAGTCCCATAGTGCTCAGAGCCATTTGAACCATTTGAACTGATAAACGGACGTCCGCTACCTGCGTTACCTGCCACTGAGCCTGTGTCATCATTCCATTTCATATCCCTACAAAGTGTTACACCCGGCTATTTACATGAGCTGACCAATTATAAATGTGACTCGTTGATAACTAGTCGTTTTTTGCGTTTGGTGTAGCGCACAATTTTACGTTTCTGAATATTTAATGCAAGCTGTCAATCTTTCCACCACTTTGAAACCTTATCAAGATCTGATAATATTTGTACAGCTCCTTTCAGGCAGTAATTCATTATAGATAACAGCATCATCAGAGAAAAGTCTGAGATTACTATTAACATTGAACGCAAGGTCATTAGTATACAACATGGACATCGAGAGTCGTAACACACTTGTCCAGGAGCACACCTGAAGCTAAATCTACGTCTCACGATGACTCTCCATCCAAAATAGCTTGCTACATCCATTCTACTAAAATAACCCTGAGTTCAGTCACAAATTTCGCTTGATACACCATACGATCACAATTTGATCACAAATGTACACTATGTGGTCAAAATTATCCGGACACCTGGCTGAAAATGACTTACAAGTCCGTGGCGCCCTCCATCCGTCATGCTGGAATTCAATATGGTGCTGGCCCACCCTTAGCCTTGATAACAGTTTCCACTCTCGCAGGCATACATTTAATCAGGTGCATTTCCTAAAAGGTTACATGGAAATGATGTCCCTTGCTTCTTGACAGTGCGTAGGGGAACGATGCGGGAGACCCGCACCGCCGTACTAGGCAAGGTCCTAATGGAGGTGGTTTGCCGTTGCCTTCGTCCGACCGTAATGGGAATGAATGATGATGATGAAGACGACACAACAACGCCCAGTCATCTTGGGGCAGGTGAAAATCCCTGACCCCGCCGGGAATCGGACCCGGGAAGCAAGAATGCTTCCGCGAAACCACGAGCTGCAGACAAAAAGACATTCTAATTAACGGAAATATTTTCCCTAATAATCGATGTTAGGTAAATATAACTGTGTCTCAGGAGTGAGTTTGTTCGATTTTGTGGACTCTTAGAAGGTGCTGCCCTACTGACTGGTCATGAAGCTTTCCTTTTTGTCTCATAACTGTTCAGGGATATTGAAGCTTTTATTTGAGTACACTATAGACAGTACAACATGAGTATCATATGGACAAGGGAGGAAATGTGCGTTTTAATGGAGGTAATTTTAGCCGCGTCCATTTTTGTAAATAAATTGTGTGGTTTGCGAGCTAGATACAGCCATCAGCTGCATTGGGAAGCGGTGCTCCCTGCCGCCGTTGGATAAGCAGCTGAGCAGCAAGTCGTATACTCCTAGCTCACTCATTTGTTACATAGTTTAATTCTTAATTTCTTTGCGTGTTTTTGGTACATGCATTGTTTAATTCATAAATTTCGGGCGTATTATAGTATTTGAGAGTTGTAGCATCGCGTTTTAGTACCTGAATAGTGTAAATTCGCGTAGTCGTTTGTCTACTGTTTTTGTTTTGAACGGCCAGTGTCGGTTGGTCGCAGTCAGTGTGCTCCCTGCCGCCGTTGGATAAGCAGCTGAGCAGCAAGTCGTATACTCCTAGCTCACTCATTTGTTACATAGTTTAATTCTTAATTTCTTTGCGTGTTTTTGGTACTTGCATTGTTTAATTCATAAATTTCGGGCGTATTATAGTATTTGAGAGTTGTAGCATCGCGTTTTAGTACCTGAATAGTGTAAATTCGCGTAGTCGTTTGTCTACTGTTTTTGTTTTGAACGGCCAGTGTCGGTTGGTCGCAGTCAGTGTGCTCCCTGCCGCCGTTGGATAAGCAGCTGAGCAGCAAGTCGTATACTCCTAGCTCACTCATTTGTTACATAGTTTAATTCTTAATTTCTTTGCGTGTTTTTGGTACTTGTATTGTTTAATTCATAAATTTCGGGCGTATTATAGTATTTGAGAGTTGTAGCATCGCGTTTTAGTACCTGAATAGTGTAAATTCGCGTAGTCGTTTGTCTACTGTTTTTGTTTTGAACGGCCAGTGTCGGTTGGTCGCAGTCAGTGTGCTCCCTGCCGCCGTTGGATAAGCAGCTGCAGCAGCAAGTCGTATACTCCTAGCTCACTCATTTGTTACATAGTTTAATTCTTAATTTCTTTGCGTGTTTTTGGTACTTGCATTGTTTAATTCATAAATTTCGGGCGTATTATAGTATTTGAGAGTGTAGCATCGTGTTTTAGTACCTGAATAGTGTAATTTCGCTTAGTCTCCTTCCGCCGCCGAGCAGTGTCAGCAGTGCGCAAGTAGCAGCATTACTGCATTTACTAGGCAATCTTGTATTTTAATAACCGTTTAAATTTTGTCGATTTGTTTGCGCTCTCTGTAGATTAGTTTAGACGTTCTTTGCAAAACAGTTTTTAGCATGGATAGGGACTGCAACTGCTGTGTTCGGATGCAGGCTGAGTTGGCATCCCTTCGCTCCCAGCTTCAGGCAGTGTTGGCTTCGGTCACACAGCTTGAGGCTGTTGCCAATGGGCATCACTGTGGGGGTCCGGATGGGGGTTTGTCGGGGACGGCCAGCTCGTCCCACGCATCCCCTGATCGGACTAAGACTGTGGTTGCCCGGGATACTGCCCGCATTGAGGCTGATCCCTCACCTGTGGTAGAGTGGGAGGTCGTTTCAAGGTGTGGCAGGGGGCGAAAGACATTCCGGAGGGCTGAACGGAAAGCCTCTCCAGTTTGTCTGACGAACCGGTTTCAGGCTCTGTCTCAGGCTGATACTGATCTTCGGCCTGACATGGCTGCTTGTCCTGTTCCAGAGGTTGCCCCTCAGTCTGCAAGATCCGGGCAGTCGCAGAGGGTGGGCTTACTGGTAGTTGGGAGCTCCAACGTCAGGCGCGTAATGGGGCCCCTTAGGGAAATGGCAGCAAGAGAGGGGAAGAAAACCAATGTGCACTCCGTGTGCATACCGGGGGGAGTCATTCCAGATGTGGAAAGGGTCATTCCGGATGCCATGGAGGGTACAGGGTGCACCCATCTGCAGGTGGTCGCTCATGTCGGCACCAATGATGTGTGTCGCTATGGATCGGAGGAAATCCTCTCTGGCTTCCGGCGGCTATCTGATTTGGTGAAGACTGCCAGTCTCGCTAGCGGGATGAAAGCAGAGCTCACCATCTGCAGCATCGTCGACAGGACTGACTGCGGACCTTTGGTACAGAGCCGAGTGGAGTGTCTGAATCAGAGGCTGAGACGGTTCTGCGACCGTGTGGGCTGCAGATTCCTCGACTTGCGCCATAGGGTGGTGGGGTTTCGGGTTCCGCTGGATAGGTCAGGAGTCCACTACACGCAACAAGCGGCTACACGGGTAGCAGGGGTTGTGTGGCGTGGGCTGGGCGGTTTTTTAGGTTAGATGGCCTTGGGCAAGTACAGAAAGGGCAACAGCCTCAACGGGTGTGGGGCAAAGTCAGGACATGCGGGGACCATGCAGCAATCGGTATTGTAATTGTCAACTGTCGAAGCTGCGTTGGTAAAGTACCGGAACTTCAAGCGCTGATAGAAAGCACCGAAGCTGAAATCGTTATAGGTACAGAAAGCTGGCTTAAGCCAGAGATAAATTCTGCCGAAATTTTTACAAAGGTACAGACGGTGTTTAGAAAGGATAGATTGCATGCAACCGGTGGTGGAGTGTTCGTCGCTGTTAGTAGTAGTTTATCCTGTAGTGAAGTAGAAGTGGATAGTTCCTGTGAATTATTATGGGTGGAGGTTACACTAAACAACCGAACTAGGTTAATAATTGGCTCCTTTTACCGACCTCCCGACTCAGCAGCATTAGTGGCAGAACAACTGAGAGAAAATTTGGAATACATTTCACATAAATTTTCTCAGCATGTTGTAGTCTTAGGTGGAGATTTCAATTTACCAGATATAGACTGGGACACTCAGATGTTTAGGACGGGTGGTAAGGACAGAGCATCGAGTGACGTTATACTGAGTGCACTATCCGAAAATTACCTCGAGCAATTAAACAGAGAACCGACTCGTGGAGATAACATCTTGGACCTACTGATAACAAACAGACCCGAACTTTTCGACTCTGTATGTACAGAACAGGGAATCAGTGATCATAAGGCCGTTGCAGCATCCCTGAATATGGAAGTTAATAGGAATACAAAAAAAGGGAGGAAGGTTTATCTGTTTAGCAAGAGTAATAGAAGGCAGATTTCAGACTACCTAACAGATCAAAACGAAAATTTCTGTTCCGACACTGACAATGTTGAGTGTTTATGGAAAAAGTTCAAGGCAATCGTAAAATGCGTTTTAGACAGGTACGTGCCGAGTAAAACTGTGAGGGACGGGAAAAACCCACCGTGGTACAACAACAAAGTTAGGAAACTACTGCGAAAGCAAAGAGAGCTCCACTCCAAGTTTAAACGCAGCCAAAACCTCTCAGACAAACAGAAGCTAAACGATGTCAAAGTTAGCGTAAGGAGGGCTATGCGTGAAGCGTTCATTGAATTCGAAAGTAAAATTCTATGTACCGACTTGACAGAAAATCCTAGGAAGTTCTGGTCTTACGTTAAATCAGTAAGTGGCTCGAAACAGCATATCCAGACACTACGGGATGATGATGGCATTGAAACAGAGGATGACACGCGTAAAGCTGAAATACTAAACACCTTTTTCCAAAGCTGTTTCACAGAGGAAGACTGCACTGCAGTTCCTTCTCTAAATCCTCGCACAAACGAAAAAATGGCTGACATCGAAATAAGTGTCCAAGGAATAGAAAAGCAACTGGAATCACTCAATAGAGGAAAGTCCACTGGACCTGACGGGATACCAATTCGATTCTACACAGAGTACGCGAAAGAACTTGCCCCCCTTCTAACAGCCGTGTACCGCAAGTCTCTAGAGGAACGGAGGGTTCCAAATGATTGGAAAAGAGCACAGATAGTCCCAGTCTTCAAGAAGGGTCGTCGAGCAGATGCGCAAAACTATAGACCTATATCTCTTACGTCGATCTCTTGTAGAATTTTAGAACATGTTTTTTGCTCGCGTATCATGTCATTTCTGGAAACCCAGAATCTACTATGTAGGAATCAACATGGATTCCGGAAACAGCGATCGTGTGAGACCCAACTCGCCTTATTTGTTCATGAGACCCAGAAAATATTAGATACAGGCTCCCAGGTAGATGCTATTTTTCTTGACTTCCGGAAGGCGTTCGATACAGTTCCGCACTGTCGCCTGATAAACAAAGTAAGAGCCTACGGAATATCAGACCAGCTGTGTGGCTGGATTGAAGAGTTTTTAGCAAACAGAACACAGCATGTTGTTATCAATGGAGAGACGTCTACAGACGTTAAAGTAACCTCTGGCGTGCCGCAGGGGAGTGTTATGGGACCATTGCTTTTCACAATATATATAAATGACTTAGTAGATAGTGTCGGAAGTTCCATGCGGCTTTTCGCGGATGATGCTGTAGTATACAGAGAAGTTGCTGCATTAGAAAATTGTAGCGAAATACAGGAAGATCTGCAGCGGATAGGCACTTGGTGCAGGGAGTGGCAACTGACCCTTAACATAGACAAATGTAATGTATTGCGAATACATAGAAAGAAGGATCCTTTATTGTATGATTATATGATAGCGGAACAAACACTGGTAGCAGTTACTTCTGTAAAATACCTGGGAGTATGCGTACGGAACGATTTGAAGTGGAATGATCATATAAAATTAATTGTTGGTAAGGCGGGTACCAGGTTGAGATTCATTGGGAGAGTCCTTAGAAAATGTAGTCCATCAACAAAGGAGGTGGCTTACAAAACACTCGTTCGACCTATACTTGAGTATTGCTCATCAGTGTGGGATCCGTACCAGGTCGGGTTGACGGAGGAGATAGAAAAGATCCAAAGAAGAGCGGCGCGTTTCGTCACCGGGTTATTTGGTAACCGTGATAGCGTTACGGAGATGTTTAATAAACTCAAGTGGCAGACTCTGCAAGAGAGGCGCTCTGCATCGCGGTGTAGCTTGCTGTCCAGGTTTAGAGAGGGTGCGTTTCTGGATGAGGTATCGAATATATTGCTTCCCCCTACTTATACCTCCCGAGGAGATCACGAATGTAAAATTAGAGAGATTAGAGCGCGCACGGAGGCTTTCAGACAGTCGCTCTTCCCGCGAGCCATACGCGACTGGAACAGGAAAGGGAGGTAATGACAGTGGCACGTAAAGCGCCCTCCGCCACACACCGTTGGGTGGCTTGCGGAGTATCAATGTAGATGTAGATGTAGAAATTACGTTAACCAGCATGTCCCATGCAGACGCTGTCTGTCTCTCGTGCGTTTGGATTTCCCGTCCGCGATCAAGTCGATGTCAACTGCCTTTCCTGATTCAGGAAAGCCTTACATCATGGAATGCCTTTAAACAGCCATTTGCCTGGGAGTTCCACACGCACTAACGTATCAGCGTACCTGCTGCCCCCCTGACAGCTGTGGTTTACTTCTCAGCCAGTTCATCCCGCCAATGGCAGAGGCTCAGTTGTCGTCTGCAGCTGCGACACGCTACCTCCTCACAAACTATGCCCGTCTATGTCCAGACACGCTCGGTCTGTAAAACCCATTTGCACAAAAATGGTTCAAATGGCTCTGAGCACTATGGGACTTAACTGCTGTGGTCACCAGTCCCCTAGAACTTAGAACTACTTAAACCTAACTAACCTACGGACATCACACACATCCACGCGCAAGGCAGGTTCGAAACTGCGACCGTAGCGGTCGCGCTGTTCTAGACTGTAGCGCCTAGAACCGCTCGGCCACTCCGGCCGGCCCCCATTTGCACAGCTGCGCCACCCTTGCTATAGTATTTGTGGTGTCACCGCCAGACACCACACTTGCTGGGTGGTAGCCTTTAAATCGGCCGCGGTCCGTTAGTATACGTCGGACCCGCGTGTCGCCACTATCAGCGATTGCAGACCGAGCGCCGCCACACGGCAGGTCTAGTCTAGAGAGACTCCCTAGCACTCGCCCAGTTGTACAGCCGACTTTGCTAGCGATGGTTCACTGACTACTTGCGCTCTCATTTGCAGAGACGACAGTTTAACCTAGCCTTCAGCTACGTCAATTGCTACGACCTAGCAAGGCGCCATATCCAGTTACTATGTCTTCTGAACAGATAATATTGTGACTCATGTACCGTCAAGAGCGACGTCCATCATTAATGGATTAAAGTTATGTATGAAACTAATTACGTCCGCTTTCTGAATTCTAATTCCTTGTCATGTTCCAGACCTCAAGTCAGTGTAGTCCTTCCCTCCTCACGGCAGTCTGCGTGAGCTAAAACGCGTGCATTTCGGCCTCCTCTAGTAACACGGTGTTGGCTCTTCGGCCAACACAACAGTATTCATGGCAGATACTTTGACCATGAGATGGCTGTTGTTGGTGTTACTTTCGGCACACTAATAGCAACATCTTACAGGATCTTATTCAGTTTCCTTTGAGTCATCATTTTTTTTATCTGATGCATCCCGCCACGAATTCCTTTTTTCTGTTAACATCTTCATCTCAGAGTAGGAACTGCAGCCTACGTTCCTAATTATTTGCTGATGCATCCCGCCACGCGAAATTTAACCGACAGGAAGAAGATACTATGATATGCAAATGATTAGCTTTTCAGGGCATTCACACAAGGTTGGCGGCGGTGGTGACACCTACAACGTGCTGACACGAGGAAAGTTTCCAACCGATTTCTCATACACAAACAGCAGATGACCGGCGTTGCCGGGTGAAACGTTGTTGTGATGCCTCGTGTAAGGAGCAGAAATGCGTACCATCAAGTTTCCGACTTTGATAAAGGTCGGATTGTAGCCTATCGCGACTGCGGTTTATCATATAGCGAAATTGCTGCTCGCGTTGGTCGAGATCCAATGACTGGTAGCAGAATATGGAATCAGTTGGTTCAGGAGGGTAATACGGAACGCCGTGCTGGATCCCAACGGCCTCGTATCACTAGCAGTCGAGATGACAGGCATCTTATCCGCATGGCTGTAACAGATCGTGCAGACACGTCTCGATCCTTGGGTCAACAGATGAGGACGTTTGCAAAACAACAACCATCTGCACGAACAGTTCGACGACGTTTGCAGCAGCATGGACTATCAGCTCGGAGACCATGGCTGCGGTTACCCTTGACGCTGCATCACAGACAGGAGCGCCTGCGATGGTGTACTCAACGACGAACCTGGGTGCACAAATGGCAAAACGTCATTTTTTCGGATGAATCCAGGTTCTGTTTACAGCATCGTGATGGACGCATCCGTGTTTGGCGACATTGCGGTGAACGCACATTGGAAGCGTGTATTCGTCATCGCCATACTGGCGTATCACCCGGCGTATGGTATGGGGTGCCATTGGTTACACTTCTCGGTCACCTTTTGTTCGCATTGACGGCACTTTGAACAGTGGACGTTACATTTCAGATTTTTTACGACCCGTGGCTCCACCCTTCATTCGATCCCTGCGAAACCCTACATTTCAGCAGGATAATGCACGACTTCATGTTGCGGGTCCTGTACGGGCCTTTCTGGATACAGAAAATGTCCGACTGCTGCCCTGGCCAGCACGTTCTCCAGATCTCTCACCAACTGAAAACGTCTTGTCAATGGTGGCCGAGCAGCTGGCTCGTCACAATACGCCAGTCACTACTCTTGATGAACTGTGGTATCGTGTTGAAGCTGCATGGGCAGCTGTACCTGTACACGCCATCCAAGCTCTGTTTGACTCAATGCCCAGGCGTATCAAGGCCGTTATTACGGCCAGAGGTGGTTGTTCTGGGTACTGATTTCTCAGGATCTATGCACCCAAATTGCGTGAAAATGTAATCACATGTCATTTCTAGTATAATATATTTGTGCAATGAATATTCGTTTATCATCTGCATTTCTTCTTGGTGTAGCAATTTTAATGGCCAGTAGTGTATTTACTGGATGTATTCCAGTCTCTGTCTTCCTCTACAGTTTTTACCTTCTACACCTCCCTCTAACTACCATACAAGTTATTCCTTGATGTCCTAACAGATGTCCTATCAGCCTCTCCCTTCTTCTTGTTAGTGTTTTCCATATATTCCTTTTCTCGCCAATTATGCAGAGAACCTCGTCTTTCCTTATCAGTCCACCTAGTTTTCAACATTCTTCTGCAAGACCACATCTCAAATGCTTCGATGCTCTTCTGTTCTGGTTTTCACACAGGCCACGTTTCACTACTGTACGATACTGTGCTCCAAATGTAGGGGAAGTCCGTATAAATGACATAACATTTCGTTTTTAGGTTCTTATTGCTTCATAAACCATGATGTTAAATAACATTTGTATCAGGACAGTGCCTCATTCACTTGTAAGTTTCGATATCTTGGTGTCATGTTTTTAAATTAATACAAACCATAACTTTCTACATTCTTGTAAAAAGTGCATAATATGTGGTTTTAGAACGTTGTCGGGGGTAAAATGACATAGGAGTACGAAAAAGGAAGAAATTTAGATAAACATGAGATATTTAATATCTTATTAGATTTGTACTTAACAAATAAATCACTATTCCTGAAAAAATTCTTCAGCAGCATCAGTTAAGGTTCCTCAGTGCAGTCGTACATAAAGTGAAGACTGAAGGTAGAATTACGAATGTGAATCCATGAAACAACAAAGTTAATTCCGTTTTTGAAAAAAAAATAATAATTCGCACCAATCCTATCTATTTGCGGGTACCACAAATAATGTTTCTGGTTTGTGGCTTACTCCAGCACTTTCAGTGTGTGGGCTGACAACCGGTGTTCTCCGGGTTTTGAATGCAATTATAGTTCCAAGCAGTACAAACATTGACAATCTTCGGGAGCATCATTGCTGTCACCAAAAAAGGTCTCTTTTGTACAATATTTCTCTTCTAAAATTAAGTTTCCTGTTTGCTCTTCTCGGCTATTTGGACTGCAAGTTGTCTCACCTCCTTCATTGTCATACCAACCATGCGCGATTCCAACAGTTTCAGGTGGTGTACCAATTAACGCTCCAATGCAGTGTTGAAAGTTGGCTGGAACCTACCCAGTCCTTTCTGAACACCACTGAACATTTTGTTCGTTTTCCTAGTTCGTCTTCTATGCATAGCCTGAGGAACTGCGGGTGCTTTCGACGCCCGCAGTCATCCCATGTCACCTCTTGTAACAACATCTATAGCCTACTGTGTCTGCACCGCATCCCAAGACTGTCTTGACGATTTCCTGCCATCTGAAAGGGGAAATTCACCTACTGTACTTATATCTGGCCTACGAAAATTCATTGCATTTGCGCATCATTACACATTTATTAATTCGTGTCTAATGTTTCGTTTTATTCAATTTATTATACCTACTAAATTTAAACACATACGTAAAATACATAGCTTAATTAATTAATTAGTATCAAAGATCACAGAGAAAAGAAATAGAGTCCACATCTGGATGACATGACGTGTCATTTTACCCTGACAGTCACTGTGGCCTGAAACGCCTTCTTTGATTCCTTCGAGAAACGTTCAACTACCTCGTCCTCTAGCAGGACAGTCTACCTCTCAAAACATAGTTAAAAGTATGTTTTACGAAATAACTTATACTTTTCTCAAACATTTAATTACCTGCAATACTAATGACTGAATATATGTGAATAAAAGTAAAAATGTTGGATACTTACCTGTAAGTTTTTCGTTCGCAGTACCAAGACGAAAGCTGGCAGCTCTTCGCTATATATGTAGGAACAGGTTTGCCGATCGACCTTTCTATACAGCTTAGTGCAGGTGTTGCCACTCAACTGGTTTCGTCCATAACCTTGCTGTGTCACTTTACCCGGGTATGTCATTATAGCCTGACTTCCTCTTCATTCTCAGATATATCTCCCGCAACTTAAGGCCTATCTTTGATACTAGTAGACTTCTCTTGGCCAGGAATACCCATTGTGGCGGTGCTAGTCTGCTGTTTGTGTCCTCTTTGCTTCGTTCATCTTGGGTTACTTTACTGCCTATGCAGCAGAATTCCTTAACTTCGTCTACTTCGTGATCCGCAATTCTGATGTTAAGTTTCTCGCTGTTCTCAATTCTGCTACATCTCGTTATAAATGTGAAGGTGAAATTTTTTTTTCTCATACAGCAAGACTCGACGTCGCTACACATTACTTCGTAACGCGACGTTACTATTCACTACTTGTGTAACATACGACCTTGTACTTTATGTTACAGTCTCCTGTATACTCTCAGATATGTTATCAACGGAAATTTGAATCATAACAAATACGATCAAGAACAACGAGTTCGTGATGAATCTTCCGCGTGCTGTTGCCTCAAAATGGCATACTTTCCCCACGCAGA
Organism: Schistocerca americana; assembly: GCF_021461395.2. NCBI lineage: Eukaryota > Metazoa > Arthropoda > Insecta > Orthoptera > Acrididae > Schistocerca > Schistocerca americana. The sequence continues at coordinate 99,833,286 of NC_060123.1, read as the reverse complement.
AGTTACAACACGAAAATAACCAAATACGAAAATCCTTTAACGAATATGAGGTTTTCTGTCATTTAATTACAACAAATCGTCCCAATAAGGATGAGTTTCCGAGAGGTCTTCAATCTGCTGGAGCTTAGAAGCAGCATATATTCATAGGACATAAATTGTAAAACACAACAAATATGTGCTTCAACTGAAAACGACGAAATCCAGTATGGCGTCTTCGAGGATCTACTTGTGACGTAGAGCGTCTTCCTGTCTCTTATTGGTTCAACGTATCGTGGCACGTCGCCGAAAAATCGTGGAACGTATTTTGTTTCTGTGCATCACTGCCTTCACAATGTGAAATAGCAGGAAGTGACATCATAAACATCGTCTTTCTACATTTTACTGTCAGTCCATGTTCCGTACTCATTAGACTGTTCTTTTCATTCAACAGAAGGAACTTGCCCCCCTTCTTGCAGCGGTTTACCGTAGGTCTCTAGAAGAGCGTAGCGTTCCAAAAGGTTGGAAAAGGACACAGGTCATCCCCGTTTTCAAGAAGGGACGTCGAACAAATGTGCAGAACTATAGACCTATATCTCTAACGTCGATCAGTTGTAGAATTTTGGAACCGCGTATTATGTTCGAGTATAATGACTTTTCTGGAGACTAGAAATTTATTCTGTAGGAATCAGCATGGGTTTCGAAAAAGACGATCGTGTGAAACCCACATCGCGCTATTCGTCCACGAGACTCAGAGGGCCATAGACACGGGTTCCCAGGTACATGCCGTGTTTCTTGACTTCCGCAAGGCGTTTGAAACAGTTCCCCACTGTCGTTTAATGAACAAAGTAAGAGCATATGGACTATCAGAACAATTGTGTGATTGGATTGAAGAGTTCCTAGATAACAGATCGCAGCATGTCATTCTCAATGGAGAGATGTCTTCCGAAGTAAGAGTGATTTCAGGTGTACCGCAGGGAAGTGTTGTAGAACCGTTGCTATTCACAATATATATAAATGGCCTTGTGGATAACATCGGAAGTTCACTGAGGCTTTTTGCGGATGATGATGTAGTAAATCGAAATGTTGTAACAATGGAATATTGTGCTGAAATGCAGGAGGATATGCAACGAATTGACACATGGTGCAGGGAATGGCAACTGAGTCTCAATGTAGACAAGTGTAATGTGCTGAGAATACATAGAAAAAAAGATCCTTTATCATTTAGCTACAATATAGCAGGTCAGCAACTGGAAGCAGTTAATCCCATAAATTATCTGGGCGTAGGCATTAGGAGTGATTTAAAATGGAATGACCATACATAATTAGTCGTCGGTAAAGCAGATGCCAGACTGAGATTCATTGGAAGAAACCTAAGGAAATGCAGTCCGAAAACAAAGGAAGTAGGTTACAGTACACTTGTTCGCCCAGAGCTCGAATACTGCTCAACGATGTGGGATCCGTACCAGATAGGGTTGATAGAAGAGATAGAGAAGATCCAACGGAGAGCAGCGCGCTTCGTTACAGGATCATTTAGTAATCGCGAAAGCGTTACGGAGATGATAGATAAACTCCAGTGGAAGACTCTGCAAGAGAGACGGTCAGTAGCTCGGTACGGGCTTTAGTTGAAGTTTCGAGAACATACCTTCACCGAGGAGTTGGTTCAATTGGCTCTGAGCACTATGGGACTAAACTTCTATGGTCATCAGTCCCCTAGAACTTAGAACTTCTTAAACCTAACTAACCTAAGGACATCACAAACATCCGCCGCGCGGGATTAGCCGAGCGGTCTAAGGCGCTGCCGTCATGGAATGTGCGGCTGGTCCCGGTGGAGGTTCGAGTCCTCCCTCGGGCATGAGTGTGTGTGTTTGTCCTTAGGATAATTTAGGTTAAGTGTTGGGTAAGCTTAGTGACTGATGACCTTAGCAGTTAAGTCCCATAAAATTTTAAAAAAAATCATAAACATCCATGCCTGAGGCAGGATTCGAACCTGCGACCGTAGCGGTCGCGCGGTTCCAGACTGTAGCACCCAGAACCGCTCGGCCACTCCGACCGGCCACCGATGAGTCAAGCAGTATATTGCTCTCTCCTATGTATATCTCGCGAAGAGACCATGAGGATAAATCAGGGAGATTAGAGGCCACACAGAGGCACACCGACAATCTTTCTTTCCACGAATAGTACAAGACTGGAATAGAAGGGGGAACCGATAGAGGTACTCAAGGTACCCTCCGCCACACACCGTCAGGTGGCTTGTGGAGTATGGATGTAGATGTAGATGTAGACTCTGTAATTCTTCTTCACTTTCAATGAGGATAGCAACGTCATCAGCGAATCTTATCAACGTTAATCCTTTCACCTTGAATTTTAGTTCCACCTTGAACATTCTCTTATTTCCTTCATTGGTTTTTCGATGAACAGATTGAACAGCAGGGTCGAAAGAGTACATCCCTGTCTTACACCCTTTCTTCTACTCCTTCCCCTGCAATCGCAATCCAGTCCCTCAGTCCTCGAGCTCTGAGTGAATAGTTTTCTGTCTTGCTTCGTCTGAGTACTATAGCCATTCACCAGCATAATGGAACAGCTATCTGGTATCCAGGACACTGTGTTGCAGACTGTGCATGCTGTACAAGATGATCAACGGAGAGCCGCTGAGTGGCGGCGTGGCGGAGCGTCGCGACGGCAGCGTCCCCGGCGACGGCGACGCCGAGGACGGCGCCAGGAGGCCGCCCCCGCCGCCGCCCCCGCACTACCGGCGCACCGAGCCACCGGCCGCCCCCGGCCAGGGCCCCAGCGCGCTGCCGCCCACGCCGTGTCCGGCGCGCGTCGAGTACGCCACCCCAGTCTTCGCCAGGAACTACCAGGGCGTCTGGAGATACGTCGTCCAGATCCCCTACGAGGGCTACTTCACTCAGACCGTCGAGGTCGTCCGCTGCCTGTGAGTGACACTTGTGCAACTTGTTCTTCTAGACTTCAGACCAATTTGGGTTTTCGAGAAATGAATAGAATACTCGCCCTACTCTTATTTCAGAGAAAGACAAACCTACATTTATAGCATTTATACCAGGGGCGTTCAATAAGTAATGTAACACTTTTGCTTCCTGATAGCAGTTTGGTTTCATTCAAGAGTCCAATACACCCTATTAACCACACTCTTATGACTACAAAATCCTATTTTTCAACGTAACCTCCGCTAAATCTGACAGCCTTACGCCGCCGCTCTGGGAATGCCTGTACGCCCGCTTGGTACCCCTGTGTTGGTCTACATCTACATCTACATCTACGTGATTACTCTGCTATTCACAATAAAGTGCCTAGCAGAGGGCTCAATGAACCACCTTCAAGCTGTCTCTCTACCGTTCCACTCTCGAAAGGCATGCGGGAAAAAGGAGCAGTTAAATTTTTCTGTGCGAGCCCTGATTTCTTTTATTTTATTGTGATGATTATTTCTTCCTATGTAGGTGGGTGCCAACACAATGTTTCAGCAATCGGAGGAGGAAACTGGTGATTGAAATTTCATGAGTAGATTCCGTCGCAACGAAAAACGCCTTTCTTTTAATGATTGACACTTCAATTCACGTATCATGTCTGTGACACTATATCCCCTATTTCGCGATAGTACAAAACCAGCTGCCCTTCTTTGTACTTTTTCGATGTCATCCGTCAGCCCCACCTGATGCGGATCCTACACCGCACAGCAATACTCCAGAATAGGGCGGACAAGTGTGGTATAAGCAGTCTCTTTAGTAAAACTGTTGCACCTTTTTAAGTGTCGGAGCCAACTTTTTGCTGTATCAGTGGCCTCGCAATTATGCAGCACGTAGTGCTTCCTGCGAGAGTGCATCCTTCATTGGACCAAACAGATGGAAGTCGGAAGTTACGAAATCCAGGGTGTAGGGTGTGTGAGGAAGAACAGTCTAATCATGTTCTGTGAGCTCCTCTCATGTATGCAGATTTGTGTGAGGCCTTGCGTTGTCGTGGAGAAGGAGAATTTCGTTTGCATTTTTGTGGCGACAAACGTGCTCAAGCCGTTCCTCCAATTTCCAGAGGGTAGCACAAAACACTTCAGAGTTTCTAAGTAGTTTTTCAGGGCGTAGTTTGCTTCTGTCTTCAAATGTTTGCTAATTTCGCTCTCTCAGCACCTTCTTGGCACTCCACCATAGGTTAAACAAACCCGTGACCAATTTGTAAAGTGCACACCGAGTGATGCTAATTTGGTAGTGAAACAAATGAATGTTTTCGAATTGGAGAGGATATACAATGCAGATTTCCAACAATTAAAAAAGTTCTGAATGGGAAAATTGTATTTAACGACCATCATAATGCTGAAAAAATTTACCTCTATTGTAGTCTTATACGGAAGTGAAACGTGAACGATAAACAGTACAGACAATAAGAAAACTGAAGTTTTTAGAAATGTGAAGATTTGAGTGGTGCCGCGCGGGGTAGCCTCGTGGTTTCAGGCGCCATGCCACGGTTCGCGCTGCTAACCTCGTCGGAGGTTGCAAGTCCTCCCTCGGGCACGCGTGGGTGAGTGTTGTCCTTAGAGCAAGTTAGTTAAAGTTAGATTAAGTAGTGTGTAAGGCTAGGGACCGATGACCGCAGCAGTTTGGTCCCATAGGAACTCACCACAAATTTCAAATTTGAGTGGTGGCTCGAAAAACAGATAAAGATGTGCCTGAATCGAATCGGGGGAAAAACAAATTTACGGTATAATTTACTAAAAGATGGAATCAGTTGATCGGACACACTGTGAGACATCAAGTAATGTTCGATCTACTCATGGAAGGCAGTGTGAGAGACAAAAATTATCGAGGAAGGTTAATGCATCACTACAGTAATCAGCTTCAAGTGAATGTAGGATGTCGCAGTTATTTATAGATGAAGAGGCTTACACACAATATCCAACTGATACAGTGATATGTCAACGGAAGTGACATATGAGTCATGTTTAAAAACTGTCTACGATTAGCGAGGTACATCGTATTTTGCCAGATTGGACACCAGTTATCAAAATCAGTGCGATGCAAAATCTACACAGTCTAACTAGAAGAAATTCGGAGAAAGTAAGCAACATCGTACGGTGTGAAGATGGCTTCACATGAGACGCTGTTGCTGAGTTTCTCCAATATAATATGATTCCAGACACAGAGCTCGGTATATAGGCTGCAAATAGGAATCGCGAGTCCGCCAGTAGTCGTTAGTGATATACTTAATCACTGTGCCAGTAATTTTTTGGTCTTCGAGTTTACGAGATGAATCAAATTAATGCAGACGTTGAAAAATTTTGAAGAGAGGAGGAAATATTATTACTTGGAAGAAGCTGCTAGTCGGAGAAATGATGCGAATACAGAGAACTGCATGGTGCCTGATGTGCTGTAAGGAGTGGAAAACTGGGGGGGGGGGGGGGGGGGGGAAGGGCGGTACAACAGGTAAAGCTATGTTGGCGAAGGGAAGGATGGATAGAACAGATCATTTGTAGGCGTTGTGGATGGTGGAAGAATGCATCTTGTTTAGTTTATTATAGACTTTTAGCAGGACGCTCAGTAGACGTAGTCACAAGTTACTTTGCGGTCGAGCTAGTCCTAGCTATTTCAGTGTATTAATTGGGCAGCTATATAGCCGAGAGCGCTAACGCGCTGCTTCCTGGACTCGGGTAGGCCCGCCGGCCCCGGATCGAATCCGCCCGGCGGATTAACGACAACAGCCGGTGTGCCAGCCAGCCTGGATGTGGTTTTTAGGCGGTTTTCCACATCCTACTAGGTGAATACTGGGCTGGTCCCCACGTTCCGCCTCAGTTACCCGACTCACGGACAGTTGAAACACATTCACACTATTTCACCATTTCCACTAGACGCAGACAGCTGGGGTACACCAATTCCATCCCGGGGGGTATGGGGTGGCGGCAGGAAGGGCATCCGGCCACCCCTTAAAATTAGCCATGCCAATTCCGTTCTTAACCCTGCCGACCCTGCGCACAATGCGGGATAAAGGCAGTAGCAAAATAAGAAAAGAAAGAAGAATTGGGCAGCTATATAAATCCGCTACAGCGCGTTTGGTCATCGTAACAATTATGACTGATAACTGTTATCAAGCCTTCTACCGCGGTGCGACCTCACAACGGTGTATGAAATCAGGTACGAAAAACAAGCTGTTGATGGAAAAGCAGGGGCCATTATGAATATTGTGATAAGCTGTATCATTAAGCACTGGTGTCACGGCTGCATCAACGTATCAGGGAGTATCAGATTGTCTAGTCTATTAAACGAGTTACTTCGTCTCTACCTACGACAGAAAGAGACAGAGGTGGTCACGGAAAAAAGTTAAAGTGATTCTTGGACCTATGTCTTCTACATCTGCGAGCACGTCGTGGTCTTCAGAGGCGTTTGACTGATGTATAGCCACCCAGATAACCGTCTGCCGTTCCATACACACCCGTCACAGATGGAAAAGTTGGCGATAGTATTTTCCCAGCATTGTATAGAAAAGCTACGCCGCTTTCCCTGCGAATGTCCAAATACTGGGGAGATGTCTTGCAGAGGATATGTTCTAATTACGAGGGTCACTCCAAAAGAAATGCGCACTATTTATTTTTTAAATCCATATTTTATTCTACATGTGTGAAAATTTTACAGTGCGCATATACGTCTTTTAGGAACAATATTTTCATTTCTCCACATAATTTCGATCCCTCTCAACTGCCTTACGCCATCTTGGAACCAGCGCTTGTATACCCGCACGGTAAAATTCTGGACCAACCTGTTGGAGCCACTGTTTGGCAGCGTGCACAAGGGAGTCATCATCTTCAAACCTTGTTCCACGAAGAGAGTCTTTCAGTTTCCCAAAGAGATGATAGTCACATGGAGCCAGGTCAGGACTGTAAGACGGGTGTTTCAGTGTTGTCCATCCGAGTTTTGTGATCGCTTCCATGGTTTTTTGACTGACATGTGGCCGTGCATTGTCGTGCAACAGCAAAACATCCTGCTTTTGCCGATATGGTCGAACACGACTCAGTCGAGCTTGAAGTTTCTTCAGTGTCGTCACATATGCATCAGAATTTATGGTGGTTCCACTTGGCATGATGTCCCCAAGCAAGAGTCCTCCTGAATCGAAAAACACCGTAGCCATAACTTTTCCAGCAGAAGGTGTGGTTCTGTATTTTTTTCTTGGGTGAATTTGCATGATGCCACTCCATTGATTGCCTCTTCGTGTCTGGTTAAAAATGGTGGAGCCATGTTTCATCACTTGTCACAATTCTTCCAAGAAATTCATCTCCACCATTCTCGTACTGTTCCAAAAGTTTGCTGCATACCGTTTTTCTTGTTTCTTTGTGAGCCTGAAAACCCTCCTGGCAGAAACCTTTGTTAACGCCAACACTTTCAGTATTCTGCAAACCCTCCCTTCCCCTATCCAAACGTAGCGTGACATTTCGTTCACTGTGATGCTTCTGTCAGAAGTCACCAATTCGTTAACTCTCTGCACATTGTCTGGAGTGTGCGCAGTACGAGGCCTGCCTCTGCGAGGACAATCCTCAATATTGCCGTGCCCGCTTTCAACACGTAACCTGCTTACCCACCGACTAACTGAACTGCGATCGACAGCAGCATCTCCATACACCTTTTTCAACTTCTTGTGGATGTTTCCTACTGTCTCGTTTTCACAGCACATTCTATGACAGCACGTTGCTTCTGACGAACGTCAAGTGTAGCAGCCATCTTGAAGACATGCTGTGACGGCGCCACTCACGGGAACAGGTTGAACTGCCGGCCGGAATGACCGAGTGGTTCTAGGCGCTACAGTCTGGAACCGCGCGACCGCTGCGGTCGCAGGTTCGAATCCTGCCTCGGGCATGGAAGTGTGTGATGTCCTTAGGCTAGTTAGGTTTAAGTATTTCTAAGTTCTAGGGGACTGATGACCTGAGAAGTTGAGTCCCATAGTGCTCAGAGCTATTTGAACCATTTTTGAACAGGTTGAACTAAGTTTGAAAACAAGCCGGAAGGATGTATCTAGACACTGTAAAACTTTCACACATACAGAATTCTAAGTCCTATGTCTGACTACATAACGCCAGGAGAGACGGACAGTATCGCTTTATTGGAAATAAATGGGCTTTTTATTGGGATTTCAGGTAACGTTGCGATAGCTCTAAGGGTAAAGAAGTCTTTCAGCTATAAAATCTGCCGCGAAAAACAGGAAAGTGCAAAATTAATCACGCTGCAGCGAAACTTCTGGATGAATGCGTAAGGGTGCAGATTTTAGTTTAAATGAGGAAAAACAAACTATGAACTACGTAGCAGCATTAGTTAATTCGTTTCTTCTTGATTCCAGGATTATTCTGGCTAATGTGGCAGCATTCAGAAGCGGTTTTGCTTTTTTTATTTAATAATATTGCTCTGGGCTGCTGGTCATTACTCTTTTCCATCGAACTGATAGATAAAAATGCGCACTGAGCAACCTTTCTTGCATTTCAGCAACCAGGATTTTAAACGCACCACCAAAATCATTGCGGGAGAGCGCAGTTGGCCAGATTACCACGTATTTCTAAAAGCGACAGGTTTCGCGACACAAAAACTAATGTCATTGTGCTGGACCTCAAACACAAATCTGAACAAGCAGCTGCACAAGCTCCACCAGGAAAGGCCTTTCTTTCTCGGATGAGGACTCAGTGCAACGGCCGTCTGTGTTTCACGAGCTAAGTTCATAGTTTCGAGTATTTATTCGAAACATCAGATGATGTACAGCGCTGACCCCTTTCTCAGCTTCCATTTATAACGAATCCCTCGTCCAGCGCAAATTCAAACAAGCGACTGGAAAAAAGCGCAGGTGACTCCTGTGTATACGATGGGTAAAAGAACAGACCCACAAAATTACAGACCAATATCCTTAACATTGGTTTGCTGCAGAATTCTTGAACATATCCTTAACTCGAATATAAGAGACAGAAAAGCTTCTGCCAACAAAACAACACGGGTCTAGAAACCATTAAGAGCTAAGAGACAAAAAAGCGTCTGTCCACAAAACAACACGGATCTAGAAACCATTAAGAGCTACAAATCCAAAACACGAGTATTGGAAACCATCGCCCGTGCGAAACTCAGCTTGTCCTTTTCTCACATGATATCCTGCGAATCGTGGATGAAGGGCAGCAGGCAGATTCCATATCCCTAGGTTTCCCGAAAGCGTTTGACACTGTGACGGTTAATCAAGGTGCGAGCATGCGGCATAGGTTCGCAGACATGTGCATCACTCTAACACTTCATACGTAGTAGAACCTATCACATTCTCCACGATGGCGGGTGTTCATCAAGGATGATAGGAGTATCAAGTGAGCAGCACTCTGCAACTGCTTACTGTTGATATCGCCGTTGAGTGGCTGTAGAAAGATACGGCATGACTTCGAGGAACCCCTTGAGTGCGAGATCGCAAGTTCAATCTCGTTTGATCATACAATGTAAGCTTTCACGGCCGGTATTGTCTTCACTTAAAACTTCCGGGCTGATAGGCCGTGGTCGAAGTATAAAACTATGACTCATATCAAAAAGTAGACCTTTTGCAGCGCTACATTACGCAGAAATTACTCTTAAATATTAGTGAAATCGTCATAACCAAATGCTTTCGCCAAATCTGTTGCACATTCCTTCAGGAAAGCATTTCTGATCGTTGCCGAAGATTAAGCATACTGCATATGAGCACTTAAACACTTTTCTCTAAGACTTGATGGTTCAGGTAACTTTTCTATTTTTTTTTTTTTTTTTTTTTTTTTTTTTTACTTATCCACTAAGGCGCATCATTCGTCATAATATTAACGCCCGTCTTCATGATGTGAAGAGAAATGTCGAGTAAGATTACTTTGTTTTGATTTAAGCACTTTTGACATATTAAACGTTCGGATTTTTCATCGGAATTGAGTACAAAACACATCTTAATCCCCCATACATCATCGAAAACATGGTTTTCCAGTGTTCTCTCTTTTCGATTTTCTCGAAAGCCGTAACAGCCACAATAATAAGCAGTTCTAAATCAGAATAATAGCCACAGTAGGAACAAAAATGACAATCTGAGCATTAGAGCAATATTAAGGAGAATGAATCGGAGTAAATGCCCGTCAAGGTGCGAGAGAGTGGGCTTTCAGGAAAGAAAACGCTGCCCGTCTCGACTACAGGTAAACCAGCACATCGTACACTGCGGTCTGGCCATGACCACATTGTATGAGTAGGAGTAAAGGTGGAGGGAGAGCGCCCCCTGGAGGGGAATGTCTCACGAGACGCACTTTCCCAGGCCTTCCTAGCTGTTCACCTGACCTCCATCCTCTATATCTCTTTACCTATGCGGGCATTCAAAGGCATTGGTGCATTCCACACCCATCAATAACGTGCACACGGCACAGGACTGTGTGTCACATCTACATGGCCAAATTTGTGGGCAGCCAGATATGTTCCGACGAGCTCGTGATTTATTTAGAGAAGTAGCGCTGAAGGATGCATAAGAATGAGAGGTAGCCACACTCAGCATGTCCTGTATCGTTAACAGACAGACTAAGAGTGGCCCACATCTAAACAAATGTTTGTTTCAGGACGTCTTTAAAGGACTTCAATAGTTTTGATCGCATTTTTAAAAACACCATGTATAATGAATCAGGAACTTTATTTCTAGATTTTATTCTACAAATTTTACGCATACAATTGACGGTTATTAACTAAAGTAATTGTTTCAAATGCGAAATAATTATTTAAATTATGTTTCCTTTATTCCAGGCAACAATGTTAGATTCGATCTAGAAAAAAATAACTATTGCAAAAAAATATGATAGTACTTGCTGAGAGACTGAACAGAGAGCTCTACATCTACACTACTGGCCATTAAAACTGCTACACCAAGAAGAAAAGCATATGATAAACGGGTATTCATTGGACAAATATATTATACTAGAACTGACATGTGATTACATTTTCACGCAATTTGGGTGCATAGATCCTGAGAAATCAGTACCCAGAACAACCACGTCTGGCCGTAATAACGGCGTTGATACGCCTGGGCATTGAGTCAGAGCTTGGATGGCGTGTACAGATACAGCTGCCCATGCAGATTCAACACGATACCACAGTTCATCAAGGGTAGTGACTGGCGTATTGTGACGAGCCAGTTGCTCGGCCACCGTTGACAAGACATTTTCAATTGGTAAGAGATCTGGAAAATGTGCTGGCCAGGACAGCAGTCGAACATTTTCTACACTCCTGGAAATGGAAAAAAGAACACATTGACAACGGTGTGTCAGACCCACCATACTTGCTCCGGACACTGCGAGAGGGCTGTACAAGCAATGATCACACGCACGGCACAGCGGACACACCAGGAACCGCGGTGTTGGCCGTCGAATGGCGCTAGCTGCGCAGCATTTGTGCACCGCCGCCGTCAGTGTCAGCCAGTTTGCCGTGGCATACGGAGCTCCATCGCAGTCTTTAACACTGGTAGCATGCCGCGACAGCGTGGACGTGAACCGTATGTGCAGTTGACGGACTTTGAGCGAGGGCGTATAGTGGGCATGCGGGAGGCCGGGTGGACGTACCGCCGAATTGCTCAACACGTGGGGCGTGAGGTCTCCACAGTACATCGATGTTGTCGCCAGTGGTCGGCGGAAGGTGCACGTGCCCGTCGACCTGGGACCGGACCGCAGCGACGCACGGATGCACGCCAAGACCGTAGGATCCTACGCAGTGCCGTAGGGGACCGCACCGCCTCTTCCCAGCAAATTAGGGACACTGTTGCTCCTGGGGTATCGGCGAGGACCATTCGCAACCGTCTCGATGAAGCTGGGCTACGGTCCCGCACACCGTTAGACCGTCTTCCGCTCACGCCCCAACATCGTGCAGCCCGCCTCCAGTGGTGTCGCGACAGGCGTGAATGCAGGGACGAATGCAGACGTGTCGTCTTCAGCGATGAGAGTCGCTTCTGCCTTGGTGCCAATGATGGTCGTATGCGTGTTTGGCGCCGTCCAGGTGAGCGCCACAATCAGGACTGCATACGACCGAGGCACACAGGGCCAACACCCGGCATCATGGTGTGGGGAGCGATCTCCTACACTGGCCGTACACCACTGGTGATCGTCGAGGGGACACTGAATAGTGCACGGTACATCCAAACCGTCATCGAACCCATCGTTCTACCATTCCTAGACTGGCAAGGGAACTTGCTGTTCCAACAGGACAATGCACGTCCGCATGTATCCCGTGCCACCCAACGCGCTCTAGAAGGTGTAAGTCAACTACCCTGGCCAGCAAGATCTCCGGATCTGTCCCCCATTGAGCATGTTTGGGACTGGATGAAGCGTCGTCTCACGCGGTCTGCACGTCCAGCACGAACGCTGGTCCAACTGAGGCGCCAGGTGAAAATGGCATGGCAAGCCGTTCCACAGGACTGCATCCAGCATCTCTACGATCGTCTCCATGGGAGAATAGCAGCCTGCATTGCTGCGAAAGTTGGATATACACTGTACTAGTGCCGACATTGTGCATGCTCTGTTGCCTGTGTCTATGTGCCTGTGGGTCTGTCAGTGTGATCATGTGATGTATCTGACCCCAGGAATGTGTCAATAAAGTTTCCCCTTCCTGGGACAATGAATTCACGGTGTTCTTATTTCAATTTACAGGAGTGTATATCCAGAAAGGCCCGTACAGCACTTGAAACATGCGGCGTGCATTATCCTGCTGAAATGTAGGGTTTCGCAGGAATCGAATGAAGGGTAGAGCCACGGGTCGTAACACATCTGAAATGTAACATCCACTGTTGAAAGTGGCGTCAATACGAACAAGAGGTGACCGCGACGTGTAACCACTAGCACCCCATACCATCACGCCGGGTGATACGCCAGTATGGCGATGACGAATACACGCTTCCAATGTGCGTTCACCGCGATGTCGCCACACACGGATGCGACCATCATGATGCTGTAAACAGAACATGAATTCATCCGAAAAAATGACGTTTTGCCGCTCGTCCACCCAGGTTAGTCGTTGAGTACACCACCGCAGGCGCTCCTGTCTGTGATGCAGCGTCAAGGGTAACTGCAGCCATGGTCTCCGAGCTGATAGCCCATTCAGCTGCAAACGTCGTCGAACTGTTCGTGCAGATGGTTGTTGTCTTGCAAACGACCCTATCTGTTGACTCAGGGATCGAGACGTGGCTGCACGATCCGTTACAGCTATGCGGATTAGATGCCTGTCATCTCGACTGCTAGTGATACGAGACCGTTGGGATCCAGCACGGCGTTCCGTATTACCCTCCTGAACCCATCGATTCCATATTCTGCTAACAGTCATGGGATCTCGACCAACGCTAGCACCAATGTCGCGATACGATAAACCGCAATCGCGATAGGCTACAATCATACCTTTATCAAAGTCGGAAACGTGATGGTACGTATTTCTGCTCCGTAGACGAGGCATCACAACAACGTTTCACCAGGCAACGGCGGTCAACTGCTGCTTGTCTATGAGAAGTCGGTTGGAAACTTTCCTCATGTCAGCACGTTGTAGGTGTCGCCACCGGCGCCAACCTTTTGTGAATGGTCTGAAAAGCTAATCATTTGCATATCACAGCATCTTCTTCCTGTCGGTTAAATTTCGCGTCTGTAGCACGTCATCTTCGTGGTGTAGCAATTTTAATGGCGAGTAGTGTACTTGGTTTAGTTCCGTTACGGGGAACAACAGATTTGGATAGTTTTAATGCTGTTCAAAAGTATTTTGACAAAATTGCTGATTTGCAAAAATGCTCTGTCGTTTGTACCAGTACTGTACCAGCTAAGATATGTAGAGTAAATAGCTTCGTTTGTCAATTATGAAAAAACCGAATAAGTTGCTTAACTTTTCATTGCATTATTCGTCAGGAAATACTGCGTAGAAAAGAGTTAGAATGCAGTCCGTAATGAAAAATGTAACGAAAATTACGAACATAATACGATAAGGAAATACATCACTTATTCATCGGAAGTTAAGCAGTTTCTGGTAGAAAAGTTGACACGGTATATGGAGATAGAGTTCTTCACTCCGAAAATCATTGGTTAAGCACAGGAAACTGTTCAGTTCTTTTTCCCCTTAAAATTATCAAGTTTTTGAATAAAGAGATAAAATCGGATGTTTCGGAATTTGAAAAGAGTCTGAAGGGTACACTTTTCTTTTCGAGAATTAGAATTCCTAACAAATGTTACAGATCACTTAAATAATCTGAATTTACATTTGCTTACAGGGAGTACTGTATTGTGTATTTAAGCTGGGGACCTAGAAACGACGGAGAGGCTTCGTCCCGCCATAGCCCTCAGCGGTTCACAACTCCACAACAGGTCACCCACCCCACCGCTACCGCCACACCACACCGAACCCAGGGTTACTGTGTCGGCCCCCATTGGACCCCCCTCACCGGGGACGTCTCATACCAGACGAGTGTGACCCCAAATGTTTGAGTCGTAGAGTAATTATTGTGTACGCGTACGTACCCGTGGTCTAGGGGTAGCGTCTTTGATTCATAACCAAAACGTCTTCGGTCCCGGGTTTGATCCCCGCCACTCCCTAAATTTTGATAAATAATCAGCAATGGCGTCCGAAGACTTCCGGCATAAGAAGTCAGCCTCATTCTGCCAACGGCCTTGTCAAAGAGGGCGGAGGAGCGGATAGAGGTTCAGGGCACTCTCTTGTCCTAGGGGTGGGAAATTGCCCCTAAAGGCGGAAGAATCAGCAATGATCAACGACATGAGGATACAGAAGGCAATGGAAACCACTGCATTAAAGACACGTAACGTGTATCCACAGGACATGTGGCCTGTAATTGAAGAAGTGTCATGATGATCTCTCCATTAGCAAAAGATTCCGGAATAGTCCCCCATTCGGATCTCCGGGAGGGGACTGCCAAGGGGGAGGTTACCATGAGAAAAAGATTGAATAATCTACGAAAGGATAACGTTCTACGAGTCGGGGCATGGAATGTCAGAAGCTTGAACGTGGTAGGGAAACTAGAAAATCTGAAAAGGGAAATGCGAAGGCTCAATCTAGATATAATAGGGGTCAGTGAAGTGAAGTGGAAGGAAGACAAGGATTTCTGGTCAGATGAGTATCGGGTAATATCAACAGCAGCAGAAAATGGTATAACAGGCGTAGGATTCGTTATGAATGGGAAGGTAGGGCAGAGGGTGTGTTACTGTGAACAGTTCAGTGACGGGGTTGTTCTAATCAGAATCGACAGCAGACCAACACCGACAACGATAGTTCAGGTATACATGCCGACGTCGCAAGCTGAAGATGAACAGATACAGAAAGTGTATGAGGATACTGAAAGGGTAATCCAGTATGTAAAGGGGGACGAAAATCTAATAGTCATGGGCGACTGGCCGGCCGAAGTGGCCGCGCGGTTAAAGGCGCTGCAGTCTGGAACCGCACGACCGCTACGGTCGCCGGTTCGAATCCTGCCTCGGGCATGGATGTGTGTGATGTCCTTAGGTTAGTTAGGTTTAAGTAGTTCTAAGTTCTAGGGGACTTATGACCACAGCAGTTCAGTCCCATAGTGCTCAGAGCCATTTGAACCATTTGAACCATGGGCGACTGGAATGCAGTTGTAGGGGAGGGAGTAGAAGAAAAGGTTACAGGAGAATATGGGCTTGGGACAAGGAATGAAAGAGGAGAAAGACTAATTGAGTTCCGTAACAAGTTTCAGCTAGTAATAGCGAATACCCTGTTCAAGAATCACAAGAGGAGGAGGTATACTTGGAAAAGGCCGGGAGATGCGGGAAGATTTCAATTAGATTACATCATGGTCAGACAGAGATTCCGAAATCAGATACTGGATTGTAAGGCGTACCCAGGAGCAGATATAGACTCAGATCACAATATAGTAGTGATGAAGAGTAGGCTGAAGTTCAAGACATTAGTCAGGAAGAATCAATACGCAAAGAAGTGGGATACGGAAGTACTAAGGAATGACGAGGTATGTTTGAAGTTCTCTAACGCTATAGATACAGTAATAAGGAATAGCGCAGTAGGCAGTACAGTTGAAGAGGAATGGACATCTCTAAAAAGGGCCATCACAGAAGTTGGGAGGGAAAACATAGGTACAAAGAAGGTAGCTGCGAAGAAACCATGGGTAACAGAAGAAATACTTCAGTTGATTGATGAATGGAGGAAGTACAAACATGTTCCTGGAAAATCAGGAATATAGAAATACAAGTCTCTGAGGAATGAAATAAATAGGAAGTGCAGGGAAGCTAAGACGAAATGGCTGCAGGAAGAATGTGAAGATATCGAAAAAGATATGATTGTCGGAAGGACAGATTCAGCATACAGGAAAGCCAAAACAACCTTTGGTGACATTAAAAGCAACGGTGGTAACATTAAGAGTGCAACGGGAATTCCACTGTTAAATGCAGAGGAGAGAGCAGATAGGTGGAAAGAATACATTGAAAGCCTCTATGAGGGTGAAGATTTGTCTGATGTGATAGAAGAAGAAACAGGAGTCGATTTAGAAGAGTTAGGGGATCCAGTATTAGAATCGGAATTTAAAAGAGCTTTGGAGGACTTACGGTCAAATAAGGCAGAAAGGATAGATAACATTCCATCAGAATTTCTAAAATCATTGGGGGAAGTGGCAACAAAACGACTATTCACGTTGGTGTGTAGAATATATGAGTCTGGCGATATACCATCTGACTTTCGGAAAAGCATCATCCACACAATTCCGAAGACGGCAAGAGCTGACAAGTGAGAGAATTATCGCACAATCAGCTTAACAGCTCATGCATCGAAGCTGCTTACAAGAATTATATACAGAAGAATGGAAAAGAAAATTGAGAATGCGCTAGGTGACGATCAGTTTGGCTTTAGGAAAAGTAAAGGGACGAGAGAGGCAATTCTGACGTTACGGCTAATAATGGAAGCAAGGCTAAAGAAAAATCAAGACACTTTCATAGGATTTGTCGACCTGGAAAAAGCGTTCGACAATATAAAATGGTGCAAGCTGTTCGAGATTCTGAAAAAAGTAGGGGTAAGCTATAGGGAGAGACGGGTCATATACAATATGTACAACAACCAAGAGGGAATAATAAGAGTGGACGATCAAGAACGAAGTGCTCGTATTAAGACGGGTGTAAGACAAGGCTGTAGCCTTTCCCCCTACTCTTCAATAAGTACATCGAGGAAGCAATGATGGAAATAAAAGAAAGGTTCAGGAGTGGAATTAAAATACAAGGTGAAAGGATATCAATGATACGATTCGCTGATGACATTGCTACCCTGAGTGAAAGTGAAGAAGAATTAAATGATCTGCTGAACGGAATGAACAGTCTAATAACTACACAGTATGGTTTGAGAGTAAATCGGAGAAAGACGAAGGTAATGAGAAGTAGTAGAAATGAGAACAGCGAGAAACTTAACATCAGGATTGATGGTCACGAAGTCAATGAAGTTAAGGAATTCTGCTACCTAGGCAGTAAAATAACCAATGACGGACGGAGCAAGGAGGACATCAAAAGCAGACTCGCTATGGCAAAAAAAGGCATTTCTGGCCAAGAGAAGTCTACTAATATCAAATACCGGTCTTAATTTGGGGAAGAAATTTATGAGGATGTACGTCTGGAGTACAGCATTGTATGGTAGTGAAACATGGACTGTGGGAAAACCGGAACAGAAGAGAATCGAAGCATTGGAGATGTAGTGCTATAGACGAATGTTGAAAATTAGGTGGACTGATAAGGTAAGGAATGAGGAGGTTGTACGCAGAATCGGAGAGGAAAGGAATATGTGGAAAACACTGATAAGGAGAAGGGACAGGATGATAGGACATCTGCTAAGACATGAGGGAATGACTTCCATGGTACTAGAGGGAGCTGTAGAGGGCAAAAACTGTAGAGGAAGACAGAGATTGGAATACGTCAAGCAAATAATTGAGGACGTAGGTTGTCAGTGCTACTCTGAGATGAAGAGGTTAGCACAGGAAAGGAATTCGTGGCGGGCCGCATCAAACCAGTCAGTAGACCAATGACCAAAAAAAAAAAAGCACGTACGTGGAGACAATGTTTGCGCAGCAATCGCCGACATAGAGCAACAGAGGCGGAATAAGGGGAACCGGCCCGCATTCGCCGAGGTAGATGGAAAACCGCCTTAAAAAGCATCCATAGGTTGGCCGACACACCTGACCTCAACACTAATCCGCCGGGAGGATTCATGCCGGTGACCGGCACGTCTTCCCGCTCAGGAAGCAGCGCGTTAGAGCGCGCGGCTAGCCGGGCGGGCTTACAGGGAATAAGTAGAGCTCGCGATCCAGCGCTATCGACTTTCGTCTCTACAGTTAGCCGGCATGACTGTGTCTGCGCAAGCCGTGATGGCAGTGCATGGATCGAGTTGGAAGCACAGGCTGGAGGGTAATGATTCAAATGGTTCAAATGGCTCTGAACACTATGGGACTCAACTGGTGAGTCCCCTAGAACTTAGAACTAGTTAAACCTAACTAACCTAAGGACATCACAAACATCCATGCCCGAGGCAGGATTCGAACCTGCGACCGTAGCGGTCTTGCGGTTCCAGACTGCAGCGCCTTTAACCGCACGGCCACTTCGGCCGGCGAGGGTAATGATTCGCTACACACACTTTGCAAGGTCCAAGCTAGATTATACTGCTGGACCTCTTCGATCAATTCATTGCTCATGAAATGTTTGTGTTAGGGACTGTCATACAGGGTACAGAAACTGGGGTGATGCACCATCCTGCATAAACTATGTCCCTTGTCTTTCTACAAAGCTAACGTTCTCCAATATCACGTTCCCCTTCGTGCAAAAGTTACTAAATTTATTAATTTGCTAAAGTGGACGGCCCTATAAGTCTGTCACCTACAGTTCCCGCCCTCACTTTGGTGCTAACGTAAACCTGATGCTTTGCTTCCACGGTCGCATCTTCCCATACATAGTTATAGTGGTAAGTCATGAGTCTGCTCTGTGTGAATCCCACGTTATCCGGAAACAAAATGCAAACTATAAATTGCGGCTCTTCTGCGCTCCATCCTAGAATCCACAGGCAGCACTGTAATTTGGCATAGTGGGCTTGTGGCCTGATAACTTGCACATTCTCTAAGTTGTACCGACAAAGTGACTACACGTACAGAACAGTTGATGCCTTCAGCAGTTCCAGTTCTTCATACACTTGTTCCATGACCGCCATCTACTTAGCGCTACACTCGTGCCGCAGTGTTCGTCGTGTGAATCACGCGATGTCTGCCGCAATTCCTGTTTCTTGTTGGGAATGATACGGTGCCTGCAACTCGATAACTCGATGGAACAACCTGCTGGAGTCCTTTTTTTTTTCAGATAGAATGCGCATGAGCATGTCGTTCAGCATATACACTGAAGCGCCAAAGAAACTGAAACAGGCATCAAATACAGAGAGATGTAAACGAGCAGAACACGGCGCTGCGATCGGCAGCGTCCGTATAAAAAAAGTGTCTGGCGCAGTTGTTGGATCGGTTACTGCTGTTACAATGGCAGGTTATCAAGATTGAAGAGAAACTGAACTCAGTGTTATAGTCGGCGCATGAGGGATGGGACACAGCATCACCTGGGTACCGATAAGTTGGAGATTTTCCAGTACGACCATTTCTCGAGTGTACCTCGAATATCAGGAATCCGGTAAAACGTCAAATCTCCGACATCGCTGCGGCCGGAAAAAGATTCTGCAAGAACGGGACCAATGACGACTGAAGAGAATCGATCAAAGTGACAGAAGTGCAACCCTTCCGCAAATTGCTGCAGAATTCAATGCTGGGCCATCAACAAGTGTCAGCGTGTGAACCACTCAACGAATCATCGATACGGGCTTTCGGAGCCGAAGGCCCACCCCTGTACCCTTCATGACTGCACGACACAAAGCTTTACGCTTCGCCTGGGCCCGTCAACACCCACATTGGGCGGTTGATGTGCCCTGGTCGAAAGAGTCTTGTTTCAGATTATATCGAGCGGATGGACGTGTACGGGTATGGAGGAAACCTCACGAATCCATCGACCCTACACGTCAGCAGGGGAACGTTCAAGTTAGTGGAGGCTCTGTAATGGTGTGAGGCATATGC
The DNA here is from genome assembly GCF_021461395.2 of Schistocerca americana. Classification (NCBI taxonomy): domain Eukaryota; kingdom Metazoa; phylum Arthropoda; class Insecta; order Orthoptera; family Acrididae; genus Schistocerca; species Schistocerca americana. Next base: position 99,813,219 of record NC_060123.1, on the reverse strand, counting down.
AGATAGAGTGATATGGGATCCCTGATACTTCTAGATACGGCTCTGACAGGTGATACGCACGTAAGTGTCCTGTCTGATCACCTGCATCCATTTATGTCCATTTTGAATTCCTATGGACTTGGGTAATTCCAGCAGGACAATGAGACACCCCACAAGTCCACAATTGCTACAAGTGGCTCTAGGAACGTTCTTCTGAGTTTAAACTCTTCCGCTGACCACCAAACTCCCAAGACGTGAACATTATTGAGCGTATTTGGGATGCCTAGCAACGTGCTGTTCAGAAGAGATCTCCACCGTCTCGTACTCTTACGGATTTATGGACAGCCCTGCAGGATTCATGGTGTCAATTCCCTCCAGCACTACTTCACACATAAGTCGAGTCCATGTCACATCTTGTTGCTGCACTTTTGCTTGCTCGCGGGGGCCCTACACGATATTAGGCAACGAAACTCAGTCTCGGAATCTGGCAAAAAACCCAAAGAGATTCTGGTCATACATAAAGCACATCAGTGGCAAGACGCAATCAATACCACCTCTGCGCTATAACAACGGTGAAGTCACTGATGACAGTGCCACTAAAGCAGAGTTATTAAACACGGTTTTCCTAAACTACTTAACCAAAGAAGACGAAGTATATGTCCCTGAATTCCAATCAAGAACAACTGTCAAGATGAGAAACATAGAAGCAGATATCCTCGGTGTAGCGAAGCAGTTTAAATCACTTAGTAAAGACAAAGCCTCCGGTCCAGATTGTATACCAGCCAGGTTTCTTTCAGAGTATGCTGATACAATAGCTCCATACTTAGCAATTATATACAACCGCTCGCTCACAGGAAGATCCGTACCTAAAGACTGGAAAATTGCTCAAGTCACACCAATACCAAGAAATGGAAGTAGGAGCAATCCGCTGAATTACAGGCCCATCGACTAACGTCGATTTGCAGTAGAGTTTTGGAACATACACTGTGTTCGAACATTATGAAGTTCCTCGAAGAAAACGATTTATTCTCACATAGTCAGCACGGATTCAGAAAATATCGTCCTTGTGAAAGACAACTAGTTCTTTATACTCATGAAGTAATGAGTGATATCGATAGGGAACGTCAAACAGATTCCATATTTTAGATTTCCAGAAGGCTTTCGACACCGTTCCTCATAAGCGTCTTCTAATTGAACTGCGTGCCTATGGAATATCGCCTCAGCTGTGCGACTGGATTCGAGATTTCCTGTCAGAAAGGTCACAGTTCATAGTTATAGACAGAAAGTCATCGAGTAAAACGGAAGTAATATCCGGCGTTCCCCAAGGAAGTGTTATAGGCCCTCTATTGTTCCTGATCTATATAAACGACCTAGGAGACAACCTGAGTAGCCGTCTTAGATTGTTTGCAGATGATGCTGTCATTTACCATCATGTAAAGTAATTAGATGACCAATACGAATTGCAAAATGATTTAGATAAACTACCTGTATGGTGCGAAAAGTGGCACTTGGCCCTGAATAAAGAAAAGTGTGAAGTTATTCACATGAATACTAAAAGATATCCGCTAAATTTCGATTACGCATTAAGTCACACAAATCTGAAGACTGTAAATTGAGCTAACTACTTAGGGATTACAATTACACATAACCTAAACTGGAATGATTACATAGAAAATGATGTGGGTAGAGCAAAACAAAGACTACGATTCATTGGCAGAACACTTAGAAGGTGCAACAGGTATACTAAAGAGACTGCTTACACTACGCTTGTGCACCCTATTCTGGAGTATTGCTGTGCGGTGTGGGATCCGCATCAGGTGGGGCTGACGGACGACTTCGAAAAAGTTCAAAGAAGGGCAGCTCGTTTTGTATTATCGTGAAATAGAGGAGATAGTGCCACAGATATAATACGTGGAGTGGCAATCATTAAAACAAAGGCGTTTTTCGTTGCGACGGGATCTTCTCATGAAATTTCAATCACCATTTTCTTCTCCGATTGCGAAAACATTCTGTTGGCACCCACCTACATAGGGAGAAATGATCATCACGATAAAATAAGAGAAATCAGGGCTCGTACAGAGAAATTTAGGTGCTCGTTATTCCCGCGCGCCGTTCGAGAGTGGAACGGTTGAGAGACAGCTTTAAGGTAGTTCATTGAACCCTCTGCAGGCACTTTATTGTGAATGGCGGAGTAGTCACGTAGATGTAGATGTGTACTAGTTTCTTTGGCACTTCAGTATATGAAGGGTGCTTGTCGGTTAACTCAACTGGCTACCCTAGGCGTTTCCAACTCGAGTGCCTGACGGAGTGCAGCTACGCACCCACGGGGCAGGTGAGCAGGGGTGGACGAAAAGGCTACCACGTGGTCAGTCAGTTAGCCGAGCTGGAACCTGTGATACAGTTCTGCACCGGCCGAGTGCACGCGACCATTAATTACGTACCATTTTTTTAAAAAATTGGGCCTCTCTCCCCCCTTGGAGAGCATTGGTGTGATGTGGTGGAGCTCCTGCCCTCCTCCCCCCATAACTTGAGCTTCACAATATCAGTGTTAAATAATTATATTTATTTGGTATGTCCATTTTTATACCACTAAAAATAGCTATTAGGATGCTCGGAATTAATTTTATAAGACAAAATTTTGTTTCTGAAGAACAGAAATATGTTAATATCGAGTATAGATTTAAGTGTCAGGAAGCCCTTTTTGAAAGTATTTGCATGGAGTGTAACCATGTATGGAAGTGAAACATGGAGGATAAATAGTTTAGACATGAAGAGAATAGAAGCTTTCGAAATGTGGTGCTACAGAAGAATGCTGAGGATTAGACGGTTAGATCACATAACTAATGAGGAGGTATTGAATAGGATTGGGGAGAAGAGAAGTTCGTGGCACAACTTGACAAGAAGAAGGGATCGGTTGGTAGGACATATTCTGAGGCATCAAGGGATCACCAATTTAGTATTGGAGGGCAGCGTGGAGGGTAAAAATCGTAGAGGGAGACCAAGAGATGAATACACTAAGCAGACTCAGAAGGATGTAGGTTGCCGTAAGTACTGGGAGATTAAGAAGCTTGCACAGGATAGAGTAGCATGGAGAGCTGCATCAAACCAGTCTCAGGACTGAAGACCACAACAACAACAACTGAATATTCTCTGTCATTTAGTAGCTTTCAAGACAATTAAACTCATTGTGCTGTACCTTAAATGCGGTCATCATTTTCAGCTCTAATTTCACAGTAAAATGGTAGTACGTAGATTTGTAAAGTGTATTACATAGTCATTTTAGCACGTAAATAAACATGCCAGTCCTGAGTAGTACGTGGATGGACACACAGACGGATGAAAATGATCCGCGAAAATACGAGTGATAGTAGCAATCATTTTGAAAGATCCCTAAAAAAACTGACCTTTTATTGATGTATTGGTTACATTAAACGCCACTGAACTTTTGCTTTGCAGATGAAAGAAAACACTGTTTGTGCCTTCCTTTGAACCTTATGTCTAAGCAGCTTTTCAATTTCTTCATTTATATGACCACTAACAGAATTCTTGACAATGAACTTCATATAAACTTCCTTCCGCAGATGATGCGTTTCTTGATGGCGGATTTGTTTCGGCTTGTCGGGATGCTGCTTAACATACTCACTGGTAAAGTTTTGACACAAATTCATGCTGAACACAGAAAACCTGTCCTGCATATTTTGCTGAATATCACTCTGATTCATTGATATCCGGTGATTTTTACCAGCGCGGCAGGGAGTTTCCCGAATGAAATCTGACACTTGTGCGGCACTTGTTTCAAGTAATGGCATCCAGGTCATGGCGCAGTATCAGTCCAGAGAAGCATAAACTTTAATACTGTCTATGCTCGAGAGTAATTCTAGGAAACAAATTGTTATCCGTTATAATAACGTGTATTCTGTTAATTTAAAATTTGACGTGAGATTTTCATTGCCCTCCTTTTAAATGAGATCTGGTGCGATTTTACCAGACCCCTCCACCCCCCTCCCTCCTCCCATTTCGAGCTCAATTAATAGACGTCCCTTCGCAAGCGCAGAAAGCGTGTAATAGGGCTGTCGGGCGGATAGCCTTTGCTAACTGCACCTGCCTGCGAGCGGGCTGAGCGCCGCTGCCAGTGCAGCAACGCTAAGGGACAGCGTTGTAACAGTCTAGACTAAATAAAGGGCTTATTTCAATGGTGGTACAAGTCCATTACCTCCCTTTTCTGATTATAGTGCTTCTGACATTAATGATCCAAACAAACAGAAAGAAACGTTCATCTCTAGCAAGAAGCCATATATGTGTGACTATTTCTGGTACCTCAACTGCAGATTTTTCAGCGCTCATTTAACTTTAGGACTATGTATCTTAAAATGAACAAAAATCGACTTGAACCACTGTTGAAATAAGCCCTTCAAATGATGGCGGAATATCGTGTCTGCCATTTCCTGAGTAGAATAATGGGAATCTATTTTACTGTGCAATTTCATGTTTTCGCAGCGTATTGACTGACCCATTACTTTTAGGGTGTGCAGCTGCAGAAGTCCCATTTCTTCACATAATATTTCGACCGTAGATCCTTCGGCCATCTCCGAGCGAACCTACAGAATTTAGCTACAGCACTCGCGTCCTTCTTTAAACTCGACGGACGCATTACCGCGCATGTGGTCACATATACACTAGAGCCAGAGATATTGCACGGCAGCAAAAAACTTAATAAGAACGGATTCTGAGGCTGTACGCTCGATCCATGCGGGGATATCAGTGCGTCAACATGAGCTGCACTGTAACGATATCTTTGCTACATGGTCAAAGAAAGCGCAGATTCGAGGTTGAAACTGGTATCTCCATTAATTAAACCCTTCGCCAAACGAATTTTCACTGCTTCCTCACCACCGAGTCTCGTAATTATGCATTCCACTCGAGAATTGTCATACAGCCTGTGCGTGGTGCGGCCGTCGGATTTGAAACAACAGAAGCGAATGATGCTACTTCGATCTGTCGGCGCACTCAGAAGAAGGCCAAAAGATGTATGGCCTGAATATAAATAGAAGGAATGGCGTGTTGGAACTTGTGCGTCCGGAATCTACTCTATCGCTCTATTTTTCCCGCTTTTATGTGTCTTTCGCTCCACGGAATCACGAATCTTGTTGTGGTGTCAGCATAGCCTCAAAACGATATGTACGGAATGGTTAACATAGAAGGTAGTTGTAAGTCTGTGACAACAGCATCACACTCAGAGAACTAAGCACAGAAGCGAACATAGCCAAGAAGAAATGAGCAATGAACGTCAACAGAAAGACTACCTGCACCGCTCAGTAGTGACCGTTCTCAACACAAATACTGTAGAAAGGCCCAAACTTCAACAACTATTTGTTTCCCGGTCTATGTTTACAGCGCCTCTCTTTAAATTCTGATCGGCTTTATCTCATGTAAGAACACATCTCAAAAGAAAACACACTGCACTTACCCCAAATCATCCAACTGCAAGGGTCAGAGCTGTACCTAGAAGATAGTGTACATCTAGATCTACATACATACTCCGAAAGTGATCGTACCGTGCACTGCGAAGGGCGCCCTGTACCACTGCTACTCGCTTTCTTTCCTGTTCCACTCGTATAACAGAGCGAAAGAAAAGCGACTCCCTAGAAACCTCATATACATCTACATACATACTCCGCAATCCACCATACGGTGCATGGCGGAGAGTACCTCGTACCACAACTAGCATCTTCTCTCTCTGTTCCACTCCCAAACAGAACGAGGGAAAAATGGCTGCCTATATGCCCCTGTACGAGCCCTAATCTCTCTTATCTTGTCTTTGTGGTCTTTCCGCGAAATATAAGTTGGCGGCAGTAAAATTGTATTGCAGTCAGCCTCAAATGGTGGTTCTCTAAATTTCCTCAGTAGCGATTCACGAAAACAACGCCTCCTTTCCTCCACAGACTCCCACCCGAGTTCCTGAAGCATTTCCGAAACACTCGCGTGATGATCAAACCTACCAGTAACAAATCTAGCAGCCCGCCTCTGAATTGCTTCTATGTCCTCCCTCAATCCGACCTGATAGGGATCCCAAACGCTCGAGCAGTACTCAAGAATAGGTTGTATTAGTGTTTTATTTCGGTCTCCTTTACAGATGAACCAGATCTTCCCAACATTCTACCAATGAGCCGAAGACGACTATCCGCCTTCACCACAACTGCCATTACATGCTTGTCCCACTTCATATCGCTCTGCAATGTTACGCCCAAATATTTAATCGACGTGACTGTGTCAAGAGCTACACTACTAATGGAGTATTCAAACACTACGGGACCCTTTTTCCTATTCAACTGCATTAATTTACATTTATCTATATTTAGGGTTAGCTGCCGTTCTTTACACCAATCACAAATCCTGTCCAAGTCATCTTGTATCCTCCTACAGTCACTCAACGACGACACGTTCCCGTACACCACAGCATCATCAGCAAACAGCCGCACATTGCTATGCACCCTATCCAAAATATCATTTATGTAGATAGCAAATAACAGCGGACCTAGTACACTTCCCAGGGGCACTCCAGATGATACCCTCACCTCCGATGAACACTCACCATCGAGGACAACGTACTGGGCTCTATTACTTAAGAAGTAATGTACCTCCGTACAAGCTCTAATTATTCTCTTTTTATCTTCGTTGTCCTTATGCGAAACGTAAGTTGGCGGCAGTAGAATTGATGTGCAGGCGGCCTCAAATGATTGTTCTCAAAATTTTCACAATAGTGCCTCGCGAAAAGAGTGTCGTATTCCCTCCTGTAGGGGGAGATTAGTGTTTAACGTCCCGTCGACAACGAGTTCATTAGAGACGGAGCACAAGGTCGGACGGGCGGGTGGAGTGCCTTTTCAGGAGAACCACCCCCGCATTTTCCGTTAGCGATTTAGAGCAGTCACGGAAAACCTAAATCTGGATGCCCTGCGGCTGGTTTGAACAGTCGTCCTCCCGAAAGCGATTCCAGTCCGCTAACCACTGTGTTACTTTACTCGGTTATTCACTATAGGGATTCCCATTTGAGTTCACGAAATATCTCCTTGATACTTGTGTGTCGATCGAAGTTACCGGTAACAAATCTAGTAGCACACCTCGAATTTCTTCGATGTCTTCCTTTAATCCTTCCGGGTTGGGATCCTAAACACTCGAACTGTGCGCAAGAATGGGTCCCACTAGCATTCTATACACCGTCTGCTTTGCAGGCGAGCTACACATTCCCAAAATTCTGCCAACAAAACGAAGGCCAGCATTGGCCTTCTCTGCTACGATCCTAGGAATACTCAATGTTTTTTTGCCGCTACGTCAGTCTAATGACTTAGTTTAGAATCGCATGAAAGAATGCGCACTAGAAACGGCCATTAGAAGTTTCCGCCATTTTCTAAAGTTCTTGTTGTTGTTAGACATGACGTTGTGTATTGCTCAGCATTTGTAAATATTTCGCGTTCTATATACTTTAGTGGTGTATAATATATTAAATCTATTTCGAAGTTATTGTTAATTTTCCAGGCAAAGAATTTTGTGGTGAGTAAAATGCTATATACTGCTAGAACTATTTACATAATATGTGGACAGTTTAGTCATACTTCGTCGGTCGTACCTGGAAACAGAAGGAGGCCGGGGCCGGCGCGCCTACCCGAGTCCAGGAAGCAGCGCCTTAGCGCTCTTTTTTTTGTATAATCTCATTTTGTTCGTTTTTGTTCGTCGTATCTGCTCTGGGCGGACGTCGAAAGACACCCGTTTCAGTTCGTTGTTGATCCATTAACTCAGTTTTTTTATTACAGAGGGCAGCTAGTCCTCTGACCGAACACGCTGAGCTACTGTGGCGGCTAGGGCTCTCGGCTACCCTGACCGTCTCCCCACTAATTCCTGTAAAAAAAATGGAACACATGTTTTTAAGAAAAGAAAACACGCTGTCTTCTCTGTATAAACCAAGTGTACCATTTTTAAAAAGAAAACACGCTGTTCTTCTCTGTACCATTTACATCGTTTATTAAACGGACTTTGACCAGCTACCTTTATTTTGGAGCAGTCTTGCGGTACAGTTTTAAGTGGGGGGGGGGGGGGGGGCAGTGGCAGAGGTGTGGAGCAGGCAGACAAGTTGTGGTGTGTGGCAGGCAGACGCGGTGCCACTACCTGGAGGGCGGCGGCTGCCTCTCGTCGCCGCGCTGGGTGAGCCTGCTGGTGGCCGAGGTCTTCTACCCCAACACGGTGCTGCCCGCCTACCAGCAGCGCCAGCCGCGGCCGCCCGTCGCCGCCGCAGACGCCATGCCGCCCGTGCACGACTTCCAGAACTACCAGGACGCGCTGCGCAAGCGCGCCGGCGCCGGCGCCGGCGTCGACCCGCCCACCACCGAGAAGCCCTCGCACTGCGACGGCGTCGACGAGCTCGGCTGCTTCCAGGTAAACCGACGCCGCTACCAGGGCGTGCTGCGCTCCATACCCGGCTACGCCTGGGCTATCCTCTCGGCTGCTGGGGGTGCGAGAGTCAGCATCTGGTATCCAGAGGAAGCGGGCTTTGGCCGCTCTCTAACACAGATCGGCTTTCCTAAATATGCCTAGAGGGCATAGTAGTCGGAGGCTTAACAACTAGTTCAAGTGATGTTGATTTTGAGATATGAATATTAAACGCACTGAATACAACACTGCATTCATAAAATAACACACGAAGAACGTTGAAACATATGCAAGAGCAAATTAAACACAAGCAACCGATTCAATTTTCACCCAAAGAAGTTACGTTCGTAGCGCAATCCTGTCCGTCATGAAATTACCACACACTGGTATACTAAATTCATACTAACTCTCTGTGAAATCTTCCCGAAAAGAATAGCTGAGGGCTACTTTGATGCTTACACCACATGCTTCACGTGGTCAACTTGGTTTACACAAAGAGTGTAACTCCATAATAATTTTGATAATTAAAATAAATTACATCGAAACACAAATTACAAAAGAAAAACCTTGAACTGGTTACTATCGTCTTACTATTAACCTGATGGGTCAAACAATTGTATAAGCACATGGTACTGGTCTCACAAAGTACACCCCACGTGGGTTGAACATAAAGAAAAGTTGCTATATTGAAAAATATTGTCAAGACGAGATGTTATAACCTCACGCACATTCGCATTTAAGATTGATGATCTTAGTTAGAGTTACTGATCATCCACACGTGGTTCCACTTTACTCACAAACTAGTGACAAAGCAACTACTGGAAGAGAATCTGAACTTCACACTCGAATTACACTGCGTTGCAATTTAAGATAACATTAGATATTTTAGATCTAAACCTGAAATAAAGGTGATTAAATTTTCAGTTAGGCTGAACTTAAGAAATCCATTGTCCTACGGACTTAGCAGAGGGCGCGCTTAGCCGGAGATCTTACCACTTCAGACGCTCGCCGCGGACTGACTGCCATGGACCCCTACCGAGGCTGCTTCCAGATACAAAACGGAAGTGACCAGGGAGGCAGCTTCCTATACCAACATGACAAGGGACGGATAGGACCATACTAAGAATAGAAACCTCTTTGCTTTTAGAAAGCGTAGCTACCTGTTCCGACATTCGTCCTACTGCTCTCTAGCAGACAGGCTTGTCTGCTACCATCAAGCACGCAACTAGAAATACATTTACTCATTCATCCTTTCACACAGAAGGGAAGGGGATCACAGTATCTTATCATATACAGTATATAAAAGAAAGCGAATGTAGGTTCCGTGTGAGACTGTGTGACATGAATTACATATAAACTGTGTTTTAAAGTGTAGTAGTGCGACAGATCGTTCTTGAATATGTGTAAAAGTAACACGTTCCACTGCTCAGTCTCCTCCCAGATAGTCAGAAACACCACAGTAAATTTAGAAGTGGAATGTATGCCGTAAATGACAACAGTTTTAAAAAATTAACATGAAAGGAATCCAACAGAGATCTTTCATAACACTACTGGCCATTAAAACTGCTACACCACGAAGATGACGTGCTACAAACGCGAAATTTAACCGACGGGAAGAAGATGCTGTGATATGCTAATGATTAGCTTTTCAGAGCATTCACACAAGGCTGGCGCCGGTGGCGACACCTACAACTTGCTGACATGAGGACAGTTTTCAACTGATTTCTCATACACAAACAGCAGTTGACCGGTGTTGCCTGGTGAAACGTTGTTGTGATGCCTCGTCTACGGAGCAGAAATGTGTACTATCACGTTTCTGACTTTGATTAAGGTCGGATTGTAGCCTATCGCGATTGTGGTTTATCGTATCGCGACATTGCTGCTCGCGTTGGTCGAGATCCAATGACTGTTAGCAGAATATGCAATCGGTGGGTTCAGGAGCGTAATACGGATCGCCGTGCTGGATCCCAACGGCCTCGTATCACTAGCAGTCGAGATGACAGGCATCGTATCCTCATGCAGCCACGTCTCGATCCCCGGGCCAACAAATGGGGACGTTTGCAAGACAACAACCATCTGCACGAACAGTCCGACGACGTTTGCAGCAGCATGGACTATCAGCTCGGAGACCATGGCTGCGGTTACCCTTGAGGCTGCATCACAGACAGGGGCGCCTGCGATGGTGTACTCAACGACGAACCTGGGTGCACGAATGGCAAAACATCATTTTCTCGGATGGATCCAGGTTCTGTTTACAGCTTCATGATGGTCGCATCCGTGTTTGGCGACATCGCGGTGAACGCACATTGGAAGCGTGTATTCGTCATCGCCTTACTGGTGTATCACCCGGTGTGATGGTATGGGGTGCCATTGGTTACACGTCTCGGTCACCTCTTGTTCGCATTGACGGCACTTTGAACAGTGGACGTTACATTTCAGATGTGTTAAGACCCGTGGCTCTACCCTTCATTCGATCAATACGAAACCCTACGTTTCAGCAGGATAATGCACGACCGCATGTTGTAGATCCTGTACGGGCCTTTCTGGATACAGAAAATGTTCGACTGCTGCCCTGGCCAGCACATTCTCCAGATCTCTCACCAATTGAAAACGTCTGGTCAATGGTGGCCGAGTAACTGGCTCGTCACAATACGCCAGTCACTACTCTTGATGAACTGTGGTATCGTGTTGAAGCTGCATGGGCAGCTGTACCTGTACACGCCATCCAAGTTCTGTTTGACTCAATACCCAGGCGTATCAAGGCCGTTATTACGGCCAGAGGTGGTTGTCCTGGGTGCTGATTTCTCAGTATCTGATCACCTAAATCGCGTGAAAATGTAATCACATATATAATGTATTTGATGATATATTTATCATCTGCATTTCTTCTTGGTGTAGCAGTTTTTAATGGCCAGTAGCGTAGCTAATCAGCTGTGCTGACACAATTTCCCTACTGTCAAGTAATGCAATTACTGACTGTGGAGATACTGAATTGCCACTTGTTAAGCAGGTATTTATGTTCCCAGAGTAAATTATATTAAAAAGAGACAGAGGGGAATAGCTATAAACAAGTAGCAGTCGTGATAGTAGATTAAGAAATGAATTAAAATTTGTGCCATGGTCGAGACTTGAACCCAGGCCTCCTCACTTACTATGGAGGAATGCTAGCCATTACACCACCACAGCACTATACCTAACATTGTTGCATGGACTACACGGGAATGGCATTTCGATACCAGGGAGCCTCGGCAATAGTGACTATCTAAGAAGGGGAAAACAAGCCGAAGATGCGAATTGAATTTTGTGTAAGGAAGGGAACTGGAGCAGGGTAGTCTGTGCAGCAATGTAAACTATAGCCCTGTGATGGTGTAATGGGTAGCATCCCTGCCTACTAAGCAACGAGAGTTCGCTTTAAGTCCGAGCTATGGCACAAATTTTAATTCATTTCTTCAGCTTCCGTCATTATCGTAGATGAAGATCAGACTCAAGTGTCTCGAGGAAAATTTAATTATATCAGTTCTGTAAGTAACATTCAAGCAGTTAAAGGAATGAATGTAACTACATTGATCATCAAAGACAAAGTAAATGCCTAGTAGCCATGCTACATTATGAAACAAAATCAGTCAACAATTTTAGATTATATGCCAGCATGATGTTCTTCTGTAGCAAAACCTAGGAACATAATAAATAACTACAAAACAAAAACATGAAATTGTCCAAGCCCTAGACAAAAATAAGATCAACTACTCGAGGTAAAGGTCAGGAGAGAATATGATTTGCCACGAAAAATACTAGGTATTGACGCAAATATTGGCAGAGAGATAATTCTTACCACGTCAGCACCGTTGAAATCATGTTGCAGCGTGTGGTGCAACCCATGTAATTGCACTATATGCAGCCTGATGCTGTGGTGCTATTCCAATGCAGTTGGAGAGCCTCTTCAATGCTGTTCAAGTTTAGGAGGAATACCAGGTGTGCTGACGCGAGAATGAGAATTTAGATCTTACGAGGAAGGCGTGTTAGGATAGGGTGTGCAGTTGAAAAGCCACAATCCCAGGATGGCATAGTGGTCACCGCATTTCCCTCGTACACTGGAGGACTCTGTTCGAATCCCGGTTGTGGTACAAATTTTCACTCGTCGCTTCAGTCTCTCTCTCTCTCTCTCTCTCTCTCTCTCTCTCTCTCTCTATATATATATATATATATATATATATATATATATATATATATATATATACTATTGGCCATTAAAATTGCTACACCAAGAAGAAATGCAGATGATAAACGGGTATTCACTGGACAAATATATTATACTAGAACTGACATGTGTTAACATTTTCACGCAATTTGGGTGCATGGATCATGAGAAATCAGTACCCAGAACAACCACCTCTGGCCTTGATACGCCTGGGCCTTGAGTCAAACGGAGCTTGGATGGCGTGTACAGGTACAGCTGCCCATGCAGCTTCAACAAGATACCACAGTTCACGAAGAGTAGTGACTGGCGTATTGTGACGAGCCAGTTGCTCGGCCACCATTGACCAAACGTTTTCAGTTGGTGAGAGATCTGGAGAATGTGCTGGCTTTCTGTATCCAGAAAGGTCCGTACAAGACCTGCAACATACGGTCGTGGATTATCCTGCTGAAATGTAGGGTTTCGCAGGGATCGAATGAAGGGTAGAGCCACGGGTCGTAACACATCTGAAATGTAGCGTCCACTGTTCAAAGTTCCGTCAATGTGAACAAGAGCTGACCGCGACGTGTAACCAATGGCACCCCATACCATCACGCCGGGTGATACGCCAGTATGGCGATGACGAATACACGCTCGAATGTGCGTTCACCGCGATGTCGCCAAACACGTATGCGACCATCATGATGTTGTAAACAGAACCTGGATTCATCCGAAAAAATGACGTTTTGCCATTCGTGCATCCAGGTTCGTCGTTGAGTACACCATCGCAGGCACTCCTGTCTGTGATACAGCGTCAAGGGTAACCGCAGCCATGGTCTCCTTGCTGGTTCTCCATGCTGCTGCAAACGTCGTCGAACTGTTCGTGCAGATGGTTGTTGTCTTGCAAATGTCCCCATCTGTTGACTCAGGGATCGAGACGTGGCTGCACGATCTGTTACAGCCATGCGGATAAGATGCCTGTCATCTCGACTTCTAGTGATACGAGGCCGTTGGCATCCCGCACGGCGTTCCGTATTACCCTCCTGAACCCACCGACTCCATATTCCGCTAACAGTCATTGGATCTGGACCAACGCGAGCAGCAATGTCGCGATACGATAAACCGCAATCGCGATAGGCTACAATCCGACCTTTATCAAAGTCGGAAACGTGATGGTACGCATTTCTCCTCCTTACACGAGGCATCACAACAACGTTTCACTAGGCAACGCCGGTCAACTGCAGTTTGTGTATGAGAAATCGTTTGGAAACTTTCCTCATTTCAGCACGTTGTGTGAATGCTCTGAAAAGCTAATCATTTGCATATCACAGCATCTTCTTCCCGTCGGTTAAATTTCGCGTCTGCAGCACGTCATCTTCGTGGTGTAGCAATTTTAATGGCCAGCAGTGTAGTAGCATCGTCAGCGGACAGCCTGATGGCGCTAACGCCCCTCTGAACTCGTGTTCGCAGGTGCGGCTGTACTACGACTGGTTCCTGGTGCCGGGCAGCTGCAAGTGCTGGAAGCCCGACTACTTCTCGCGCTTCGTGCGCCGGAAGGTGGTGGGTCCGGAGCTCTGAGGCCGCGCGCCTCCAGGCCGCCCCGCCGACAACTTGCAGCTCCAGCACGCACTTCGCCACACTGACGGTTCTTCCAGGAGTTCTTCTGAAATGGGCGCCCGGCAGGGCAGCGCGCGCGCGCGTGCCTCTCGAGACCGAGTGGAAAGTTTTTTTACCACCCTCCGAGTCGGCGCTGCGTCTGACGGACGAGTAAGAACTCTCAACTGAAATGGAGGCATCGTCAGGCAGACTGGATCCTGGGTGACAATGAGTTCTCACCCGGAGATCTGATAACTCTCACAAATAATGAGAAATATAGCGAAGCTATTTATTTCACTTGGCCAGCAGTGTTAATAATGTCTTTCGTAGTATTTATTGTTTTAATCATGTATTTCGACCAGTTCTATGTTGCCCTCCATCTCTATCCACGATCCACTGATATTTTCATATTTGCATATTTGCTAAACGAAAAATGTTCGGTAATCCGTTTTCCCTCTTACAATCAGTGTCGGTTTCTGTCTCTGATAACAATTCCAGTGCCAAGTTAACTGTTTCTGTACGACTTTTTCATTTCCCACTATCCCTCAGATGGATTTCGTCGGTTAATATTTTCGTACCTCTTCATTTCATATTTCATCTTTGCTCTCAATCTTGAACATCCTTTTCGAGTTTTGTCTTGCATGGTTTTCTCACGGTCCTCGCTTCAGTTCCATGCAATACTGTGACGCAGACGTATAGTCTCATATTCATCTTTGCCAGCCCTGTGTCACTATTTGCTATCACGAGAGATCTTTCCCTCAAGAGAGCCTTCTTCGTTCATGACTGATTCTTTCTAATGCCTTCGTTGTTTCGATCTATTGTACTCTTGTTTCGCGGATATCAGAACTTAATCACTCCTACGATTTGTCATCAAATTGTGACCATTGTTTTTTCCTACTACTGCCATTACCTTCGTCTGTGCTTTTCGATTCCTTAGCGCAAATTAGCAATATTAAAGAAGTACAACGAAAGGTCTAAAATACTACAGTTAAGTACATTATCGTCCAGAGACATTTACATTTCAAACACACGATCTTGGCGTGTCGTTCGGGACAAAATCTCTTGCTATCGTACTGCTTTAACAATAATGCTGTACGTATTATAGGAAACGCTTCAACTCTTCTTTTAGGATTGCACGGAAACTTAATAGCATTCGTAGAAATAATTAATGGTCAGCAGCCTACCTAGACCAAGCATTTTCTGGATTCTACACTAATCTATCTGTTATCTTAGTGTATTTCTCTGTCATCATTACTCAGCCATTCGTTGTACAAAATCAGAAATTTGTATATGATTTAACAATAAATTATTTTATTTGTTATTTTATGTAAAAATTATTTGTTTATTTACTACCTTAATTTGAAGAATATTCCTGATTCAAATTATATTGTTTGCAGGTCATTTAAAAAGGGTGTAAAATAACTTATTTTCACTTTTTCCAACGCGCTTTTCTAATACTCTCACAAGGGTGATACACCGAAGAGCCAAAGAAACTGGTACACCTGCCTAATATCGTGTAGGGCACCCGCCAACACGCAGAAGTGCCGCAACACGACGTGGCATGGACTCGGCTAATGTCTGAAGTAGTGCTGGAGGGAATTGACACCGTGAATCCTGCAGGGCTGCCCATAAATCCGTAAGAGTACTGGAGGGTGGAGATCTCCTCTGACCAGCACATTGCAAGGCTTTCCAGATATACTCAATAATGTTCATGTCTGGGGAGCCTGATAGCGAGCGGAAGTGTTTAAAGTCAGAAGAGTGTTCCTGGAGCTACTCTGAAGACATTCTGGAAGTGTGGGGTGTCGCATTGTCCTGCTGGAATGGCCCAGGTTCGTCCGAATGCACAATGGACACGAATATATGCAGGTGATCAGACAGGATGCTTACGAACGTTCACCTGTCAGAGTCGTATCTAGACGTATTAGGGGCCCCATATCACTCCAACTGCACACCCCCCCACATCATTACAGAGCCTCCATCAGCTTTAACAGTGCCCTGATGACATGCTGCGTCCATGGATTCGTGAGGTTGTCTCCATACTCGCACAAGTCCATCCTCTCGATACAAATTGAAACGAGGTTCGCCCGACCAGGTAACATGTTGCCAATCGTCAACAGCCCAATGCCAGTGTTGACGGGCCCAGGCAAGGCGTAAAGCTTTGTGTCATGCTGTCATCAGGAGTACACGAGCGAGAAACCCATATCGATGATGTTTCGTTGAACGGTTCGCACACTGACACTTGTTAATGGCCCAGTACTGAAATCTGCAGCAATTTGCGGAACGGTTTCACTTCTGTTATGTTGAACGATTCTCTTCAGTCGTCGTTGGTCCCGTTCTTGCAGGATCTTTTCCGGCCGCAGCGATATCGGAGATTTGATGATTTACCAGAGTCCTGATAGTCACGGTACATTCGTGAAATTGTCGTACGGAAAAAATCCCCACTTCATCACTACCTCAGAGATGCTGTGTCCCATCTCTCGTGCGCCGACAATAATACCACGTTCAAAATCACTTACATCTTGATAACCTGCCATTGTAGCGGCAGTAACCGACGTAACAACTGCGCCAGACACTTGTTCTCTTATATAGGCGTTGCCGACCGCAGCGCCGTCGCCCGCATCTCGTGGTCGTGCGGTAGCGTTCTCGCTTCCCACGCCCGGATTCCCGGGTTCGATTCCCGGCGGGGTCAGGGATTTTCTCTGCCTCGTGACGGCTGGGTGTTGTGTGCTGTCCTTAGGTTAGTTAGGTTTAAGTAGTTCCAAGTTCTAGGGGACTGATGACCATAGATGTTAAGTCCCATAGTGCTCAGAGCCATTTGAACCGTAGAGCCGTATTTTGCTTGTTTACATATTTATGTATTTGAATGCGCATGCCTATACCAATTTCTTTGGCGCTTCAGTCTATAAACCTACGCTGCGTTATTTCCTCTTGACATACATATTTCAGCAGCGAATGATTTGGACGCTTTAAATACTAAGCGAGTCGAAAATAAATTAACGAATCAAAGCAAGAGCCACATTATCTAACACACGTGTTGTAACGTGGTCCCGTACAGCACACACAGACTTGTAGTGAGCGAATAAATGTTTCATTTATCTTCCCATGTGGAACAATTTCGTCGTGAGATTATTGATAAGAGGAATAGGGAGTAATAATAACTCCACGCAGCCACCTAGAAAATACTAACTCGTCTATGGACACGACGCTAGTCGAAATGTAACCAGCCCATGAAAGATAACAGCGACCATGACACACCGGAGCAAGAACATTCAAAAAATCTACAGTAACACTGAAACATCCTGAGAGACTAATTGGGACTAGGACCCGAACCATGCCTTCCGCTCTTTCTCACTCAACTATCCAATTACGACTGACGATTTGCTTTCATAGCTTCACATTTGTCAGTAACTCTGCTTGTACTACCAATATTCACAAAAGCTCTCTTGCACTACTTGCTATAGTACCATTTCTGAAACAAAAGATATCTGGAGGACTGACTTAGTCACAGTCTAATGAATGTTTTCTAAACGACTCTCACTTTCTGCCGCAATGTGTGCGCTGGTATGAAACTTCCTGTTAGCACCGTTTGTCGGACCGGAACTGGAATCGGGACTTTTAACTTTAGTGAGAAATGTCCGTATCGACATTCTTTCTATAAACAAAAGCATTGTCCATAGATTAGACAACATACTAAATAAATGTGGGCTGTAAACAGGATGGTAACAAAGTAAACGTCGCAACCACCCATATGTTTGACAGACCTGATATCTCATTCGTAACAGGAATAATGAGAACATTTCGTGCAGAGGCCACAACTGATGAAATTAAAAACACTCTCTATCACAGTATCGACTACCAATACATACTGAGACTGTTTAAAAATTCTGAAGATCAACATCAGCTTGTCGCAAAATTTATCTACAGCACAGAATTGTCACGTACAGAGAACATGGTAAAGTTCTCATTCACATGCACTGCTAGTATTTTACAGGACTTAAATAGAATGGAAGCGGGTACACGAAATAAAATAAAAACATTCTCACCTCTCATTCTGTTGATACACTTTCCTGTCTTCTCTGTCTTTCTGTTCATGCATTTTCCTTTCTCTCTCTCTCTCTCTCTCCCTCTCTCTCTCTCTCACTCTGTCTGACTGTCTCTCTCTGTCTCTCTCTCTCTCTCTCTCTGCATGCCAGCTGAAACAATATAAACCTAAGAAAACAGCTGCAGAGCTTAGAACAGACAAACTGTGTTACGTAAAATAATAAATATCCGAACCTGTGGTGTTATTAAAGCGTATGGAACACATCCAAATAATTGCTTAAGGTGAAATCGTAATAATTGCACTAAATTTCCACATTGCTTACTTATTTCAGAAATACTACTGCTGCTAAAAACTCATGTATCCCAAGGAAACAAAATTATTTTATTTGACTTGAAAGTGCTGCTCTTTACAGAAAACAATACCATTTACACAAGTTTATTACTGTCAGGCTTAACACAAGGACAAGAATTTGAATCACTTACTCTACAGCCACTAAAAGAATTTACCAGACATGCATTAATGCACCAAGTTTACAATAAGCAGTTAGCCTGTATCACCGACGTCTTGGCGTGCACACCGCCTGGTAAGATGATGCAATTTTACTATGACAACTGAAGCCTTTGAAAAACTCCCATAAAACATGGAAACTAATCAAACATACACAAAAAATGAGACCAAATAATTCCAGGCCAACACAAAGAGCATTCTGGCAGCTGTAACAGTTATTATGGAAAACACTACCAGAGCCGACAGTACTGCCATGACAACAAAAGAGTAAATGAAGCTTGTCAAGTTAAATAAAAAATGTTAGCTAAGGTCAATCTTGCAACCACGATCCACGGAAACACACAATTACCTCTGTTGTAGTAGACAGGAAAGCGGAAATCGTTTTCATGGAGGTGTATTCATTGTTTGTAACTAAATGAAAATCCGCTTCTTTCTTGCTACAAGCGTTTCGCTTCTTTTATTTCTGAAGCGTCTTCAGTGGCGATTTCTGATGTTATTAATCCGTCTTTGCCGTCCTGTAGACGAATGTACTCAGTCTGCGTACTCCAGATGGTCGATGTATTTCAACACTTCACTTCCACTTTTCAGTGTGTATTCTGACTGTACGTGTTTACAGCATAGCCCCGACGGGAATTGCTAAATACACTGAATGAAGGTCCGTACCAACCAGTTAGCGAGAGAACTTCGCGACAGGAAACAACGACGGGAACTTCACGCAATGAACGTTTGGGGACGGTCACCGCGTGAGAGGCCATTGCTCGCACAGGCACATAAAGAAGAGTACAGCAAAGGTCATAAGGCTGGAAGAACACGTGACTGGTTTTCTGAACACTACTCCACCCTATTACATCCCGAGGAGAGGACGAGATTAGTGTTTAACGTCCCGTCGACAAAGAGGTCATTAGAGACGGAACACAAGCTCGCATTAGGAAAGGATGCAGAAGGAAATCGGCTGCGCTTTTTCAAAAGAACCATCCCAGCATTTACTTGAAGCCGTTTAGGTAAATCACGGAAAACCTAAATCAGCATGGCCGGGCGCGGGTTTGAACCGTCGTCCTCCCGAATGCGGGTCCAGTGTGCTAACCACTGAGCCACCTCACTCGGTCTATTTCATCTCGACTGACCTGCAAAATCACCTGACTTGGACCCGATAGAAACTCCGTGAGATATGTTGGAAAAGAGGGCAAAACGCCGACATCAGCATCCCCGCAATTTGGTGGAACTGCGCGATCAAATCCACAGCCAGTGTCTTAACCTGGATGTGACGTACCTGCACGAACTCGTGGACTCACTTCCTAACTAAAAAAATGGCTCTGAGCACTATGGGACTTAACATCTGAGGTCATCAGTCCCCTAGAACCTAGAACTACTTAAACCTAACTAACCTAAGGACATCACACACATCCATGTCCGAGGCAGGGTCGAACCTGCGACCGTAGTGGTCGCGCGGTTCCAGACTGCAGCGCCTAGAACCGCTCGGCCACACCGGCCGGTCTTTCTAACCAAACTCAGGAGTTATCAAGTCCAGGGACGGAATTACTCAGTAGAAAATAATGCTTCTAATGATTTCTATAGGTGTGACTAATTCTTTGTCGGTGAGCTTGCATTTGTTGCCACTTTTCATACAAGGAAGGGGACTCAAATAACACAGAAAAACCTTTTTTCCGAGAGCTTCTCTTCATGTACTGAATGGAGAAGGCACGACGAGCATTAGGATTTCGCTTAGTGTCCTTAAAGGCCTCACACTCGTTAACCAGTCTTCTTACATCGGTATTTAATGTACACCAGGTGAGCTGCTACCTAATTTTCATTATAGTTATGAAACCTCCCCTTAGAAAAATTATAAATGACTGTGCTGAAACTGACACAAAGTATTTTTAGCGCAACGCAATCTGACTTTCAATAATCCCTACAAAAGAATGGCCCCGACTAACATTAACCTATACCTTTCACAAATCACTTGCCTCACAAAAATCTTCGTTACTCGAACTACTGCAATACAGCGAGCGCCGCTACTGCCAGCTAAATAAAAGATTCAAACTACTGAAGGCACTAACTACTGATAGGCATAGTTAGCAAATGAAAGATTTTCATAGAGAACAAACAATGTATTTACCTTAATAGTGTTCAAAAGTCATAATATATATAGCAGTTCATGAACATCCAGTCTTAAAAATTTACTGTCTCTTATGGACACACGTCCAGATCATCCGCTCTCAAAACTTCGCCATTTCTCTCCCCACATCCACCACTGCTGGCGGCTCACCTCCATCTGTGCAACGTTACGCGCTGTTAACAGCCAACTGCCCAACACTACAATAGCAAACAACAATGCAAACGAGCCACAGACTGCACACAGCACAGCCAGTGATTTTCACACAGAGCGCTACATGGCGTTCCCAATATAAAAACCTGAACAGCCTACTTACATAGTTTAATAGATTTCCTAATGTCCAAGCAAGTATTCATGACAATCCAGAAAAATGTAGGAAAAATATACATTGTCTTATCAGAAGTGTCCGGACACCCCAATATAATGCGGAATTGACCCCTAGATGTCACGAGAGACAGGGATTAACATGTTGTCAGTAGACAAGCAGTAACAGAGGAAAGAGTCAGTCAGGACAGATTAGTCAGTTCGAATGCGGACCAGTCACTGGATGTGATGTGAGTAAAAAATCGATCAGGGACACTTCAAACCTTCTGAAGCTGTCCATGTCGACTTTAGATGATGTGATCGTGAAGTGGAGACGCGAAAGAACAACCACAACTAAACTAAGACCAGCCAGACCTCATGTACTGCCAGACAGGTACCGTCAGCATTGCTGAGAGTGGTTGCCAAAAATCGCTCGAAATGACCAGAAGGCATTACACGTGAGCTCCTAATTGCTACTAGATGTCCAGCTACCGCAATGGGTGTGCAAAAGCAGTTAAAAAGAATGGGACACAGTGGCAAAACAGCGGCTCATAAGTCACACATTTCTGTAACCACTGCTAAGCGACGCTTGAGGTGGGGTAAAGAGGGACCCCACTAGTCATGAGTCATTCTGCACCCTGTCGTAACCCGACGGAAGGGTGTGGGTTTGGTGAATACCTGGAGAACATTACTCGCCATTACATGTAGTACCAACAGTGAAGTACGAAGAATGTGGTGTTATAGTATGGGGGTGGTTTTCCCTGTTAGGCTCTGGTCTCCTTATTGCGCTTGGGAATACGATAAACGCGGAAGGGTGTGAGCACAATTTATAGCATTGTATATTGCAGACAGCAAAGGAACATTTCGGAGACAAAGACTGTCAGTATCACTATGACGATTCAGTACGTCACAAAGTAGCATCTCTGGGGGAATGCTTTGTGGATAATGACAATCCGGAAATAGACTAGCCTGTTCAGATTCTCGATCGGAACCCAATGGAACAACTTTCGGATGAGTTACAAAGTAGACTTAATTCCAGACCCCAGCAACCAATACCTTCTCTGGTTTTGGCTCTTGAGGAAGAATGTCTGCCATCCCTTCACATACATTCAGACACTTCATTGAGAGTCTCCCTAACAGAGTTCAAGCTGTGATGAAGGCGAAAGTTGGACACACACCCCGTATTAATGTCCACTAATAGGTGTCCAGAGTGAGAATGGGTTAGGAATCTGACGAAGGAAGTTGGATGCGGGAGTGTAGATGCAAAGGAACGGGATCTGTCTATGCTTGCAAAAGAAATTTTTTGCAGTAAGGTATGAAGCGAGATCAGACTAGGGTGTGCAGAAAGAAGAAGATGAAATGGGAGCGTTTGTACCAGTATGTCGCTATGGCATTAAGCTTGACCATGGCCAACAGTTTACTTTTTCTTTATATTAGCTTCAAATGAAGGGCTTATTTCAATAGTGGTACAAGTCCATTTTTGTTCATTCTGAGATACAGAGCCATTTAACTTTAGGACTCTGTATCTCAGAATGAACAAAAATGGACTTGTACCACTACTGAAATAAGCCCATCAAATGTAGGCCGATATAAATATAAATTTATTTACACATACAGTCTCTGTTAGTGGCTGGTACCGTTATTGTGAAAACGTTCCGTTTTAGTTTTAAATAACCAATACTCTTAGGACAAACAGGGCTGTGACCAATATGCCGCACTAATTCTCGCAGAAAGGTAATATCCCGTGAGTCGAATTACTTCAAATAAAATGTATCTTTGAAAGACCAGAGGGTCTCATTTGTTCGCTGCTACTGCTGTTGTGAAATGAGAGTTGTGTGCTGCACTCACACATGGCTAACAGTTTACTTTTTCTTTACATTAGCTTCAAATGTAAGCTGATATAAATATAAATTTATTTACACATACAGCTTCTGTTAGTAGCTGGTACCGTTGTTGTGAAAACCTTCCGTTTTAGTTTTAAATAACCAATACTCTTAGAACAGACAGGGCTGTGACCAATATTCCGCACTATTTCGCACAGAAAGGTAATATCCCGTGAGTCGAATTACTTCAAATCAAATGTATCTTTGAAATACCAGAGCGTCTCGTTTGTTCGCTGTTATTGCTGCTGTGAAATGAGAGTTGCGTGCTACACTCACTCAGAGAGGTAGGGCAGAAACTGCGTCACTTCGGAGACACGTAAAACGAGAAAAACAGGTACTGGGTTGAGGCACACCTGGCGGCCTTCTCCTCGCTGTGTCCCGAAAATATAAAATATCAAACAGCAGAAGCCGGACGCGTGAGGCGCCCCAGGCTGATCCCTGCTCTCCACTGACAACTCCAGGGAGCTCTGCTGGCTGTCTGATTACAATCTGTCTCATCAAAAGTGTTTGAGTGCCTATTGACAGACATTAATACGGGGCTTGTCCACCAATCGCCTTTATGACGTCTTCAAGTCTGCCTGAGGAAACGTTCAATGAAGTGTCAGAATGTCTGAAGGGGGGATAGTAGCCCATACTCCCTCAAGAGCCGAAGCCAGTGAAGGTAGTGATTTTGGACGCTGCTGTCCGGAGCAATGTCGACATTCTAGCTCATCTCAAAGATGTCCCGGTCGGGACTCTTGACAGATCACTCCATCTCAGGAATGTTTTTGTCCGCAAACCATCCCCTCAGAGACGCTGCTTTACGTCAGGGTGCATTGTCGTTATGAAACAATCATCATCTCCGAACTGTTTCTCTACCGTGCGTGTGTTCACATATTTCTGCACCTAACATTTTCTTAAACACAGTAAGGGAACCAGAGCCTAACCACGAAACACGCCTTCATACCTGGCCGTGCGGTTCTAGGTGCTACAGTCTGGAGCCGAGCGACCGCTACGGTCACAAGTTCGAATCCTGCCTCGGGCATGGATGTGTGTGATGTCCTTAGGTTAGTTAGGTTTAATTAGTTCTAAGTTGTCCGCCTCCGGTAGCTGAGTAGTCAGCGTGACGGAATGTCAATCCTCAGGGCCCGGGTTCGATTCCCGGCTGGGTCGGAGATATTCTCCGCTCAGGGACTGGGTGTTGTGTTGTCCTAATCATCATCATTTCATCCCCCTCGACGCGCAGGTCGCCGAAGTGGCGTCAACTCGAAAGACCTGCACCAGGCGAACGGTCTACCCGACGGGAGGCCCTAGCCACACACCATTTCATTTTTATTTCAGTTCTAAGTTCTATGCGGCTGATGACCTCAGAAGTTAAGTCGCATAGTACTCAAAGCCATTTGAACCTGAACACCAGCTCTTCCGTACTTGCTGTTGGCTCTATAAGTGACGGCAGGTAACGTTCTCCAGGTTTTCGCCAAACGCACATACGAGGGTGAGTCAAATGAAAACCTTAAATATTTTTATTGTGCACAAGTGGTACAAAACTGTATCACTTTTCAACATAATCTCCCCCACGCTCAATGCAAGTCCTCCAGCGCTTACAAAGTGCATAAATTCCTTTAGAAAAAAATTCTTTTGCTAGTCCGCGCAAATACTCGTGCACCGTGTGGCGTATCTCTTCATCAGAACGGAATTTCTTTCCTCCCATTGCGTCTTTGAGTGGTCCAGACATATGCAAATCACTTGGGGTAAGGTCTGGTGAGTATGGTGGATGAGGAAGACACTCAAAATGAGGGTCTGTGATTGTTGCAACTGTTGTACGGGCAGTATGGGGCCTTGCATTGTCATGTTGCAAAAGGACACCTCCTGACAGCAATCCACGTCACTTTGATTTGATTGCAGGCTGCAGATGATCTTTTAGGAGATCTGTGTATGATGCACTAGTGACAGTGGTCCCTCTACGCATGTAATGCTCCAAAATGACGCCTTTTTCGTCCCAAAAGAGAATCAGCATAACCTTCCCTGCTGATGGTTCTGTTCAAAGTTTCTTTGGTTTTGGTGATGAGGAATGGCGCCTTTCCTTGCTCGCTCTCTTCGTTTCCGGTTGGTGGAAGTGAACCCAGGTTTCGTCTCCATAACGATTCTTGCAAGGAAGCCATCAACTTCTCGTTCAAAGCCCCGAAGAAGTTCTTCGCAAGCATCAACATGTCGTTCTCTCATTTCAGGAGTCAGCTGCCGTGGCACCCATCTTGCAGACACTTTGTGAAACTGGAGCACGTCATGCACAATGTGGTGTGCTGACCCATGATTAATCTGTAAACATGCTGCAATGTCATTCAGTGTCACTCTGCGATTTTCCTTCACTATGGCTTCAACTGCTGCAATGTTCTGTGGAGTTACAAGTCGTTGTGCCTGACCTGGACGAGGAGCATCTTCCACTGAAGTCACACCATTTGCGAACTTCCTACTCCATTCGTAGACTTGCTGCTGTGACAAACATGCATCACCGTACTGAACCTTCATTCGTCGATGAATTTCAATAGGTTTCACACCTTCACTACGCAAAAACCGGATAACAGAACGCTGTTCTTCCCTGGTGTAAGTCGCAAGTGGGGCGGCCATCTTTATACTGATACTGTGACGGTATGTGTGTATCTGCACTATGCTGCCACCTACAGGCCATTCTGCTTATCAACTTACAGGATAACGGGGAGAAATTTCTATTTGTTATTACAAATTTAAGGTTTTCATTTAACCCACCCTCGTACCTCCGTCGGAATCCCACAGTGTGTAGCGTGATTCATCATTCACAAATCACTTGTTTCCAAACATCCACTGTCGAGTGGCGTCACTCTTTACAACACAACAAGCATCCTTTGACAGTGCCTTTAGAAATTTGTCGCTTATACGGAGCTGTTCGACCATTACAGCCCTTTCTTTTTAGTTCCATAGACTCAGTCATCGTGCTAGCTTGACTGCTGATAGCAGTTTGAGCACACGAGTGATACCTTCTGCTGATTTTATGCGATTTGTTGACAACCACCCTCCGCAATGCTAGACGTCCCTGTCTGTCTGTCAACATAAGCAGTCTGCCTAGTCTTGTGAGATCTGAGTTTCTCCTGGCGTATACAACTTTCAAATAACTTACGGGAATTCAGCCAGGTAACACTTTCAGTGACAGACGATATTTCGACGGGAGAACACCCCGCCATTTTCAAGGCAAACTGCAACGGACAGGCGACGTACATGCAAATTTAAAACCTCGGTTCTCGGACTAGAGCAGGAAAGATAACACACGCACTGGACACTAGTGCCACCAAAGATGACCAAAGTCAGCTACCTCACCTGCGAATTCGCAGTCTCACTATCGATAGCTCTGACTTTGGTCATCGTTGGTGGCACTAGTGTTCAGTGTGTGTTTTATCTTTCCTGCTTCAGTCCGAGAACCGAGGTTTTAAATTTGCATGTACGTCGCCTGTCCGTTGCAGTTTGCCTTGAAAATGGCGGGGTGTTCTCCCGCCGAAACATCGGCGGTCGCTGAAAGTGTTACCTGGCTGAATTCCCGGAAGTTATTTGAAAAATGCCTAGTCTTGGTTTCGGCTTCAAAACCACATCACCAACAGTCGACCTGGACAGCTTCAAAAGGCTCGAAATGCCCGTGATTGATTTGTTACTCACGTGACATCCAATGACTGGTCCACATACGAAGTCATTGAGCTCTCCAGGCCGACCCATTTTGCTTGATCTATTGACAACACGATACTCCCTGGGTCCTTTCATACTGGCGGGTCTGGCTGTCTTGATATCTAGTAGGTGTGTCCGGATTCTTTTGTTCAAATAGCGCAAAGCTAAATGGTGCTACATGTTAGGAACCAGGAGAGGGCCAGGAGAATACGAATGCTGCTGCAATACAACGTACACACACCTTCTGTGTCCAAACTATGAGGCTCTTATAATCTGGAAGTTCACAACACGACACAACGAAAGCGAAACTTATGTAAATTGTTCTAGTCGAATTGGGAGAGTTTTGTTTCACTCATAGTGAGCTCGCTTTTTAAGTTCTGCGTGCTTGAACTTGGCACTGGTATCACTTTGGGGTACAAAGATCTGCAGTGCTTTAAGTGAAGTTAACAGTGTACCATAGTGCACTTTCTTGTTGGTTTAATCACTTTCGTGGTAGTCGAATGATGGTTCAACCAGCAAGGCAGAAAGATATCAATAAATGACCAAAATGTAAAAACTTATGACAGGTTCTCTTAAATAACCCCGTCAGGTGAAATGCGAAGAAGTTACTGAAACCACAGAGATTCTATTTCTCTCAGCATCCCGAATTCTAACAAATTATTTAAGAATTTCTTTGTGGTGGAGGCACTCCGTGTTTAAGTCCTGGACAGAAACAGGAACGACGGGACATAGCAACCTTGCTCGAACAAACATTCGCCCTTGACAATAAATAGATATTGAATGTAAATGTTATTGATTAAATCGGGGATAAAGACATTGAATCACAGCCCAAAGGGCGGAGAGACCCACATTCCCCAGTAAGGAAAAGTGCGAACATGAGTTCACTAGACTTTATTATATTTCCATTCATGACACATTCTAAGTGTAGACAATGAACGTTTCCGGAGACGTTTTGTATGCTGCTCGACAGATGAACGCAGACGTTGAACTGAATGGAGGACTCAAGGTCGATTCGCTCGCGACGCCACAGAACGCCAAAACATTCCACAGTGCATATCAAATGGCGGCATACCCACAGACCTTCAAGGAAATGGAACGGAGCGGAATAGGCTGTCAACATCAAGGATAACCAGAAGGATATTTCTGCGGCTACAGCTGCTGCAGGGAGAGTGGCTTCGGAAGTTAACCTGTTCTCGCCGCGTTTGCACGCTGTAGTAGTAGATTTTGTGCGTTTGTGAGTCCATCGTTATTTTAATGTTGGCCTTGGTTTCGTGAGAGACTGCGAAGGATGAAACTCACCCACAGACTAAAATGGTGTGGCGGATCGAGACTCGAACTCAGGATCTTTGCCTTTCGCTGGCAAGTGCTCTGCAACTGAGCTGCCCAAGCACGACTCTCGACCAATCCTCACAGCTTTACTTCCGCCTATACCTTGTCTCCTACACTCCAAACGAGGTACTGGCGGACGTAAAGCTGTGAGGACGGATGGGGAGTCGTGCTTGGATAGCTCGGTTGTTAGAGCACTTGCCCGCGAAAGGCAAAGTTCCCGAGTTCGAGTCTCGATCCGGCACTCAGTTTTCATTTGCCAGGACGTTTCATATCAGCGCACACTCCGTTGCAGAGTGCAAACTTCATACTGCGAAGGACGCTTGAAGATTTGGAGATTTTCCCTAACAATGTTTCTTTCACAAAAGAGGTCAAATACATGAAAGCTAAAGATAATTTAGATTTTATAATGCCTGTTAAAAGAAAAAAAAACTACGGTGTGCATAAATAATAAGATAAGTATAGGGAACCATTTCAATTAAGAAACATTTACAACAGCAAAAATTTCAGCTCTATTAAAGGAGAAAAAATAGTCGCTTTGACTTCATTTGTTACACAGAAAGAAAACAAAAGACAGTGGGTAAAATAAAAAGGTTCTACATAATCCCTTCTGATATTATTTTATGTCTTTATCTGCATATACTTTCTCAAGAAAACAATTGTTCTGAACTGTTTGGACGACATTTGTTTCCATTTTCTCAGTTCCTTACCATGTGTAAAATTTACCATACACTAAGGAATTTACACTAAGGAATTTAGTAACAGTTTGTAACGCAAGTTTGAAAAGAGCTAGATTCCAGTGTTATCCTGGGATAACTTAGCTACGGGAAATTGCAGGGGTGTTCGAGAATATTTGTTACAGCTGGGCGTTCTGTGTAAAGAATCGCTTGGACTGCAATTCCAGTGGTTTGCAGAGTGCGTTACAGCAATCTACATTCATTCAATGTCCTCAGTAGTGCTCGTCAAGAAATAAAGACTTTAGGGATGCAAGTGGAATGCAGAAATCGTTTTCACTGTCACTTGTCTGACATACAATCCAGTACTGTATATTCCTTACCACCTGTTGTTTTCTGAGTTAGCTTCCCTCACTATTCTCACATCACTTAATAATAAGGAATGTCTGAAATTATCGCTTTATGTCAGTAATGGTGATTGTATGATATTTATTTAATTCCTGCCCCATAAACTTTGGGAAAGTATGAGCAGAAATGCTTAATCAAATTTGTTATGCAGATTTTTACATAAATTGTCAACATGAAATATGAAAGCTCTCTTCCTGTCTCTGGAAAAGTAGTTTTTCTAAAGTTTATTTCATTTTTTTGTTCTAATTTATTTACTGTAAATTCGCACCGTAAACGCCAAGTTATTTTTACATTTCCTACATGAGTGTTCTCTAAAATTAACTCAAAAATCTTTAATAAACAAAACATCTCGTTCTGAGGACTGGATTGGATAAAAAAATGTTTCACATTGCGGCTGCACCATGTCTTGTCTCAGTTCTACGCACACAGGGACAAACACACACAGCTGTTTCCCCTTATGTCGGATATGTGTTAGCTGTAGTGGTCTAGAATAAATCAGGAAAAGCTTTGGAAGTGCGGAACTTTCTTCCCATACCACTGTTTGCTTACAGCTCTTAACATGTCGTAAGTACTGCAAACTTGCTGAAGTAGTTAGAGGGATCCAGGGTCTCATCTTCCTTGCCCATCATGCAGCTAGCACCTTATCAGGATTGTCAAATGCTCACAATACTGGTATTTGATGAGTGCCATTTTGCTCGGCAGTGTCATTGTCCTCTGCAGACTCCATGAAGGTCAGTCTTATGTGGCCTGATCCAAATGCCACATCTAGGCATATGTATGGGATGTAACGGGTATAAATGCTGATATTTCTATTGGTGATTGAAGATGGTGTGCTGAACAATATTACATCAGTATTTAAGTCATTTGCAGACTATTAACAACAGCTATACGACCACGCAGAAAACGTCAGGTAGAAAATTATGTGACGTGTTTGAGAGAAGACTGTTCAATGCAGAGAAAGAACAACCAACACAATGATGTGCGTACATACTAAGGACTCCCAACCTTTCATGTCCTATTTTAGACACAACTAGTTATCCCACTTTTTGTATTTGACGAATACCTTAACAGTAAAACACAATGTTTTTTGTACATACTAAATCCAAGATAAAGATACACAAAATCCATGAGTAGCTGGTGCATAGGCATCGTATCACATAGAAACATGACACAAAATTCCTTTGACAAGTCGTTAGTCATCCATCCATGCGTTCTTTACTTACTTTTCTGCCCACTACACATAGCTCATTACTGTCACATAAAATCTGAATTAACCACAATTCAGACTTCATTTCTACAACAATACCAAATATGGTTACTTGCAACTATTTACAAGCAAGATAATCCATTTATTGGACGACTCTGCATATCGTCTTCTAAACAAGGACCCGTCAACCAAAATACAACGTAGAACTTTAGAGCTTTTTGAGAAAAGCTCGATCTCTAATGTTGTGGACAAGAGGCTTCGTACACATGGAGCTGTTCCTCACAGATTAACTAACATTCATAAAGATACAGCGTCTCTTCGACCAATTATTAGTAATGTTGGGGCACCAACATATAATCTGGCTAAACGTCTAGTAGCGCAGTTGAGCTCTTTAGTAGAAAAATTTGAGCACCACGTTCGCAAATCAGAACATTTTGTTCGATGGCTCAAGAACTTGCGACTTGCACGATCAGATATTCTCTTTAGTTTCGACGTGTTCTCACTTTTCACTCTAGCACCATTGCAGGATTCGCTGTTGCTCATTGGTGAGAAACTGTAATAGGAACTTGTCGATCTGTTTAAGCACGTGCTCACCTCGACTTACCTTTCATTCAGTGACCAATACGTTGAACAGGCTGACGCTACCGATCAGGAGTTCCGCGCTATTGGTCACCGAATTCGGCGTGTTCGCGCCAGTGCACTTTCTTCTCAGACTGCCATAAATAGGAGACTTCGGCAACAGCCTCAGTAGTGTATTCGCCAAACCTGAAGATGTCGGTCAGTTGCATCGATGAAATATTGAGGAAGTTTCACAACATCATTCGACATCTCGACCGAAAACCATATTTACAGCTAGTCCGTCGGGAAAGCCTCAAGCAACACATATTTAACGAAACTTCCTGGCGGATTAAAACTGTGTGCCGGACCGAGACTCGAACTCGGGACCTTTGCCTTCCGCGGGCAAGTGCTCTACCAACTGAGCTACCCAAGCACGACTCACGCCCCGTCCTCACAGCTTTACTTCTGCCAGTACCGCGTCTCCTACCTTGTGGTAGAGCACTTGCCCGAGAAAGGCAAAGGTCCCGCGGGCAAGTGCTCTACCAACTGAGCTACCCAAGCACGACTCACGCCCCGTCCTCACAGCTTTACTTCTGCCAGTACCGCGTCTCCTACCTTGTGGTAGAGCACTTGCCCGAGAAAGGCAAAGGTCCCGAGTTTGAGTCTCGGCCCGGCACACAGTTTTAATTTGCCAGGAAGTTTCATATCAGCGCACACTCCGCTGCAGAGTGAAAATCTCATTCTGGGAACACATATTTACATTATCATCTACAGTCCTTTTACTTTAATCCATTGGACACCTCTTCTCCCTACTAAATCTTTTTCACGTACAGAATAATTCCAAAAGTGAAACAAACAATGCATCATCACAAAATTAGGTAGGATATAGACAGATTTGCACAGATTCTTCTTTTAACTTCAAGATAGCGCTCCCCTCTCGATAATACTGCACTGTAAAAGAAAGTCAGGTTAGTAAACTTTTTACATTTATTATTTCTCCCATCCAAAATTCTCCTCCATTCCTGAAATTATAATCATTACGTGTTTCCCTCTGTAATGTATTACCAAGAAAAACAATAAGTCACAATGTAGTATTCATTGGTGGAGCAAACATAAGACTACATACAAAATGAAATAAATGGCATACCCCATCGGGCGCTTCCCCAGGTGGCGGATAGGGGAAACCTCCTAAACATAGGTGGTACTAGAGAAATGAAATACCCAGGGTGGACCAAAGACTAACAAACATCACAAACCCACTTGCGTCTGTCTGGGATCCAAGAGCCACTGGTCAGCGTCTATTCCACTAACTAAGGTGGCTGCACTCAAGTCTTCTCGAACTCAAAGATCGAGTCGTACACATGTGAAACTGAAATTCAAGGATGATAGAAAAGGCGATCATTGTATCACCACCCCTGGCACCAGTCGATAGACTGGACTTACCTGATCACGGATTCTGGGGGCTTAGGGACACCATGCGGGAAAGAATAGGAGCTTCTCAAGAACTCTTAAAACTCTCAAGACCAAACGTAAGAATTTTAATGGCATGGTTAATGTGAACACTCTTACCAAAACAGGCAAATTAAAAGATGTCACCAATACCCGGGAAAAATTTGACATAAAAATCACCGCACTCCAAAAGACCAGATTTACTAACGAAGGACACTTCAACACAGAGAAATTCAGAATCTACACGAGCAAACCTGAAGTAAACATTAGAGACAAACTACCACTCCTGGGAACCGGATTCGTTGTACACAACTCAGCACTCGACTCAGTGATCAGTTTCACTTCTCCCAATGAAAGAATCTCATCACTGTCAGTAAAATCAGCTAATAAAGCTTACACATTAATCAATGTACATGCCCTTACAAATCAACATAGCAAAACCGATCCTGAAGCCGTGGATAATTTCTGGGAAACTCTAGAAGAAGAAACCAACAAATTACCAAGGTACCATGTGAAAATCCTATTGGGCGATTTTAACGCTCAGCTAGGAAAAAGGAGAAAATTCAGAGATATAGTGGGCCCTTATACCAAACACAAACGTACCAACAAGAACGGTGGGAAACTTATTAACTTCTGCAGGAACTTTGGACTTAAAGTTATGAGCATCCAATTTCAAAAACCTACACACAAACTAACCACATGGAGATCGCCCAGTGTGAGGCAGGGCGAATACCAAATTGACAATGTCGCTATTATGAAAGAAATTCTAAACGTCAGACCTCGCAAAGGCGCTTTCGAATCAGTCCATCATCTCCTACAAACAAAGACAAATTTTCAACCCAATGGAAAGAAAAAAATATCCTGCCAAGAACATGAAGCCAGATCCGGAATACCTGAAACTCTACAAAGCACGAATCATCAAAAAAATTAATCAGAAAAAATCGACAGACTGGAAGAAACTGACATGGAAAATTCACGAAACCATGAAACTAGGACAACTCCCTCGCATCAGAAAACCCCGCTGGTGGAACACAGTCTGTGATCAGGCAATAGACAACCGAATAACAGCCTGTAAAAAATTCAACAACCACAAAACCGAGGAAAACAGACTGCGAAGGTGATTCGAAAAGAAAAACGAGGGTATGAAAACAATGGACTCCGCTAATTCCAACAGGATTTCAACAAAAATAATACAAGAAATTTCTACGACACGTTTAGAGAAAATCTCTAGGGATACCAAGCACCCAGTCTGTCAGTCTGTGCTTCAAAAGACCGGACTGCTCGTTGGAAATCAACTCGAAAAACAACTGCAAAATTAGCCTAGTATTTCTACTCCCTTCTTAACTGTGAACCACCACAGGAAAAACTTAACTTCACAGTCCCGGTACTCATACACCCGGACTCAAAAACCCTGGATCTCGCAGAAATTACCGCGATAATCAAGCAGCTCAAGAACATCTTCAATTTTTTTGGTCCTGTCCTCCTCAGTTGCGCGTAATACTACGGTATGTTGATGATTTTCACTTATGGACCGTCTGACAGCAACTGAATAAAACACAATTTTAGTGCCATACGCGTTTCGCCTTTATTTTCTGCAAGGCATCATCAGTGGCCTGTAATATGTACATATGTTAGCTATTTTATTTACATTTTTTATCACTGTGCCTATAGGTTATAAACAGTTCTGGTGGTTGGTATTTCCTATTAAGTAGTAATGTTTTGAACTGTACTTACAGGTTGCGTAGACAGTTTCTTACATATTACGCTCCTGTTGCATTTTTGGTCTTGTTCTTCTTCCTATGAGCGCCAATTTGCTGTTTTTCCTGCATTCCACAGCACTATGCACTGAACGCTTTTTTTAATGCAATGTTTTGGTTTCTGTTGCCGACTGTCAAATGTTTTTGCCAAAGATCGAATATTACTACTTAATAGGAAATACCAACCACCAGAACTGTTTATAACCTATAGGCACAGTGACAAAAAATGTAAATAAAATAGCTAACATATGTACATATTACAGGCCACTGATGATGCCTTGCAGAAAATAAAGGCGAAACGCGTATGGCACTAAAATTGTGTTTTATTCAGTTGCTGTCAGACGGTCCATAAGTGAAAATCATCAACATACCGTAGTATTACGCGCAACTGAGGAGGACAGGACCAAAAAATTGAAGATGTCAATACAGCTATGTCAAGCATTCCCTGTCAACGTGTACAACAGGTTCAAGAAAATACATCTGAGACTCCATAAGACGATACAGCATATAAAATTCAACAGAACATGCAAAAAGAACGATTTAATTCCAAGCTACATTAATGTAAAGGTTAAAAACAGTTCTACAGTGGCACAAAAGTCGAAATCATTTGCAGAACGATATTGGTTACTACATGAAATTAAGATGCTCTATTCGAAAAAACAGCACCTAAACATGATGCTCTATGAGACTCATCTAGAATTGGCAAAAAACGTAGGAAACGCCGCAGTTTTCATGGCACTAGTAGAAAAAACTGAGCACAACACATACATAGCAATGAAACATTGACAAAACAAACATAAACACAAGATAATGAAACTAACAGTAAAAAAGACGCAAAAATACATTTACAGTTTAAATGTGAAACCACATGAACACCAACACTCATTCCATCCACGCTTAGTTAACCTAACAGAGACAGAACTACACGAAAACGAAAAAATGCTCTTGGAAAAAGGTTTGAAACACTGCACCAATAGCAAGGTGAACAATCAATACATAGAAAATCTCATAGTAGAAACCGAACACATCCTTACACGTGAAGAACAACAAAATAATTGCGAAATAAACATAGGACTGACAAGAGAACTAGTAAAAGAAGAAATAAAAGGCATAATAAAACAAACACAGCAGACACACAATAAGAGCAACCAAACAGAAGCAGCTACTATGAAAAGGTTAAAACAAAAGTTAACAAACAACAACGTATTAATAACAAGAGCAGACAAGGGCAATGTAACAGTACTCATGGATAAAGAGCAATACATCACAAAAACCAAGGAATACATAAACACCAACGCAATACAAAAACTGAAGTCAGATCCAACTACACGATTCCAGGCAAATGTGAAACGAACACTGAAAAACATTGAACACACACTCACAGACAAACAAAAATACTACTTAACACAGAAAAACCCACAAGCACCAACACTCCGCAGTCAACCGAAAGTACATAAAGACGGAATGCCAATGAGACCTGTTATCAACTTCAAGAAAGCCCCAACATACCGCATAGCCAAACACCTCCAAAAGTTAGTTACAAAACACTATAAAGTAGAAAACAACAGAACAGTGATAAACACAGGAAACCTAATAGAAAATATACAGAACATACAGGTACCACACACAGCATCACTGATTTCATTCGATATAGAAAATATGTATACCTCCATCCCTATCACAGAAACAATAGAAATCATAGAACAAAATCTCTCATCCCACAGCAACCTCACCACAGACGCAATAAAAGAAATAACAGATATGCTCAGACTGACAACTGAACAAAACTACTTTCAGTTTGAGGAAGAATATTATCTACAAACTGATGGACTGCCCATGGGATCCCCAATATCAGGAACACTAGCAAACATTTTCATCAGT
Source organism: Schistocerca americana (assembly GCF_021461395.2). Taxonomy (NCBI): domain Eukaryota; kingdom Metazoa; phylum Arthropoda; class Insecta; order Orthoptera; family Acrididae; genus Schistocerca; species Schistocerca americana. The sequence goes on along the minus strand of NC_060123.1, from coordinate 99,777,275 downwards.
CACCTTGAAAATCTGATATTTGATAAGATAACCACAAATGAAAGTTTCAAAATCATATAGTGGTACAGATACGTGGATGACATTATTTGTTTGGTAGACGAGCCAAGTGAAAAAATAGATGAACTCCATTCAGAAATAAACAAAGCTCATAAGAACATAAAATTTACACTTGAAAAAGAAAAAGAAAATCAAATAAATTTTCTTGACATTACAATTAAAAAAGAAAATGGAAAACATACATTTAACATCTTTAGAAAACCAACAGCCACAGACACAATAATACATTCCACATCCAACCACCCCCAAAGCCAGAAATTTGCAGCACTAAGGCACATGTTACATAGATTAAACAGAATCCCACTCAGTAAGAGAAACTATGAACAAGAAATGAACACGATCATACAAGTAGCTAGGAACAACGGGTATGACACACATGTGGTACACAGGCTCAATCAAAAAATAAAAACACAAATAAAAAACAAACACAACATTTCCACAATACAAAAGAACTCACAAGCTGAAAACTTACAAACACACTCAACAAACACACACAATGACAACACCACACAGAAAAGAACCAGATGGTACACCATGACCTACACACATAAACTAACACACAGAGTTGCAAACATCCTAAAGAGACAGGGCTTCAAAATAGCATATAAGCCTGGGCAAACCCTTCAATCACACCTAAGCCAGCCAGCTACCAAGAGGGACAAATTCCAACAATCAGGAATATATAAACTTGAATGTCAAAGTTGTGATGCAGTATACATAGGCATGACATGCAGGAATTTTGAAACAAGATACAAAGAACATATCAGATGTTGGAAGTATGAAACAAACCATTCCACATTTGCAGAGCATTTAAAACACTACAACCATCATCCTACAAACATGGAACAAGAAATGAAAATAATGAGAATAAGCAACCATGACAAACATCTTATACAAATGCAAGAGAACTTCCACATCCAGAAAGCCATAGCAGAAAACAAACATGTGATAAATGAACAAACACACATCAGCACAGGCTCCTTACTACACTTAATAAAGGAAATGATGACATAAAAAAAGTATATAACACCAAAATACACACACACACACACACACACACACACACCCCCAAAAAAAAAAAAAAAAAAAAAAAAAAAAAAATGCATAACACCAAAATACAGACAGACACACATACATAGCACAAATATATATATATATATATATATATATATATATATATATATATATATATATATATATATATATATCACACCAAAACACACACACACATACACAGGACATAAACAAAAATAAATAATTAAATACAATAAAATAAAATAAAATAATATGACACCAAAAAACACACACACACACACAGACAAACACACACACACACAAGCGCACACACAAATGCATACACGAACAGACCACTGATACTTCGATAGTTACACTCGTAAGTTTGGCAGTAATATTCGATCTTTGGCAAAAACATTTGACAGTCGGCAACAGAAACCAAAACATTGCATTAAAAAAAGCGTTCAGTGCATAGTGCTGTGGAATGCAGGAAAAACAGCAAATTGGCGCTCATAGGAAGAAGAACAAGACCAAAAATGCAACAGGAGCGTAATATGTAAGAAACTGTCTACGCAACCTGTAAGTACAGTTCAAAACATTACTACTTAATAGGAAATACCAACCACCAGAACTGTTTATAACCTATAGGCACAGTGACAAAAAATGTAAATAAAATAGCTAACATATGTACATATTACAGGCCACTGATGATGCCTTGCAGAAAATAAAGGCGAAACGCGTATGGCACTAAAATTGTGTTTTATTCAGTTGCTGTCAGACGGTCCATAAGTGAAAATCATCAACATACCGTAGCTCAAGAACAGCAAAGCACCAGGAGAAGATGGGATTATGGCAGCACTCTGGAAACTGAACGATCCCACACTGACACAGAAACTTCATCGCCTAATCTCAGACATATGTGAGACGGAGGAAATACCAGAAGACTGGAAATGCGCTCTGATCCACCCGTTACATAAAAACGGTGACAAGACCGACATCAACAACTGCAGACGAATCTCCCTGCTCCCAGTGGCGTACAAAATCATCTCCAAGGCACTTCTAAACAGAATAGAACCCCAGGCGAATCCACTACTTGATGAATACCAGGCCGAATTCAGAAAGGGGCGGTCATATGCGGAACAGATCTGGAGCCTTAAGGCGACACTACAAATGAGAAAATACAGGAATGCAGTAATTACATTCATTGATTACAGGAAAGCTTATGGCTCAATAGACCGCGAAATCCTCTTTAAAACCATGGAAGAATTCTGAATCGACAGAAAGACCCGGAAAATAATATAACGGACACTTACAAGAACAACTTTCAAAATAAAATTCATGAGTGATATATCGGAACCCATTGAAGTTAATAAAGATCATCCAAATTGCTATCAGAAAATAAAACCCTATTAAACTAATATGCCTTGCCTTCGCGACGATATTGCGATTATCACGAAGAACGGTACAGAAGCGATTCATGAAGCTGCACGGAAACCTGAATTGCGAATTTCGTATGAAAAAAAAAAAAACAGCATACGGAAAGACGGCCAGAAAATAAGTCCCCACTAATCGCGAAACACGGTAACATCACACAGGTCTGCCACTTTAAATATCTTGGCGAAACTACACAGTCATCAGGACCAAACAGAATCGCCAATGAACAAAGGATCAGCTAGCTGCAAAAGGCATATAAATTACAACAAATGTATTTCGACAGACGCAAAATTGAGAAATTACAAGACTGTGATTCTTCCGGAAGCAACATACGCAGCTGAAACAATGGTAATTGGCGGTCACTCCAAAATTAGGGAAATAGAAAAATAGGAACGAAAAATTCTTAGGAAGATTTACGGAGCAATCAACAAAAACGGCATTTGGATGAAGAGACCTAGGAACGAACTCTACATAACACCAACACAATAATCGTAGAAATTAGGAAACGACGAGCAAAGTTCCACACACACACCTACAGGATGGAGAACACCAGAACAGCAAAGAAACTACTCGACATTGTAACAAAGAGCAAATGCAGCACGGAGTAGCTGAAGGAGGTTCAGAGGAACATGCAGCAAATCAACATAGAAAATCTCAAAGACCGCAAGTGCCGGAGAAAAATCATATATATAATCATTCATAAATATAGAAGGAAAATTATTCAGGTTAAAAAATTTAATAATAATCAATCTTACTCTTATTTCACCATCATTCAAGGTCTTCTTGATACCACTTTACATTGTCCCAATATTTTCTCCATTTCGTTTCATCTTCTTCTATCCTATTTTCATCCCCCACACTTCCACAAGTATCTCCAGAATTCCTTACTTGATCATAAAGATACGACAACCAAATTATTTCCATAGTTTCATTGATCTGAAAATGTCACATTAGGAAAAATCCATAACACAATAAATACACTCCTGGAAATGGAAAAAAGAACACATTGACACCGGTGTGTCAGACCCACCATACTTGCTCCGGACACTGCGAGAGGGCTGTACAAGCAATGATCACACGCACGGCACAGCGGACACACCAGGAACCGCGGTGTTGGCCGTCGAATGGCGCTAGCTGCGCAGCATTTGTGCACCGCCGCCGTCAGTGTCAGCCAGTTTGCCGCGGCATACGGAGCTCCATCGCAGTCTTTAACACTGGTAGCATGCCGTGACAGCGTGGACGTGAACCGTATGTGCAGTTGACGGACTTTGAGCGAGGGCGTATAGTGAGCATGCGGGAGGCCGGGTGGACGTACCGCCGAATTGCTCAACACGTGGGGCGTGAGGTCTCCACAGTACATCGATGTTGTCGCCAGTGGTCGGCGGAAGGTGCACGTGCCCGTCGACCTGGGACCGAACCGCAGCGACGCACGGATGCACGCCAAGACCGTAGGATCCTACGCAGTGCCGTAGGGGACCGCACCGCCACTTCCCAGCAAATTAGGGACACTGTTGCTCCTGGGGTATCGGCGAGGACCATTCGCAACCGTCTCCATGAAGCTGGGCTACGGTCCCGCACACCGTTAGGCCGTCTTCCGCTCACGCCCCAACATCGTGCAGCCCGCCTCCAGTGGTGTCGCGACAGGCGTGAATGGAGGGACGAATGAAGACGTGTCGTCTTCAGCGATGAGAGTCGCATCTGCCTTGGTGCCAATGATGGTCGTATGCGTGTTTGGCGCCGTGCAGGTGAGCGCCACAATCAGGACCGCATACGACAGAGGCACACAGGGCCAACACCCGGCATCATGGTGTGGGGAGCGATCTCCTACACCGGCCGTACACCACTGGTGATCGTCGAGGGGACACTGAATAGTGCACGGTACATCCAAACCGTCATCGAACCCATCGTTCTACCATTCCTAGACCGGCAAGGGAACTTGCTGTTCCAACAGGACAATGCACGTCCGCATGTATCCCGTGCCACCCAACGTGCTCTAGAAGGTGTACGTCAACAACCCTGGCCAGCAAGAACTCCGGATCTGTCCCCCATTGAGCATGTTTGGGACTGGATGAAGCGTCGTCTCACGCGGTCTGCACGTCCAGCACGAACGCTGGTCCAACTGAGGCGCCAGGTGGAAATGGCATGGCAAGCCGTTCCACAGGACTACATCCAGCATCTCTACGATCGTCTCCATGGGAGAATAGCAGCCTGCATTGCTGCGAAAGGTGGATATACACTGTACTAGTGCCGACATTGTGCATGCTCTGTTGCCTGTGTCTATGTGCCTGTGGTTCTGTCAGTGTGATCATGTGATGTATCTGACCACAGGAATGTGTCAATAAAGTTTCCCCTTCCTGGGACAATGAATTCACGGTGTTCTTATTTCAATTTCCAGGAGTGTATAATCCAAAACTTCTATGTAAGGCAAGATATGGTTCTCTACAGCTTTAGTCCCTGAGTCTCTTGTCTTTTCTGATGTGATGAGGTCCACAAGACGTCTTGCTCCTAAGAGTCTGGACTTCCGCTGCGTTCATATGCACTACATGTTTCACTCTAGAAGGATTTAAGTACATTGGAAAGAATTTCTATACAAGTGAGTACCATTTGCTGAATCATTTATGTGGCTTTATTAGTACATTCACTGCTACTCTGAACGGGTTTGCTGACCTCTTTCTTTTATCACTTTTCCTGCATCTCTCGACAGCCTTTCTGATGTTTTCCTCTGCTAATCGTACTATATAAACGTGTCTTAACCTACTGGAAGCTGGTAGCAGTGCAGTCACCTGCATCTTATCTGGTGGAACCTCATCTTTGAGAACTAAAACTAGTTGTAAGGATATCGAATTGTATGAGCAGTAAAGTCTACATAATTTATCGATCTGTATCATGACACATTCAGATGGATTACATGCTGGATGGTACAATGAAATGTAAAACCTCTTTATCCTTGTACTATGCAGAGCACGGTTCCAAACGACTGATCTGAGCTGTGGACCTTTATCAGAAATTACTTTAATAACACGAAAAATTTTACACAAACTGTGGGATCGGAAATGCTTGTACAACAGACTGACGAGTAGCCCTCCTCAATCACATATAGATACAAAATTGAAAGTGAAATCAACTGCCACCTAAAGATAATAGTGACCTTCACCAGTTCTAGAAAGAGGAAAAGAAAACAGATCAACTGCAGAAGCTCTCGCTATTTCAGTGGGATAATAGGAGATAAAGGTGCAAGGTAAGACACCACTGGTGGTTTCGCCTTTTGATCAGGTTTAGATGAAGAATGCGTGAAACAGGACGACATGTTGCCAAGGCTGTTTTGACTGTGCTACAGAAGTCTCATTTGGAAGGTCTTACGGATCGTCCATACAGTCCCAATCTCTCCCCATGCGATTTTTCCGAAGAAAGACATACATGGCCGCTGATTTGCTTCAGACGAAGAGGTGCGGGCCTAGGTAGAATCATAGTTCCTTAGATAATCACAAACATCTTTGCATTAAGATATTCCTTTTCTCACAGTGGTATAAATGCGTTAACAGTTATTGTAATACATTTAAAAATAAATGAATTAATAATTAATTGATTGAATATTAGTTACTGAATATGAATTGAATTTGTTTAAAATGTCTGCTTGTGCATCGGGCTTCCTTACAATTTTGGTGAAGTTGCAGGCAGCTAAAGGACTCCGTGGGCACTGGCGCTTGTCGTAATTACACAAAAATTCACTTCACACACTTCCATAAATAAAAATGCTTTATATTGGTCTTCTATATTGTATTATTCACGCACATTTAAATATACTTAGACTGCAGTACTTTTGCTCTACAAATGCACATCCTTCTCTTACGAGAAAAAAAGCTCGACCGTCTCCACTAAGAAATATAGTGAAAAATGAATGGGAAAAATGTCTTCTTTTGTCTGTGCCTTCATATTTTAAGTCTCTGCACCTTTACGTTTAATAGGTATTTAATCCTTGTTTTGTCGCAATTAAATACTAACTCAGCGGCATTCTGGGGGCCTTTCCTCTTGCTCCTGTACATTATGGAGATTATATTTGAAATAATAAACAGATCACTTACCTTTTTACATCAGCCTTATTTTCATTTAACTGCCCCTTATACATGGAGGTGACAAAAATCATGGAATACCAAAATGGTTCAAATGGCTCTAATCACTATGGGACTTAACATCTGAGGTCATCAGTCCTCTAGACTTAGAACTACTTAAACCTAACTAACCTAAGGACATCACACATCCATGCCCGAGGCAGGATTCGAACCTGCGACCGTAGCAGCAGCGGGGTTCCGGACTAAAGCGCCTAGAACCGCTCGGGCACAGAGGCAGCGGCATGGAATACCTCCTAATATCGTGTCGGACTTCCTTAGAACTACTACTTAGAACTACTTAAACCTAACTAACCTAAGGACATCACACACATCCATGCCCGAGGTAGGATTCGAACCTACGACCGTAGCAGTCGCGAGGGTTCCGGACTGACGCCCCTAGAATCGCTCGGTCACAGCGGCCGGCTGCTGTCCAGGTACTGAGGCAGTTACTTCACGTTGTCATCAAGCCAGCTGACCAGAGGTGCCAGGGTACCAGGACAACAGACAGACAGAGCAGCCATGGCGTGGGTGGCCTGATTACTTTAGGCCATCCCATGGTTCTGTTATGACTTGAGTGGAAGAAACCAGTGCTGTAGCGAAACAAGCATGGACCAAGCCTGTATAAATATTTCTCACTTTCAGTTAGAGGTGTCTCTATCTGCCTGCAACGAGGTGCAATGAGGGACCTATGGCACTTTGCAGGGTTCACATCTACTGATCTAAGAGTTCCATTGATCTACAAATCTTCTCCTGTGGGCTTAGATGCAGTTAGCCGTGGTGTGGTGCTCTTAGAGTCCAATGCCATGGACTTGACACTCTGCAAGCGCTGGGTCTCCTGATGGCCTCTACTTTGTGACTGATTGCGTACAGCAGTGTTTTCGCTCCAACTTGGGCGGGAAAGCTGCCTGCTGCCAGGTTGCTCGCATGAGTAGAGTCTGACGCTAGATACTGCTTTCTTTCCGGACGCAGTCAACATCGAGATCATGCCCATCCAGGCCATCTGCTTCCGAGGTTGTTAGCAGCCACCAGGCAGCCCAGGTTATGTAGGATGACAGCTCGGCGAAATCAGTGGCCTTGGTGCATTGCTAGTGCTGACGCCACTGCTTCCCATGTTCTCACTTGCCTGCAGCTACGAACCACATGCTGGTCAGTGCCCACCCCAGTGGGCATGTGCTGCCAGCATCCCATAGGCGCTGGCTATCTGGATCGACATCACAGCTACTGTTGTATCATAAATGAGAAATGTATCGTTTTTCATGATGTTTCCCTGACGTCCCTTCAAGCATTTAACAGGTACCCACACACCACACTATTACTTATCCTTACTCTGGCTTGCTAATTCACCTACATCCTGACTTCAAGCTGCCCATCACCACTGCTCACCACAATGGCTGGTTAATTCTGAAGAGTTGTAACACACATTCCTGTAGATAAGACATGAGGCTTACTATGTTTTCGAAGTCTCCCAAACGTTATAGTGACTTCATACTTTATTTTGCAGCGCCAAACATTTTCCATCTTCTCTTGATACTGCCAACTATTACAGTAAGGCTCACACTGGAGTATCCACTTGCAGTACAAAATTTTTACTATTTTCTACCTACATTCTGTCATACAGTGGAGACTAGATGATACTTTCATGAAACAGCGAACTGAACATTAGTAGTACACATTCATATAGGTTAGAAACAAGGGTTGCTTGTCCTTCAACTACCCACTTTCAAAGTCACCCAAATGTTATAGCTGCTCTATGATAAGGTGTTATTTTATTTTGCAGTGCAAAATGCATACCATCTTCTGCTGATAATGCTAAGTAGGCAAGAGAGTGGCAGTTGACACTAACAAATAGGCGTTCAGAACATAAATAGCATCCTAAAACCGGTAGATGTCATTGTATGAGCCATAACGTATAGTGTATGTGCCATAAGCTGACACGATGTGTCAGCTCCTAATCCTTAAAACCGCATTGTAACCTCAGAAGCTGACACCGCGTCCACTTTGTAATACTGACAGTGTAATCCTGTCTCTATACAGTTAACTCTCCTTCGAAATCGAACACAGTCTCTCACCATTTGTTTTCAACTTGCAAACTGTGTTGTTCGGTGTGTGAAATCCCACCCACTAATTATGTGAACTGTTTCCGAATCTTCCGAATTTACGAAATGCACATTTTCTTGTTGTCTTCCAACCGACTAAATGTTCTCATGTGCAACTTCCCATTCTGCAAATGAGTTTTTCGCTTTATTTTCCGCAATCATTGTGAACTTCAAGCAATAATTGATGTTTCTCAAAGTTCCTCTGTAATAGACGTTATTTCAGTATTATGTGGATTACTGTCTACAGCTTTGGATGCTAGCAAGAAAATTAACAGCTCTACTAGTGCATTCGGGATATTACAATGGACGTGGATGGTATCTGCTGACTATTTATCGGATACCATCCTCCAACAGTGGCTATCATTTTGCTCATCATAATCATCCTCTTTGTCATCATCATGATTTTAATCATTTCTTCTTTTTATTCTTCATTATTATCACCATTACCGTTCTCATTGTAATCTGTGTCTTCTTCCTCTCCTCCAATATCTCCACCTTCTGCTTTCATACATAATTCGTTTTCTTTGGCTTTAACATCTTCATCTTCTTTGTCATTTTCTGTTCCGTTCTTCTCCTCTGTCACAACATATAGTATGTGCTCTGGTATTCTTTTTGTAATGTCTGCCTGAGAAATGGGATTAATCACATTCTTCCAGTAGCCAACAGTAGTTCAGACCGCCTATTTGTTTGTGTGCTTGCTTCACGCAGTATTTAAGCCAGCATGTGTTTTCTGCAGTCACAGGCTTTGTCAGGTGAAGTGTTTCTACATTACCTCACTTAGTGCCAGATATTAAATGTCAACTGCCTGTTTAGTACGTTATTTGTAAATATTTAGATATGAAAATAGCATGCTTGATTTGATAGTTCACAATCACGTTTTAGGTAGCAGTTTAATGAATATGTGCTTGCGAAAAATAATAATGTGACACATAATGTTAACATTGCGTTTTTTATACTGCTGTCATATTTTTGCAGACTTTTAGACATTAAAATAACATTTTGACACTTGATAACCATCAACGAACATTTAAGATGGGGAAAATGTTTAATTTGAGAGTCTGCTAAGCATTACACCATGAATAGTACAGAGATCATATCGAATTTTGCACGTTCACTAATGCTGCTTAACCTGTAAGTTTGTGTGTGTGTGTGTGTGTGTGTGTGTGTGTGTGTGTGTGTGTGTGTGTTTTACTGAAATATTTTAGGTTGGAAATATTGCAAATTACACTCTTTACATAATGTTTTAGCTAAATGCTTTTGAACATGGAGCAGAAAATGCTGATCATTCATATACTTTTGACCACAGCCAAGATGTCTGCTTTGGGGCTGCATTGTGACTGACTGTTTCATTTTAATCGACTTCAGGATTCCAAGAAATGAGAAAGGCTTCTTGGAATGTAAATGATTTTGTAGACAAAGGGCGCGTGGCTTGTCAGGTCATGATGATGTTATCGATTAGTGAGGCAGAGCTTGTAACATTGTGCATTTGCTCCTGGAATATAGTCAACCTGAAAGGCAGAGATCCAAGTCGTCAGGCTTGCCATATATGTACTACTTAAGGAAACTGGATGCATACAAGAAGCAAAGTTTAGTACACAGAGCTGTCACCTCTGACAGTAACTGTGGGGCCAACCCAGATGGGCATTGAGTCAAATTGGACTTGGGTAACACATGCAGTTACTTTATTCCAGGCTGCTCCAACTTTTTGCAATATTTCATCAATCATAATGGTTGGCGAGTGGTGGTATGTCAGTCTCTCGGCAACTCGTGACCAGCTATTTTCAACGAATTAGAGAAAAGGAGAATATATTGGTCATTGCAGTAGTCGTACACCCTCCCTATAGGGGTACGTCAGGACAATACAGGAACTTGCAGTCTTGCGTTGTTTTGTAGGAAGGTAACTTAGTGGAGGCGTCGAAAGTAGAGCACAGCCACTGGTCTTAACATGCTAGGGATGTAACGTGATGAATTGATATTACAGTCACAGGATACGACGTTTTTCCCTTTGTGAAGCGCACAGTTTTATATTCAGAACATTTAAATTAAGTTGCCAATTTTACACCACTTTGAAGTCCTATGAAAATCTGACTGAATATTTATGCAGCTTCTTGTTTGAGGTTGCTGTTAATATTCTCCACAAGGTCATTAGTATACAACATGAAGAGCAAGGGTCCAAAAACACTTCCTTGGAGCACAAGCGAAGTTACTTCTACATGGCGATGACTCTTCATCCAAGACGAGATGTTGCGTTTTCCCTACCAAATAGTCCTCTGTCCACTAGCAAATTTCCCTTGATACCCCACATGATCGTACTTTTGACAAACAGCACCTAGGAATCATGAACTGCAGTCTCAATAGGCCGTGATCCTTCCGATGTCGAGTTCTGGAACATGATGTCAGACTCTCTCCTTCTTCCTCGAGGCATAAAATGATCTCACAAACAACCACCATTCAAATCCGATTTGTGAATGGGGAACCCGAGGTGCAATCTTTCTTTCTGTACAGAATGTTGGTGGGTTTGCTCCTACCTCGTTTTTAGCTTGCACTGAAGTGTTACTCATTTTCATATCCAAGAAAAACTACATAGAAATTTAATATTTGTAAGCTGTCTTCATGATGTTCTCGTTTTAATTTCCAGCAGTGTAGATCTAATGCCTGATGAATAAAGTCACAAGTTTTACTCCATTATCACATCTGGTTTAAACAATACTCACTCATTTTGCAAGTACTGCATGTCTTTATTATGTTATTAGTACTGTAAGTGCTATTCACTTGGTACTGCAGAACTTGCATTCCATTGGCTAAGTTTTAATGGTATAGTTGGATAAAAAATAAATTACACACATCTTGTCTCATTATTATGCTACTAGAAGTGGTAGGACTGGGTTGAGTTGTGTGCTTGCCCCTTGCTAAAATAATTTTTTATTTTATTTAAACAATTTCTGAATGTTTATTTTGTCATAAAAATAGTACAATTAAGAAATTTAAAGGCAATTACTTTTCTCAGATTAAAACTATTAAAATATGGGCAAACAAATCACCTTTGTAGGCTGTAAGGGTAGTCACTCAAAGAGAAGAATTTACTTAACACCAAAATGCTCACGTAACAGTGTGCAACAGTGGAAACACACGAAGTATCAATCCTGCTTCACTAAAAAAACTGATTTCAGATACACAGGTATTAAAAGTTACACATAAAACCATTATGCACAGAGCAAATTCTACTTCATATCTTTAAGGGAATTTTTACAGTAAAAATACAATCCAAATAAGCATCACCTGCAACGTGACAGTTAAATAAGAATTGGCATGTTTGCATAGAACACAACGAAAAATCAAATAACATCAAATCTAGTAGCTGAAAGGATACACATCTGGAACACTTACGGAATCAAGAATTGACAGATGTGAAGCATAATTAGAAGGTAAGTACTGGTTTTATGATGTGTGCTTATCAGGCTGAACTCACTCAGTGCACAGACCAGCGCACACCACTTAATAACATCTGCAGCCCTCCAACTACAAGAGAACGGCCCTGTGTAGTAACACACACACACACACACACACACACACACACACGCCCGCACATACACACACGCACGAACATAGGAAAATCCGCTGTCTCCAGGTTCTGTTTCTGTAACAGCCAGCCAGATAGCTCCGACAAACGATCAGGGTAGTGAGTATTACATTCAAATGTTTTGTATTTTCTGTGTTATACTTTCTGATTTGTTCCACACCAACGAGAATAATCTCTTTTTTGGCTCTATGGAACGAAAACTGAATCTAATCTAATCCAATCTAATGTAATCAAACTGCGCCCAGCCTCGCCGTATCGCAGGTCCCCGGCAGCACCCTCTTGCTTGTTGTTGCCAACCACCACGACCGCCACGCTGTGCATTTAAATCCAATGGTCGCTTCCACTACTGAGCTCGCCGTCCAAAACCTGTCTCCTCGTACTGCTTGCTGTCCAGTGAAAGTTCGCTCGGCGGCGCCTGCGTCGCGATGAACCCGCTGCAGTTCCGCCACCGAATTGCTCAACCATGTATGGTCACAAGACATCCGTTCAAGTTGATCGTTGATTCCTTGACTCAGTTTTTAACGTGTAGCGGCTGCGTGACGTCGTGTGACGGCGCAGTTATAAATACACTCTTGGAAATGGAAAAAAGAACACATTGACACCGGTGTGTCAGACCCACCATGCATGCTCCGGACACTGCGAGAGGGCTGTACAAGCAATGATCACACGCACGGCACAGCGGACACACCAGGAACCGCGGTGTTGGCCGTCGAATGGCGCTAGCTGCGCAGCATTTGTGCACCGCCGCCGTCAGTGTCAGCCAGTTTGCCGTGGCATACGGAGCTCCATCGCAGTCTTTAACACTGGTAGCATGCCGCGACAGCGTGGACGTGAACCGTATGTGCAGTTGACGGACTTTGAGCGAGGGCGTATAGTGGGCATGCGGGAGGCCGGGTGGACGTACCGCCGAATTGCTCAGCACGTGGGGCGTGAGGTCTCCACAGTACATCGATGTTGTCGCCAGTGGTCGGCGGAAGGTGCACGTGCCCGTCGACCTGGGACCGGACCGCAGCGACGCACGGATGCACGCCAAGACCGTAGGATCCTACGCAGTGCCGTAGGGGTCCGCACCGCCACTTCCCAGCAAATTAGGGACACTGTTGCTCCTGGGGTATCGGCGAGGACCATTCGCAACCGTCTCCATGAAGCTGGGCTACGGTCCCGCACACCGTTAGGCCGTCTTCCGCTCACGCCCCAACATCGTGCAGCCCGCCTCCAGTGGTGTTGCGACAGGCGTGAATGGAGGGACGAATGGAGACGTGTCGTCTTCAGCGATGAGAGTCGCTTCTGCCTTGGTGCCAATGATGGTCGTATGCGTGTTTGGCGCCGTTCAGGTGAGCGCCACAATCAGGACTGCATACGACCGAGCCACACAGGGCCAACACCCGGCATCATGGTGTGGGGAGCGATCTCCTACACTGGCCGTACACCACTGGTGATCGTCGAGGGGACACTGAATAGTGCACGGTACATCCAAACCGTCATCGAACCCATCGTTCTACCATTCCTAGACCGGCAAGGGAACTTGCTGTTCCAACAGGACAATGCACGTCCGCATGTATCCCGTGCCACCCAACGTGCTCTAGAAGGTGTAAGTCAACTACCCTGGCCAGCAAGATCTCCGGATCTGTCCCCCATTGAGCATGTTTGGAACTGGATGAAGCGTCGTCTCACGCGGTCTGCACGTCCAGCACGAACGCTGGTCCAACTGAGGCGCCAGGTGGAAATGGCATGGCAAGCCGTTCCACAGGACTACATCCAGCATCTCTACGATCGTCTCCATGGGAGAATAGCAGCCTGCATTGCTGCGAAAGGTGGATATACACTGTACTAGTGCCGACATTGTGCATGCTCTGTTGCCTGTGTCTATGTGCCTGTGGTTCTGTCAGTGTGATCATGTGATGTATCTGACCCCAGGAATGTGTCAATAAAGTTTCCCCTTCCTGGGACAATGAATTCACGGTGTTCTTATTTCAATTTCCAGGAGTGTATGCGTATGTGGAGGTTCCAGGGAAAGCGAAGGTTGTCAGATTTAAGTCATCGTCGCCATACAGGTCCAGCCACGATCACCTCTGGATCGCATAACCAGTAATTTGGACAGCAGGCAGTACAAGTCTGACGTGTTGGGGCCGGAAGCTGCGCTCCATATTCGCCGTCTCTGTGATATCTGCCATCGACTTAATGCCAAGCCAGATTAGAGCTGTTGTTTCTGCAGAGCTGGCAGCTCTGTGTATTCAGTTTCAAACCTTGTATACCTTCGAATCACCAACAAATTTAATCACTTATTTTTCCTACTACACCATAAACGCACAATCAGTAAAATTTCGTTACTTGCTCTCGTCCCTGGTCTTGTAATTTTAACGGCCAGTAGTAAGCTTTTCAGAACAACACGGTGACCTTTCTAAGATTCACTAATTTTAAGCTGTTTTGACATGAAACCGAGGGGGAACGCAGTGTATCAGCATCAGTTTCGTTCCCTAACGCTGTAATCAACATACCTCAATGGACCAATTAGAAACACTGTACCTGATATGTGGTGACTTTAAGGCCCATTACGTTGGGGTGAAAAATCAAAGCGGAAACGTAATTTAATCAGGTTTTTTACTGGTTGTGCGCCTACAATGACTTCTATAAAACAGTGTCTTTAAGAAGACTGAATGTTCCTCAGACTTCCTATAAGATAGGTCGATGTGGAGACACGACAGAAAGGACCTGCCGTGTTTGGGCGTTCCCAGGATCACACAGTGAATGAAATTACTCAATCTGTCGATGTGTCAACGAAGACTGTCCAATATAGAATAGTGTACTACCCGCACCAATGTAACATGACATAAGATAAACGGTCCTTACAAACGTCCTAACAGTCAGAAACTGGAGACAAGTGTCACAGCTTGTCAATGAGAACTGGTTTCAAACCCGACAGGGAATTGTCAGTGAATGCAGACTGTCTCAGTCCTATTCGTGAGCATTGTGAAGGAACTGCATATAATGGACATTTTGAGTTAGGTGCCTCACGAAAGGCCATTGCTCACAGCGACCAAAACGCTGCACATCTTCAGCGTGCCAAACAACACTGACAAGGGAGTATTCCCAAATGTCAATAAACGACTTTGACGAAAGTTGTCAGATGCGCAGAGGCGGCAAAGTAGTGAAATATTTACATTTTTGTGCCAAATTTCACTTTCGAGGGGTAAAACACACGCCAAAAGGTAATTTGGTATTTTAGGTTTAGCGGGAATATGTTCGAAACAATTATATATGAAAATATTTTTCATGTAAAAGTTAATATGTAATTAATGTTGTTGAAAACTGTATAATCAGCTTTTGTAATACTCTGAAATTTTTCAAAATACTCCACCACAATTAATTAATGTTGTAAAATGACCACTTCGTTACAGTATTAATTACAGAAGTTTTCAGGCCACATACATCTCTGTGTAATAAAGCTAGTTTCCGAAATACTAATTTTGTAAAATACGCTGTACAAAATGTGCTGTCAGTGTATTTTCAACATACCTAATTAAAATATCTAAACATTCATCACTGTTCTAATTGTTTATTTCCCTTATATTTCTTTTATGTTTTAAATGGTTATTTCATATTTTTCATTCATGATTTCTTTTTGTTTTTATTTTACTGTTTCACATATGTGTATCTTCTTAACTGAAAATAGTAACTCATTATTATGACAGAAAATAATTAGAATAGTGGTAACCTGTAAGAAAATGCTTTCAACAACGTTCTTTTTTACACCATTCAGACAAAATGAGCGGAAACTCTTCACGTAATATACACGACAGAGAAGTCAAAATAAAACAGAATTCTCCAGGATTTAAAATTGTCCTCTAAGTATTAACTCAGAATCATTCAACACAACAAGATCTGAAAATCTACGCACAAAGTTCTTCCTCCGTCAAAAGCCATGTACGCTCCACAGCTGTACCTCTGCCATCTCTTTGGCCACGAAATGTTTCTTGTCCTCGGGTACGACCCGCAAAAACAATTTTTTGACGCTGACCACCCGCCTTTTCATAGTTTCAAAAGAAAGTAATGTGAATTTGGACCGAGAATGTGAGAACCTCTTTTTGAAGCCCCAAAAGTCCTTCTGATGGCATCGAAATCTGGTAAGCAAACATTGCGAGTCTACACCATAAGCAGCAGCTTGAATTACTAGATGTATTGTTCCAGAAAATGTAAAGGACACTATACAGCAATCAAGACAAAAAAAAGCCGTTTATTGAGAGCCATTTATCGTCAGTAACATGAAAGCATTTGACTTCTTAGATTTCAAGGAAGTCGACAGTATGTCGTATAAACACAGCAAATCTAAACATATTAGAAGTACAATTGCTATGGTTAGACCAAATATAAGCATAAGATCAGGATAATTAAATGAAACTGAGGCCGGGGGAAGTATCCCCATTTTGAGAAAACATGTACGACTGCAGGACTTCAAGGAAATCCAACTACTTGCTCTGACAGTTACAAACCACATTTATGAAGAAAAGAAGGAAGATTTGATGTCATACAGTAACTGACAAAAAATGACCACAAACAGTTTTACAAAAGCAGACTGGACTTTTACTAACTTTTTGCTGGGTATTAAACTGTGTTACTTATAGCTTTTCATTCTATTTCCACTTTCAGTAAGTTTTTCGTGCTATCACAACATAATTTTTCTAATTTCTTATGGAAGCTAGATCCATACCATGCTTATCTTTCAAATGAAACAAATTAACAGTACAATTATGGTCATTAATAAGCTAGTATACTTACAGCTCAAATTCGTGACTTTGGCACTTAAAGCCTTTTCTATTTCAGGTCTTCTTATTGCGACGTTAACACCAACATCTTTCAAAATAAGAACAGCCACAGTCATGGGCCTGCACGTATATGTTCCTGGTTTGGCTAACACTCAGACACCTGTCATATCTCCACTGGTTCACTAAATCACCCGACTTTAATGCCATAGAAAATGTCAGAGACTATCTCGCATAGCAGGCGAATCGTAGGAGCCAAGATCCATCCAGCTACAACAATTGCTTCAAATGGACATGGCATCTGTGAAGATAAACATGGACTCTGTTCATCGCCGAAATGAGGCCATTATCAAGGAAGGCTAGAGACAATGTTAATGATATTAGTGTTATGTCTGTTGTGGATGACTAAGTTTCTGACTGGTGCTCTTATCAATTACACCTCGTGTGTAGAATGTAATAACCTGAATCAGAAAGTTAATTATGAGACAGACACACCCTTAAGACCCAAGTTAAATCATTGCACAGAAATGGATCAATTAATGCTACGAAGTGTTAAAACCCTAACTGTGTATCCTTAAGGGGAAGAGTTGCCTAGTATCAAAAACGAAAATGTTTAAGGAGCTAACAAAAACAAAATTTCAGTTAACACATTAATTTATTCAGACAAAGCACAAATACGGAAACCTGTCCATCTGACAATAAACAAAGTTAAAAATACAAAAATGTACCGTGAGCTTCAAACAAAGTGAACCTTCCAATTGGGAAAGTTACTTCAAAAGGTTGAAATGGGTACCTATAACAGCAGCTTATGTTCTGAAATCTCACGATTTTCCTACTGATCGGTTAAAGTGACTGCTTGGATAAATGTTAAATTGGGGGAACCGTATGTATCTGCCAATGCATTGATGGACATGGAACAGTTACATGAAATGCTCAGACTGAATTTTGATCAGGGATTCTCATAACGTGCAAATGCTGCCACTATTGTTCATCATGAATTATCAGTGCAAGATGAGCAGAGAGTTGCCGTCGTCTCTGCCTCTCAGAAGTATGGGAGTCTGTAGACTTGAACTTAGGACCCACAAAGGCTGGTCCAGCAGAGGCCGTAGCCTGCCGAAATGCGATCAGCGCCACGACCAGCGTCGACGTCCCCTGTTGTCTTCTGATCCGAACAGCCCATTCTTTCCTTCCCGCCATGAAAACATAAACACTAGTCATTTTAAAAGTACTTTCTGCCTGACAATGTCGTAACTGCTTCTTCGGTAAAATATTCCGTGAAGAAAGTGCACAATGTTACAAAGCTCCAATGACTGCTCTATCCTCCCCTCTTCTCTAAAAAATTTCCCCCTACGTAATCCGACCTTATGACGTCACACGAACCTTCCCGGGTCCTGCGAAAGTTTAAGAGCTGTGCCCGAGGTGAGCCGTCTTTTGGAAAGCTGGAGATTGTTATCTGCTGAAGGTACTATTCTTAGCAGTGGCAGTATGCCGGCCTCCTGCTGATACAAAGTCTTTTTCCCATTCGACAGCGTTCTGCTTGGCTGTCCAGAGCAGAAACAGCCATAAAACTGAATAAAGCGGTCCACCATGCAGCCGCTCAGCAATGCAGTTCCCAACCTGACATCGCTTCTCTCTCTACCTGCGGTATGACCTCGCTCTGTTTCCGCTAATGGATGGGTCCCAGATGCATACCGAGCCCTCCTTTTTTCCGCTGGACGATGCATCGTCTATCTTGAGTCCACTGGGTATGCAACTAACGGGCTCTTTCAGAAAAACAAAGAATATACCCAGCACCAGACTGAATGCAAAAACGTGTATAAAGACAATAAGTCACCAAGAAGCTAGCACATAAAGCCAATGCAGTCATATTTACTCTTCAAAGTTATTATTTTTGGAGCCTAACTCATTAACCTCTAGTTGAATTAACTATCATAGTGAATGGCTTGGCACTCTTCATAGCACCCCACTCTCATAAAAATTTCGCAACGGAAGTGGCCCTCTTAAGATTTGCATTATGACAGCATGAATCAAAATTACAAACAACAATGAGCTGTATTTGTGGAGAACGTCAAGCTTATCTGTATGGCAACCAACGCCAATGGCTGCCAACATGGTAAAAAAAAAGGTAATTCTTCCAAACACATACTCTAAATGAGGTTCAAGCATCTACAGCAAAACGCCTACAGCCACAAGGAAATCACCATGACATATTCGCATTTAATGTTGGTCTGGTTGCCGAAGGAAAAATCTTGATGACCAATGAATGTGCAGGACACAGACAAGGATTCTATTACCAGCTGTTCAAAAATCTTTCACCCCTTTATCAACGCCAGATTTGAAGTTAAATTATAATAATTATTTATCTTATTCCGCCCTTCACAAAGTGTGGTTCTTGCACATTCACTGAGTGATAGGTTAAAAATATTCAGTGACTGAAGGTCCACTCATACCAAGTGCCTGCCAAGTACATCTATACAGTAATGTCACAAAACATACAGGTTATTATCCAAATAGGCCTCTTCCTTTGAATAATACAGAGATATCCTGAAGATAAATTCATCGACAAATGCAACAATAGATACATATGAAAATTTAGCAAGGTTGTACACAACTAAATATAAGCGCATGGAAAGTAACGTTTAAAACAGACACAAAACACTATACTCGTATACATAGCAAGCCCAGAACTATATATCCTTATAGCTAAGTACTTATATCTAAGTACCCGTGGTCTAGGGTAGCGTCTTTGATTCATAATCAAAAACGTCTTCGGTCCCGGATTCGATCCCCGCCACTGCCTAAATTTTGATAAATAATCAGCATTGGCGGCCGAAGACTTCCGGCATAAGAAGTCAGCCTCATTCTGCCAACGGCCTTGTCAAAGAGGGCGGAGGAGCGGATAGAGGTTCAGGGCACTCTCTTGTCCTAGGGGTGGGAAATTGCCCCTAAAGGTGGAAGAATCAGCAATGATCAACGACATGAGGATGCAGAAGGCAATGGAAACCACTGCATTAAAGACACGTAACGTGTATCCACAGGACATGTGGTCTGTAATTGAAGAAGTATCATGATGATCTCTCCACTGACAAAAGATTCCGGAATAGTCCCCCATTCGGATCTCCGGGAGGGGACTGCCAAGGGGGAGGTTACCATGAGAAAAAGATTGAATAATCAACGAAAGGATAACGTTCTACGAGTCGGGGCGTGGAATGTCAGAAGCTTGAACGTGGTAGGGAAACTAGAAAATCTGAAAATGGAAATGCAAAGGCTCAATCTAGATATAGTAGGGGTCAGTGAAGTGAAGTGGAAGGAAGACAAGGATTTCTGGTCAGATGAGTATCGGGTAATATCAACAGCAGCAGAAAATGGTATAACAGGTGTGGGATTCGTAATGAATATGAAGGTAGGGCAGAGGGTGTGTTACTGTGAACCGTTCAGTGACCGGGTTGTTCTAATCAGAATCGACAGCAGACCAACACCGACAACGATAGTTCAGGTATACATGCCGACGTCGCAAGCTGAAGATGAACAGATAGAGAAAGTGTATGAGGATTTTGAAAGGGTCATGGGCAACTGGAATGCAGTTGTAGGGGAAGGAGTAGAAGAAAAGGTTACAGGAGAATATGGGCTTGGGACAAGGAATGAAAGGGGAGAAAGACTAATTGAGTTCCGTAACAAGTTTCAGCTAGTAATAGCGAATACCCTGTTCAAGAATCACAAGAGGAGGAGGTATACTTGGAAAAGACCGGGAGATACGGGAAGATTTCAGTGAGATTACATATGGTCAGACAGAGATTCCGAAATCAGATACTGGATTGTAAGGCGTACCCAGGAGCAGATATAGACTCAGATCAAAATATAGTAGTGATGAAGAGTAGGCTGAAGTTCAAGACATTAGTCAGGAAGAATCAATACGCAAAGAAGTGGGATACGGAAGTACTAAGGAATGACGAGATACGTTTGAAGTTCTCTAACGCTATAGACACAGCAATAAGGAGTAGCGCAGTAGGCAGTACAGTTGAAGAGGAATGGACATCTCTAAAAAGGGCCATCACAGAAGTTGGGAAGGAAAACATAGGTACAAAGAAGAAACCATGGGTAACAGAAGAAATACTTCAGTTGATTGATGAAAGGAGGAAGTACAAACATGTTTCGGGAAAATCAGGAATACAGAAATACAAGTCGCTGAGGAATGAAATAAATAGGAAGTGCAGGGAAGCTAAGACGAAATGGCTGCAGGAAAAATGAGAAGACATCGAAAAAGATATGATTGTCGGAAGGACAGACTCAGCATACAGGAAAGTCAAAACAACCTTTTGTGACATTAAAAGCAACGGTGGTAACATTAAGAGTGTAACGGGAATTCCACAGTTAAATGCAGAGGAGAGAGCAGATAGGTGGAAAGAATACATTGAAAGCCTCTATGACGGTGATGATTTGTCTGATGTGATAGAAGAAGAAACAGGAGTCGATTTAGAAGAGATAGTGGATCCAGTATTAGAATCGGAATTTAAAAGAGCTTTGGAGGACTTACGGTCAAATAAGGCAGAAAGGATAGATAACATTCCATCAGAATTTCAGAATTTCTAAAATCATTGGGGGAAGTGGCAACAAAACGACTATTCATGTTGGTGTGTAGAATATATGAGTCTGGCGACATACCATCTGACTTTCGGAAAAGCATCATCCACACAATTCCGAAGATGGCAAGAGCTGACAAGTGCGAGAATTATCGCACAATCAGCTTAACAGCTCATGCATCGAAGCTGCTTACAAAAATAATATACAGAAGAATAGAAAAGAAAATTGAGAATGCGCTAGATGACGATCAGTTTGGCTTTAGGAAAAGTAAAGGGACGAGAGAGGCAATTCTGACGTTACGGCTAATAATGGAAGCAAGGCTAAAGGAAAATCAAGACACTTTCATAGGATTTGTCGACCTGGAAAAATCGTTCGACAATATAAAATGGTGCAAGCTGTTCGAGATTCTGAAAAAAGTAGGGGTAAGCTATAGGGAGAGACGGGTCATATACAACCAAGAGGGAATAATAAGAGTGGACGATCAAGAACGAAGTGCTCGTATTAAGAAGGGTGTAAGGCAAGGCTGTAGCCTTTCGCCCCTACTCTTCAATCTGTACATCGAGGAAGCAATGGTGGAAATAAAAGAAAGGTTCAGGAGTGGAATTAAAATACAAGGTGAAAGGATATCAATGATACGATTCGCTGATGACATTGCTATCCTGAGTGAAAGTGAAGAAGAATTAAATGATCTGCTGAACAGAATGAACAGTCTAATGAGTACACAGTATGGTTTGAGAGTAAATCGGAGAAAGACGAAGGTAATGAGAAGTAGTAGAAATGAGAACAGCGAGAAACTTAACATCAGGATTGATGGTCACGAAGCCAGTGAAGTTAAGGAATTCTGCTACCTAGGCAGTAAAATAACCAATGACGGACGGAGCAAGGAGGACATCAAAAGCAGACTCGCTATGGCAAAAAAAGGCATTTCTGGCCAAGAGAAGTCTACTGATATCAAATACCGGCCTTAATTTGTGGAAGAAAT
Source organism: Schistocerca americana (assembly GCF_021461395.2). Lineage (NCBI taxonomy): Eukaryota > Metazoa > Arthropoda > Insecta > Orthoptera > Acrididae > Schistocerca > Schistocerca americana. The sequence continues at coordinate 99,754,662 of NC_060123.1, read as the reverse complement.
TTCTGAGGATGTACGTCTGGAGTACAGCATTGTATGGTAGTGAAACATGGACTGTGGGAAAACCGGAACAGAAGAGAATCGAAGCATTTGAGATGTGGTGCTATAGACGAATGTTGAAAATTAGGTGGACTGATAAGGTAAGGAATGAGGAGGTTCTACGCAGAATCGGAGAGGAAAGGAATATGTGGAAAACACTGATAAGGAGAAGGGACAGGATGATAGGACATCTGCTAAGACAGGAGGGAATGACTTCCATGGTACTAGAGGAAGCTGTAGAGGGCAAAAACTGTAGAGGAAGACAGAGAATGGAATACGTCAAGCAAATAATTGAGGACGTAGGTTGCAAGTGCTACTCTGAGATGAAGAGGTTAGCACAGGAAAGGAATTCGTGGCGGGCCGCATCAAACCAGTCAGTAGACTGATGACCAAAAAAAAAAGAAAAAAAGCTACCCATGTTTTCTCGTAAGAGAGAGGTGTTATTACCGTACTATAAGGAATGCTAAACATAATGCAAGAGTGTTTCAACTAACTAAAATAATAATGTAGTCTGTGAAAATACGGTATGTGTAATTATTCTAATATGATAATGGAAACAAAAAAATCTAAGTTTAAAGTGTGTCATGGAATTTGTAAAAAGATCTTTTTGTGTTCTTGATAATTCAAAATTTCATCTAGTATATTATTAAGTTCAAATATTAACAATAGATAAAATAAACTATGCCCATTCTTATTCATGTTGTTCCAAAAGTCCCTATAAAATAAGTGTGTTCATCTAATGGTAAAATGTCAAAATTATGAAGTGTTCATAACACACAGTAATACATCTTGGAATAGAATACATGATTTAAAAACTATAGTCATCAAATATAAAGATCCACTGAAGGAAAACATGTAAGAAAACTGAATGTCAACCAATATGAGGCTGAAATCACTCTATCGTCACTCAAGAACTATGGGGCGATCACTTTGCCTCATGCGTGTGGTGGGGGGGATGCATCAATGCACAACATATGGGGGGAGGAGGGTCATGGGTCAGTTCGGTGCCCCTCTATCTGGTCATGGCTTGCAGTGTGGAAGTGACATATCTGGCAAGTTCACCACTGACGGCAGAAAGTAGGTAGACCATCTACCTAGGCATGGTCCAGAAACTGAGTCAATGATGCAAGGTGAGAGGGATGACAGATCCAGGCTACTGAGCGAGCTGGATTTTCAAATATAGTAAAGAGAACATAACTAAAGAAGTGAGTACACTCACATAAAGGTATGCCCTTAATGTGGTATACAGAATAACACAGTGAGCAACGCTCCTCGATTTCACCTGCAAATCTCAGAGTGATAGTAAATTGACAGGCATAATGTATATCATAAAATTTTTATTTTTGTGTTGTGAGATTTTGATCACAGATAACGTATGCAGTGTCAGAAGAACTTGAGAAAGATGAACAGAGTGTGAAGTAAGAATAAACAGTGATGACACCCAGATACAAAACACAGCGTAACTAAAGACACACACCTTAGCTTGTATTCAGTAATCACGACTGATGTCTTTTCAATAAAGCAATATTTATGGTTCAAAAATGCACGATTTGCGTAACTAACGGTGTTTGATGAGTTTGCAAATAATTAAGGTTGATTGGTCTAAAGGCATGGCATGAGCAGAAGATTTAGATTGATAATAATCATCTAACAGAACATACTAACGTTGTACTAGTCTTAACATTTATAGACTAAACATTCATATCGCCAAGATAAAATAATGACTTTGTTGCTTTAAGATGCACTGACTGTCATAAAGGTACATATGACAATACTACAAATAAGAACTTAGACAGGGGACATTAATTCTCTTCATATAATCATTAATGATCTGTGACAAGGAACTTTATTTATTTCATCATTACACTTGGGACGAAATTTGTGGATATTTTTCTTCATTTTTTATGTCATAAAATTACCCCATGCGTAAATTTGTAAATGTGTAGTGTTATCATGGAAAGATATTTACATGTTGTGTGTAATGTTGTAGTAGGATAATGTTTTCGTACTGAGTCTGATCTCGAGGACTGTGCAGAGTCATAAGGAAGGGATGGGGATGTGACAATGGAGAGCACCGACTGCGAGGGGGACCAGAGAAAACGTACAGTGAGTGAGCACCCCATTTGGAGGCGGAAGTTGCCAAGGTCGTCCAGCTACAGTATGCTGAGCATTTTCGCTGTCAACTGAAGGATGAATGTGGGACCAGTGGGTTAGAAGAGAGTCAGCTAGATTCTCCCAGAGGAAGACAGACGAAGTATAATACAGGCATGTCTTCCTCAATAAAACACGGTCGACTTGTCCCTGCCCAAATATACATGTTTGGTTTTTTTTATAGGGTCGATACTATGGGAAACATCCAGTTATCCAGTCATCCCTCTGGTCACATAAATTACCACCAATTGTACCTCATTGCTCTGCTGAATGCTATTACACAGCAAAAAACATACAATATGCTCCATGTCCAGTCATATACCGCTACTGACGGTAGGATTGTGAGTGTACTGCAGTGCAACACATATTCCTGTAGTTGTAGGTCATCCTTGTCATTCCTCGTAAGTCATGCAACCCGCACCTTTTGTGCTCCAGAATAAATTAAAAATATGTTCCCATTGAGCAATCACTCATTCAGACGTTCTCTGACATTGAACAACTATAACCTCACAACTTTCCACCGAGATCAAAGTCCAGCCACATCTCTGGCAAGAACCTACATGCACATATTTCAAACAGTTATCTCCAAGCGCTCTGTTGGAGTGGACAAAATCACATGAATACCTAACCTATCACTACCTACCAGTAAAGGAAAACCATAATAATCTTAAAAATAAGATACCCTCTTATTAAGGACCAGCATCCAATCTCCGCGCAACAGTCAACCCACTACGATGCATCTATAACATCGCTACGTCCAGGTAATCACATTCCTGTGACATCTGTGATACTTACCTACACAAAGTATGTGTCGTTGCATCTCATCAAGTTTGCATACCTCCCTCCCAATCACACGTAAGTCTTTTTTAAGAACAACGGCATTTTGAAAGATGACAAACGTATTTTTCACATGTATAGTTAAGGCTCACCAGCCATTTGACCATCTTCTTCTGTGCGGATGCACAAACAGTGCCTGAACTCTTACGGGAATCAGCAACACGCCGCGAGTAATGAGTATAATGGGCAGGGGCACTATGAATATAGTACGGGACAATAAAGTGGGGAATGTGGATCTCACGGGAGGAGTGCCAGAGACAAGTTGCCGCAGTCGCACTATCCTCTGTGTCCTCTGTGGCTCAGATGGTTAGAGCGTCTGCCATGTAAGCAGGAGATCCCAGTTTCGAGTCTCGGTCGGGGCACACATTTTCAACTGTTCCCGTTGACATATATCAAAGACTGTATGCAGCTAAGGGTATTCATTTCATTGTAATACTTTCCATAGTCGTATTTCCTTGTAATTCGAGCCAAAACACAGTTATTTCGTACAGGATCCTATTGGAAACGTTTCTGTTTGAGCTGGTCTCTTCAACAAAAATCTTCTTTTGTATTATTTTGCTACTCCACTTGTTTTCATAACTTCCTTTTCCGTTCTAGGGAGGGTATGATGTGACTAATGTGGTGCACATCAACAAATCTCCTGTTTTATCAAGTCCTCGCCTTCTTTATATATCTTTCTTCATTCCCATTCCAGTTCGCTCACGTTTCTAAACATTCTCTTGTTGAAGGCAAAGCTTCAAGCAGTTCACTATGTTTTTCTTGTGAATAGCTTTCTCTTCGAAATGAATGTGGATTTTCGCTCCCTTTTGTAGAATGTCACCATCTTGTCCGAATCTAACGTTGCACGGTAGCCACTGAGAGACTCCATGAAAATAATCAAATTTATGGCTAGTTCAGGCAGCACCAAGAAATTTACTATCAGAGTGTGTCGTTGACAGTCCAGTTTTAGTCTGCGCTGACAGTACATTTTCTTTCTAAGTCTCATGCAAATTTTTATTTTCTTAATGACAGCACTGGCCAATCTAAATTTTCTGCCCGCCTTTAAAATGCTGTCTCAGCTATCACTGAAATCTGGTTTCCACTGTCGAGAATCACTCTCAGTTTTGTGTCACCTATCATCACTTTAGCTTCTGGGTGGACATCCTTTGGCATTTTACACCTTTCTCCTTTAATAGCACTTCAGACATGTCTTCGTATTTTAGTACATTTATTTGGTTGATTCCGACTTGTATGGCAGGTGTACTCCCCCCATGAACCATGGACCTTGCCGTTGGTGGGGAGGCTTGCGTGCCTCAACGATACAGATAGCCGTACCGTAGGTGCAACCACAACGGAGGGGCATCTGTTGAGAGGCCAGACAAACGCTTGGTTCCTGAAGAGGGGCAGCAGCCTTTTCAGTAGTTGCAGGGGCAACAGTCTGGATGATTGACTGATCTGGCCTTGTAACATTAACCAAAACGGCCTTGCTGTTGTGGTACTGCGAACGGCTGAAAGCAAGTGGAAACTACAGCCGTAATTTTTCCCCGAGGGCATGCAGCTCTACTGTATGGTTAATGATGATGGCGTCCTCTTGGGTAAAATATTCCGGAGGTAAAATAGTCCCCCATTCTGATCTCCGGGCGGGGACTACTGAGGAGGACGTCGTTATCAGGAGAAAGAAAACTGGCGTTCTACGGATCGGAGCGTGGAATGTCAGATCCCTTAATCGGGCAGGTAGGTTAGAAAATTTAAAAAGGGAAATGGATAGGTTAAAGATAGATATAGTGGGAATTAGTGAAGTTCGGTGGCAGGAGGAACAAGACTTTTGGTCAGGCGAATACAGGATTATAAATACAAAGTCAGATAGGGGTAATGCAGGAGTAGGTTTAATAATGAATAAAAAAATAGGAATGCGGGTAAGCTACTACAAACAGCATAGTGAACGCATTATTGTGGCCACGATAGACACGAAGCCCATGCCTACTACAGTAGTACAAGTTTATATGGCAACTAGCTCTGCAGAGAAATGTATGACGAAATAAAAGAAATTACTCAGATAGTGAAGGAAGACGAAAATTTAATAGTCATGGGTGACTGGAATTCGGTAGTAGGAAAAGGGAGAGAAGGAAACGTAATAGGTGAATATGGATTGGGGCTAAGAAATGAAAGGGGAAGCCGCCTGGTAGAATTTTGCACAGAGCACAACTTAATCATAGCTAACACTTGGTTCAAGAATCATAAAAGAAGGTTGTATACATGGAAGAAGCCTGGGGACACTGACAGATTTTAGATAGATTATATAATGGTAAGACAGAGATTTAGGAACCAGGTTTTAAATTGTAAGACATATCCAGGGGCAGGTGTGGACTCTGACCACAGTCTATCGGTTATAAACTATAGAGCAAAACTGAAGAAGCTGCAAAAAGGTGGAAATTTAAGGAGATGGGACCGGGATAAACTGACTAAACCAGAGGTTGTACAGAGTTTCAGGGAGAGCGTAAGGGAACAAATGGCAGGAATGGGGGAAAGAAATACAGTAGAAGAAGAATGGGTAGCTTCGAGGGATGAAATAGTGAAGGCAGCAGAGGATCAAGTAGGTAAAAAGATGAGGGCTAGTAGAAATCCTTGGGTAACAGAAGAAATATTGAACTTAATTGATGAAAGGAGAAAACATGAAAACGCAGTAAATGAAGCAGGCAAAAGGGAATACAAACGTCTCAAAAATGAGATCGACAGGAAGTGCAAAATGGCTAAGCAGGGATGGCTAGAGGACAAATGTAAGGACGTAGAGGCTTATCTCACTAGGGGTAAGATAGATACTGCCTACAGGAAAATTAAACAGACCTTTGGAGATAAGAGAACCACTTGCATGAACATCAAGAGCTCAGATGGAAACCCAGTTCTAAGCAAAGAAGGTAAAGTAGAAAGGTGGAAGGAGTATATAGATGGTCTATACAAGGGCGATGTACTTGAGGACAATATTATGGAAATGGAAGAGGATTTAGATGAAGATGAAATGGGAGATACGGTACTGCGTGAAGAGTTTGACAGAGCACTGAAAGACCTGAGTCGAAACAAGGCCCCGGGAGTAGACAACATTGCATTAGAACTACTGACGGCCTTGGGAGAAGCAGTCCTGACACAACTCTACTATCTGGTGAGCAAGATGTATGAGACAGGCGAAATACCCTCAGACTTCAAGAAGAATATAATAATTCCAATCCCAAAGAAAGCAGGTGTTGACATGTGTGAAAATTAATGAACTATCAGTTTAATAAGCCACGGCTGCAAAATACTAATGCGAGTTCTTTACAGACGAATGGAAAAACTAGTAGATGCCGACCTAGGGGAAGATCAGTTTGGATTCCGTAGAAATATTGGAACGTGTGAGGCAATACTGACCCTACGACTTATCATAGAAAGTAGATTAAGAAAAGGCAAACCTACATTTCTAGCATTTGTAGACTTGGAGAAAGCTTTTGACAATGTTGACTGGAATAATCTCTTTCAAATTCTGAAAGTGGCAGGGGTAAAATACAGGGAGCGAAAGGCTATTTACAATTTGTATAGAAACCAAATGCCAGTTATAAGAGTTGAGGGGCATGAAAGGGAAGCTGTGGTTGAGAAGGGAGTGAGACAGGGTTGTAGCCTCTCCCCAATGTTATTCAATCTGTATATTGAGCAAGCAGTGAAGGAAACAAAAGAAAAATTAGGAGTAGGTATTAAAATCCATGGAGAAGAAATAAAAACTTTGAGGTTCGCCGATGACATTGTAATTCTGTCAGAGACAGCAAAGGACTTGGAAGAGCAGTTGAACGGAATGGATAGTGTCTTGAAAGGAGGATATAAGATGAACATCAACAAAAGCAAAACGAGGATAATGGAATGTAGTCGAATTAAGTCTGGTGATGCTGAGGGTATTAGATTAGGAAATGAGACACTTAAAGTAGTAAAGGAGTTTTGCTATTTGGGGAGCAAAATAACTGATGATGGTCGATGTAGAGAGGATATAAAATGTAGACTGGCAATGGGAAGGAAAGCGTTTCTAAAGAAGAGAAATTTCTTAACATCGAGTATAGATTTATGTGTGAGAAAGTCGTTTCTGAAAGTATTTGTATGGAGTGTAGCCATGTATGGAAGTGAAACATGGACGATAAATAGTTTAGACAAGAAGAGAGTAGAGGCTTTCGAAATGTGGTGCTACAGAAGAATGCTGAAGATTAGATGGGTAGATCACATAACTAATGAGGAGGTATTGAATAGAGTTTGGGAGAAGAGGAGTTTGTGGCACAACTGTAGAAGAAGATATCTCTCTAATGCGACTCTGACTTTCCTTCATAGAGTGCTGTGATTCGTAACTGCCTCTTCATTTCTTTTCAGCTGCCATGCAATGATATTTTCTTGTTGGTTCTTGAATGCAAGAAGTAACTGTACTCCTTGAGTTTCTGCTACTGGTGTCAGGTTAGTAATATCAGAGACTACACCAACTTTCCTTTGCATATCTTTTTTTCCTTAACTTCATTCATACGGTTTCTCTCGTATCCTTCGCTATTTTCCTCTTGTTTTAAACAAATTCTATGACACCAAAACCAACATTTCCTGTCTCACTAGATATGCCTCGTGAAGATGCACGCAAACCCAATGGGGTATCTGTTGTCACTGGCGTGTTCGGCCTCTTGCTCTCTTCTTCTCCGCGTGTCGTATCGTTACTAGCACTACTATGTGCTATGATGCAGTTTCGCCTTACCCTTCATTGTTATTCTCAATATTTTCAACCCTCGCACTATCCACCACACTATTTTCACAATCACTACCAACTTGAATCGACTTTTCTGTGGGAAAAATCAGCTGTTCCTCGTCTGAATCACAATCAGCCGCAACCTGATCCTGTTCCATGATGCTAAATACTTTACTTTTAGACGTCTCTAGTTGAAGTCACATATTACTTTTTATTCTCATTCAAAATTGGATACTGAGTACGATGCTGAACCCAACCAACTGAACCACACTACTACTAATACTTTCCCTCGTCATAACAAATCACAAATCACATCAGTATAAGACACAACCCATCCAAAATTTTACATTGCTGATTCAACGAAACCGTGGATATGAAGCTGAAAATAAAATACATTTGTTATTTATTTTTGAACTGTAAATTATCATGGTTCTAAATGTCTACTGTTGCCAAGTCATTTACATCGAACAAGAAAATGAGGACTGATTGCGTCAATGAATATCCTATGTTGATAAGGTCCAATCAGAGTCTGCCAGTTTATGCAAGACCTCATGTGTGTAGAATGTAATAATCTGAAACATAAAATTAATTGTGAGACAGGCACACCCTGAAGACCCAAGGGAAATTACTGTACACGAAATGTTAAGGCCCTAGCTGTGGATCATTAAGGGCAGGAATTGTTCAATAACAAAAATGCAAATATTTAGGAAGCTAACAAAACCAAAATTTGAATGAACACATTAAGTTACTGAAAGGAAGCACAAATATGGAAATCCATCTATCTGACAATAAACAAAGTTAAAAATACAAAAATGTAACATGAGCTTCAACAAAGTGAATCTTACTATTGGGAAAGTTATTTTAAGGGTTTGAAATGGGAACCTACAACAGTAGCTTATGTTCTGAAATAACTCACGATTTTCCTACTGATCGATTTCAGTGAGTGCTTGGCTGAAATTTAAATTGGAAAAATCGCACGTATCTGCCAAATCACTGATGAACATGGGACAGTTAACTGCAACTCTCAGATTGAATTCTGATCAGGTATAATGTGCAAATGCTGAAACTATTGCTCACCATGAATTATTACTGGAACAAGAGCAGAAAGTTGCCTTCGTCTGTAGTTGTCAGATGTAAGACGTTAGGATCGCATTTCCGCATACTTGAACTTGGACCCCCAATCGACTGCTCAAGGAGAAACTGAAGCCTGTCGAGATGTGCTCAGCGCCACAATGTCGACGTCACTTCTCGGCTATCTGAATCGAACAGCCTGCTCTATATACTTTCTGCAAAGAAAAATTGACCACCAGTCATTTTACAAGTACTCTTTGTCTGCCAATGTCGTAAATGCTTCTTCAGCAAAATATCCCACCAAGAAAGAGCATCATGTTAAAGAAACTCCAACGACTTTCTGTCCTTCCTTTTTCTCTAAAAAACTTTTTTCTACATCATCCGACCTCATGATGTCACACGGATTTCACCATTCGGCATTTTCCATCCAGCAGCTAGTCTCACTTCCCAGATGTGCCCGGCACCAACCGTTTTTTCGAAAGCGGGTGATTCTTATCTGCTAAAGTCACTATTCTTAGCATTGGCAATGTGTCGACCTCCTACTGATACAAAGTCTTCCTCCCAATCTATAACTCTTTGCTTGGCCAGTCAGAATGAAAACGTGCCACAAAACCGAACAACAGCTGCGATTCACTACGCAGCCGCTCGACATTGCAATTCCCACCCTGAAAACGCTTCTCTCTCTAATGACTAATGTCTACATTGTCTGACTCTGTTTCCGCACACGTGGGTTCCAGCGGCATATCAAGCCTTGCCTTTCTCCTGTCAAGCTCTGCATCGCCTATCGTGAACCCACCATGCATGTGATTCCCAAGCTGTCTCACGAAAGCAAAGAAAAGACCCAGCACCAGGTTCAATGTGAAAACGCTAGTTAAAACAAGAAGTCATCAAGAAGTTAGGACATACAGTCAGTGCAATCATATATATGCCACAAAGCTATTTTTGTTAAATCCTGACACCTCATTATCCTCTAGTTTAATTTTTCCAAAGCTGTTTCACAGAGGAAGACCGCACTGCAGTTCCTTCTCTAAATCCTCGCACAAACGAAAAAATGGCTGACATAGAAATAAGTGTCCAAGGAATAGAAAAGCAACTGGAATCACTCAACAGAGGAAAGTCCACTGGACCTGACGGGATACCAATTCGATTCTACACAGAGCACGTGAAAGAACTTACCCCCCTTCTAACAGCCGTGTACCGCAAGTCTCTAGAGGAACGGAAGGTTCCAAATGATTGGAAAAGAGCACAGGTAGTCCCAGTCCTCAAGAAGGGTCGTCGAGCAGATGCGCAAAACTATAGACCTATATCTCTGACGTCGATCTGTTGTAGAATTTTAGAACATGTTTTTGGCTCGCGTATCATGTCGTTTTTGGAAACCCAGAATCTACTCTGTAGGAATCAACATGGATTCCGGAAACAGCGATCGTGTGAGACCCAACTCGCTTTATTTGTTCATGAGACCCAGAAAATATTAGATACAGGCTCCCAGGTAGATGCTATTTTCCTTGACTTCCGTAAGGCGTTCGATACAGTTCCGCACTGTCGCCTGATAAACAAAGTAAGAGCCTACGGAATATCAGACCAGCTGTGTGGCTGGATTGAAGAGTTTTTAGCAAACAGAACACAGCATGTTGTTATCAATGGAGAGACGTCTACAGACGTTAAGGTAACCTCTGGCGTGCCACAGGGGAGTGTTATGGGACCATTGCTTTTCACAATATATATAAATGACCCAGTAGATAGTGTCGGAAGTTCCATGCGGCTTTTCGCGGATGATGCTGTAGTATACAGAGAAGTTGCAGCATTAGAAAATTGTAGCGAAATGCAGGAAGATCTGCAGCGGATAGCCACTTGGTGCAGGGAGTGGCAACTGACCCTTAACATAGACAAATGTAATGTATTGCGAATACACAGAAAGAAGGATTCTTTATTGTATGATTATATGATGGCGGAACAAACACTGGTAGCAGTTACTTCTGTAAAATATCTGGGAGTATGCGTGCGGAACGATTTGTAGTGGAATGATCATATAAAATTAATTGTTGGTAAGGCGGGTACCAGGTTGAGATTCATTGGGAGAGTCCTTAGAAAATGTAGTCCATCAACAAAGGAGGTGGCTTACAAACACTCGTTCGACCCATACTTGAGTATTGCTCATCAATGTGGGATCCGTACCAGATCGGGTTGACGGAGGAGATAGAGAGGATCCAAAGAAGAGCGGCGCTTTCGTCACAGGGTTATTTGGTAACCGTGATAGCGTTACGGAGATGTTTAGCAAACTCAAGTGGCAGACTCTGCAAGAGACGCGCTCTGCACCGCGGTGTAGCTTGCTCGCCAGGTTTCGAGAGGGTGCGTTTCTGAATGAGGTATCGAATATATCGCTTCCCCCTACTTATACCTCCCGAGGAGATCACGAATGTAAAATTAGAGAGATTCGAGCGCGCACGGAGGCTTTCAGACAGTCGTTCTTCCCGCGAACCATACGCGACTGGAACAGAAAAGGGAGGTAATGACAGTGGCACGTAAAGTGTCCTCCGCCACACACCGTTGGGTGGCTTGCGGAGTATAAATGTAGATGTAGATGTAGATGTAATTATCATGTTGAATGAAAAGAGACAAGCCGAATGGCTTGCTGCTTTTTAATATTGGATGTTAATGGTTAAAGTGAAGTTGGGCCGTTTTTTCTCGAAATACATGAGTCGAATCAAAATTTTTTAATCGGATTAATCGGTGCCACCCAAAATCGACTTGTTATTATTCTTCCAGTTAAAGTTGCCCTCACTCATTTCGCAATATGAGCACTTTATTGTTATTGGAGACACAAATATAGTTCCGCTGGTAAAACATCGCTCCGTAGAGCACTCAAAGAGACTGTTTCACTCTAATGATGTTATTATTCCTCTAGATCCAACCCATTATATGCCACAAAGCCGCACTCTCATACATACAGTAACAACGAGGAGAACAGATTTTTGCCCAATTCAGACTTCTAGTTCTGGTCTTCTTGTACATCTTATGATATTTCTTATGTATTATGTGCTGATCGCCAAAGAAAGCTATAGCTTAATAACGCAATGAAACTTAAAACAGGTAAACAGTGCTCCACTACAAAAGGACAAATAAGGGATGGCAAAATTAAGCAATGAGCAGACGTTAGACGGCTGTTTAGCCTTTAAATACACTCCTGGAAATTGAAATAAGAACACCGTGAATTCATTGTCCCAGGAAGGGGAAACTTTATTGGCACATTCCTGGGGTCAGATACATCACATGATCACACTGACAGAACCACAGGCACATAGACACAGGCAACAGAGCACGCACAATGTCGGCACTAGTACAGTGTATATCCACCTTTCGCAGCAATGCAGGCTGCTATTCTCCCATGGAGACGATCGTAGAGATGCTGGATGTAGTCCTGTGGAACGGCTTGCCATGCCATTTCCACCTGGCGCCTCAGTTGGACCAGCGTTCGTGCTGGACGTGCAGACCGCGTGAGACGACGCTTCATCCAGTCCCAAACATGCTCAATGGGGGACAGATCCGGAGATCTTGCTGGCCAGGATAGTTGACTTACACCTTCTAGAGCACGTTGGGTGGCACAGGATACATGCGGACGTGCATTGTCCTGTTGGAACAGCAAGTTCCCTTGCCGGTCTAGGAATGGTAGAACGATGGGTTCGATGACGGTTTGGATGTACCGTGCACTATTCAGTGTCCCCTCGACGATCACCAGTGGTGTACGGCCAGTGTAGGAGATCGCTCCCCACACCATGATGCCGGCTGTTGGCCCGGTGTGCCTCGCTCGTATGCAGTCCTGATTGTGGCACTCACCTGCACGGCGCCAAACACGCATACGACCATCATTGGCACCAAGGCAGAAGCGACTCTCATCGCTGAAGACGACACGTCTCCATTCGTCCCTCCATTCACGCCTGTCGCGACACCACTGGAGGCGGGCTGCACGATGTTGGGGCGTGAGCGGAAGACGGCCTAACGGTGTGCGGGACCGTAGCCCAGCTTCATGGAGACGGTTGCGAATGGTCCTCGCCGATACCCCAGGAGCAACAGTGTCCCTAATTTGCTGGGAAGTGGCGGTGCGGTCCCCTACGGCACTGCGTAGGATCCTACGGTCTTGGCGTGCATCCGTGCGTCGCTGCGGTCCGGTCCCTGGTCGACGGGCACGTGCACCTTCCGCCGACCACTGGCGACAACATCGATGTACTGTGGAGACCTCACGCCCCACGTGTTGAGCAATTCGGCGGTAAGTCCACCCGGCCTCCCGCATGCCCACTATACGCCCTCGCTCAAAGTCCGTCAACTGCACATACGGTTCACGTCCACGCTGTCGCGGCATGCTACCAGTGTTAAAGACTGCGATGGAGCTCCGTATGCCACGGCAAACTGGCTGACACTGACGGCGGCGGTGCACAAATGCTGCGCAGCTAGCGCCATTCGACGGCCAACACCGCGGTTCCTGGTGTGTCCGCTGTGCCGTGCGTGTGATCATTGCTTGTACAGCCCTCTCGCAGTGTCCGGAGCAAGTATGGTGGGTCTGACACACCGGTGTCAATGTGTTCTTTTTTCCATTTCCAGGAGTGTATATTGTTTATGAAAGGTTGCTGGACAATGTTAAAACGTAAAACGTATACATTAATTGTCAATCAGACTTCCGAAAATACCATCGCATACAAATGCATTAATCAAAGAGAGTGGTAACATCAAATAAATCGCGGACAGGTCTGAAATGAAAATTCTGATTTCAGGAATGCTTTTGATACTGTTGATTTCTAAATATTACTTATGATAACGAAACAGTCGAATTTCTCAAGTATTGGAACACTGTGGTTCAAAATCTACCTTAAAAATATCAGTGTTGTTTGTGGATTTCGAAAGTAGTCCTGGGAATGTATGCTCTCAAGAGCGCCTCACGGTTCAGGCTTGGATCTGCTGCTTTCTCTCTGTACAACAGCGAGATTTCATCTTTGTTACACGCTGGTAGCTGTTTGCTAGTGCTCGTTTGTGTTTGTTTCCATCCATAGGCTCGTGTACTTTAATCAAAACTATGCAACTTAATTAGATAGGGAGTCATGGATCAACCGCATAGCAATATGTACACTACTGGCCATTAAAATTGCTACACCACGAAGATGACGTGCTACAGACGCGAAATTTAACCGAAAGGAAGAAGATGCTATGATATGCAAATGATTAGCTTTTCAGAGCATTCACACAACGTTGGCGCCGGTGGCGACACCCACAACGTGCTGACATGAGGAAAGTTTCCAACCGATTTCTCTTACACAAACAGCAGTTGACCGGCGTTGACTGGTGAAACGTTGTTGTGATGCCTCGTGTAAGGAGGAGAAATGCGTACCATCACGTTTCCGACTTTGATTAAGGTCGGATTGTAGCCCATCGCGATTGCGGTTTATCGTATCGCGACATTGCTGCTTGAGTTGCTCGAGATCCAATGACTGTTAGCAGAATATGGAATCGATGGGTTCAGGAGGGTAATACGGAACGCCGTGCTGCATCCAAACGGCCTCGTATCACTAGCAGTCGAGATGACAGGCATCTTATCCGCATGGCTGTAACGGATCGAGCAGCCACGTCACGATCCCTGAGTCAACAGATGGGGACGTTTGCAAGACAACAACCATCTGCACGAACAGTTCGACGACGTTTGAAGCAGCATGGACTATCAGCTCGGAGATTATGGCTGCGGTTACCCTTGATGCTGCATCACAGACAGGAGCGCCTGCGATGGTGTACTCAACGACGAACCTGGGTGCACGAATGGCAAAACGTCATTTTTTCGGATGAATCCAGGTTCTGTTTACAGCATCATGATGGTCGCATACGTGTTTGCCGACATCGCGGTGAACGCACATTCGAGCGTATATTCGTCGTCGCCATACTGGCGTATCACCCGGCGTGATGGTATGGGGTGCCATTGGTTACACGTCGCGGTCAGCTCTTGTTCACATTGACGGAACTTTGAACAGTGGACGCTACATTTCAGATGTGTTACGACCCGTGGCTCTACCCTTCATTCGATCCCTGCGAAACCCTACATTTCAGCAGGATAATGCACGACCGCATGTTGCAGGTCCTGTACGGGCCTTTCTGGATACAGAAAATGTTCGACTGCTGCCCTGGCCAGCAAATTCTCCAGATCTCTCACCAATTGAAAACGTCTGGTCAACGGTGGCCTAGCAACTGGCTCGCCAAAATACGCTAGTCACTACTCTTGATGAACTGTGGTATCGTGTTGAAGCTGCATGGGCAACTCAAAGTATTTATTTCTTCTCCCCAGAATTTAATTCCTACTCCAAATTTTTCTTTTGTTTCCTTTACTGCTTGCTCAATGTATAGATTGAATAACATCGTGGATAGACTACAACCCTGTCTCATTCCCCTCTCAACCATTGCTTCCCTTTCGTGTCCCTTTGGTTTCTGTACAAATTGTAAATAGCCTTTTGCTCTCTGTATTTACTCCGCCACCTTTAGAATTTGAAAGAGAGCAGTCCAGTCAATATTGTCAAAAGCTTTCTCTAAGTCTACAAATGCAATTACCCTAGGTTTGCCTTTTCTTAACCTATATTCTATGAGAAGTCATGGGTCAGCATTGCTTCGCCTGTTCCTAGACTTCTCTGGAATCCAAACTGATCTTCCCCCGGGTCGGCTTCTAACAGTTTTTCCATTCTTCTGTAAAGGATTCGTGTTAGTATTTTGAAGCTGTGACTTATTAAATTGATAGTTCTGTAATTCTCACGCCTGTCAGCACCTGCTTTCTTTGGAACTGGGATTATTATATTCTTCTTGAAGTCTGAGGGAATTTCGCCTTTCTCATACATTTTGTTCGCCAGAATAAAAAGTTTTGTTATGGCTGGCTCTCCGAAGGCTATCAGTAACTAAGGGAATGTTGTCTACTCCTGAGGCCTTGTTTCGACTTAAGTCTTTCAATGCTTTGTCGAATTCTTCATGCAGTCTCATATCGACCCTCACATCTTCCTCTACGTCCTCTTCCATCCGTAATGTTGCATTCAAGTACGTCTCCCTTGTATAGACCTTCTACATACTCTTTCCACCTTTCTGCTTTCCCTTCTTTGCTAAGGACTGGTTTTCCATCTGAATCCTTGATATGAATGTAGGTGGTTCTTTTTTCTCCAAAGGCCTCTACCTACCTGCATCTAAATACATGCCTTAAGAACATTGCTTCTGCCATATCCAACATGACTGACATTTTTCATTATCATGGTAGGAACAAAACTTAATCTTAAACTAAACCCCAAGATGTCACAGGTGGTCCTTTTATTGGTTTGAAGATTTTTATTGAACATTTTCATTCCTGTTCATTTGTTAATCTAGCTACACTATTTTAAGAAAACCTCTGTATGTTCTTGGATAACACCTGAACTGGTAAGAATAAACTGTCACAACATGCAAGAAATAGCTCTTACTTACAAATAATTCAACGATTTAGAAAAATATTTTCACCTAAAATATACCTAAAACTAATCTAGCCATTAGCCCTATCGAATCTTTTCTTGTGTATGTAGTTCAACGCAACACAACAAGTGAAAACTCCAGGTGACTCGAGCTAGTGAAGAATGCTTGGGGAAGGTGTGTGTGTCGTTGTATTGTTAATTATGTCAGCACTTTCTGTTTTCAGTTGAGATGGATGTGACTGCATAGGGAATATGATTTTCATATGCTAGGTTTCCTTCACCAGTTTTGTAATCACCCAGTGGCTGCTATGTAAGAACACAAGAACACATGAACACCCTTACTTTCGACACCTTGTGGGTTTATTGATTATTTTTCTTTGAAGGCTTTTAAATGTAACATATAGGTGCACTCTGAAAGATACGGCACTTAAATCTACCGCATTACTGCTCCTCTAGACACCGTGAAACTTGGCGTCAGGGTCGTAAGCAAACCTCGAGTTGTGCAAGTTTTAAGAAGCTTTTGCGCATACGCAACTCGCGTGACGTAATTGCCTTATTGGCCAAATGCATATGAATTTAATAAACAGCATGCACGGATGGCGATGTGCACAGCTAGCCCTTACCACTTGACTTCAAGTTTACGTCAGTGCCACCAGACGGTAGCACACTGCGGCAGACTTAAACCCCGTTCGCTCAGCGTTCTTGACTTCCTGCTGCTATGGCTGCTCCAACTCCTGTTTCTGCTTTAGTTCATTCTTCTACTCTTGTTTAAGTCCTGCTAGATGATAGCACACACCTCACAAGGGCTAATTCACTCACTATACACTGTAGTAAAATTAGATCGGACGACAGTACATGTTAAACTTGTACTGACAGTAAACCTATTTTGTGGGTTTCTGAATGAGTTATAGTACATTAAGTTATGTATTTTATCATATAGTAATCCATTTCAAGCGAGAGAATCACAAGCGCCTAAAGCACATCACTGTTGATTATACGACTGTAGTATTTATTCATGTTTCTGAAATCTGTTGATCTGGTGCTGAGTCAGGTTTATCTGCGCTGTAGGCCCACATTGCATATATGAAAATTCGCGAAAAGCCGAATCACTGATTTCTCTTATATTTACTTAAATGTGGGATCGACGGCCGCGTGCTTCAGCCCCTTGTGGATCACAACACACAAAGCTGTGCTTGGGTATTTCAGTCAGTAGAGCACTTGCCCACGAAAGGTAAAGGTCCAAACTTCCTACTTTCTTTTGTAATCAGATCTTTAGTAAAAAATGGCAAGGTTATGTTAATCAGAAGACAGGGAGGAGTTGCGATCCAAATAACAATAGATTTATTCATTCTTAACATCACAAGACAAATAAAATGGCTAAAGAAACGTCACACAAACATTTTTATTTGACAAACGCTTTCGTTGATATGGGGTCTATGGTGGACAAAGTCATCAGCTGGCGACCGACACACTAATTGCTTTATCTGACTTCATACACATGATTCTGGAGTATGACACAAAAACTAAGCCACAATCTAGCATCTATACTCTACTGTTTCATGAAGAAAAATACGGTTCCAAAGAACAGGGTGCTGAGAAGCAATTATTGAAGCCCTACGCTGTAGCAGTGAATACTTGACTCTCCTGGTGGTCAGGGCAGTACACGACAATGCGTTCTGCGACTGAAGTCATGGATGGCAGCGGTCTGTTATTAATGGCGCGAGCCCGAAAAATGCAAGTACACAGTATCGCGTTCATCTCATTCAGAATGCAGGTATTTCCCCACAGGCCTCTGAAACCCCGGTGGATTCCAGTGCGCAGGTGGACCCGTTCGCTGGTCTGCCAAACCAATTTGACTCCTTGCCATGACTATGCCTGACGGAATATGTCAAGTGTTCAGACGGCCGACTCAAAACAAATAGGTACACCCACGCATCAGTTGTTGTGTTCGTGATGCTAGAAGCAGTACCTTTGACGGTTAAGATGGTGACTGGCACAGGCTCTAAGTGGCACACTAGCAAAGGACACAAGTCTCACCATTTAGGTAGACATGCAGATCTTTACTAGCGAAGCGCCAGTACAACAGTGTCCTCCTCTCTTTCTCTCAGCTTTCCTCGCCAGCTCGGCAGAAAAGTACATTTACATCTTTGACTACTCCCACTTTAGCACAAGCCAATCAGTAGCTGGAGGCCGCATTCGAAGATGGGAGACTGCCCCTTGCTCTGCATACACAGATTTGGCCAATCAGAGACTTCAAAGTTAATTGGGAGAAAAGGCCTCTTTCCCACGTGTTTATGCCATGTCTTTCGCTAAAAAATACGACCTAGATGGATCGACAGCGCTCCATAAAAAGATCGTTATCTCCCCTGTTGCATCCATTCTGAACTTTCCAAAGAACGGCCATAAACTCGCTAAAAGCCTCGTGCCTTCACATATGTTTTGTAAAAGAGTGTGGACATCTGGGCGTCAGTGACCTGTCCCACGGAAATTCGCAGAAAGCTCACAGTTGTCTCATCGGCTTCCTGCCTAAGAAGGGCCCATCCTCTGCTTTACTGCCAGTTTTCAACGCTCTGTCTATTGCAACGGCGACTTCTCGCCACTAGTCAGCCTACCTGGACGCGCCCGCCAACCGATCGGCGCCATCCAACGTGTCTGCACCATGAGACTGCGGAACTCGGCGGTCTGCAAATGTTTTCAGCCAGGTCCCGCAGAAAAAACACTCCCCTCAGCCGCCGTATGTTTTTGTACGACAGTCGATAAAATCAGCACCCTATTCCCTTGAATGCAGGTCAAGCTAACCGCTATTCATTCACTAGAACACACAAGCAAAAGCGTTTACTACTGTCCACCATTTCACCACGTTGTATGAAGTCAGATCGTGTCCAGGTATAGCAACCAGGCAATAAAGACCAACTTCCACAAGAACATTACGCCGCATAATACCGTATTAGAAGTGAGAGTGCAGTGCAATCTCTCAAAGGGTCCGAGTTCGAGTTTTGGTACAGCACACACATTTAATCTGCCAGGAAGTTTCATATCAGCGCACACTCTGCTGCAGAATGAAAATCTCATTCTGGGAACAGAAAAGTAGATTACTAGAAAAAATTTGCCATAAAGGAACTGGAGCCTCCGAGAACAGTTCATTTCATTGCGAGAGTGACGAAATCAAATGATTGTGACTACAAGCAAACATTTAGCAGGGAAGTGTACAGTTAGCACAAGCTGTTGTGTTTGTTGGAGCATGAGATTATCTGATTTTCCGCCCAGAGGAAAATTCATGAACTAATACATGTGTTAGGGATTTTGAACATTTGTCCGAAAAATAGAAAAGCACATGAGCTCCCACTTCCTCAAAAATGCGAAATGGAGAGTCACGAAAGCTTACTCATAACTTCGTTATTGCCCTAAACAGTACTTAATTATGCACAAAAGAACAGAATACCACAAAACAGTTCTTTCTTTTGTTAGATAAGTTATGCATCTTATTACTAGTATTGTTATTATTATTATTATTTCTTTCCTTTCTCAGACGTTATATCTGGTTAAAAATGGAAAGTGACACAGACCTCGGTCAAGCGTGATTTCCTTTTAACTGTACGGTATATGTTACATTGCATTTAGGAACTTTCGGGCAATTGAACATGTACCAATAATTACAGATTTCTGTAATTGTATATATACGTTTGGATGTAGCTGTATTGTGTTGATGTACTGGTGGATATTGTGTGGTATGACTCCTGTAGTTGATAGTATAATTGGTAAAATGTCAACTTTATCCTCAGCCAGTTGGATACATTTTTCAATTTTTTCTCCTGTTATCTTCTGTATATTTGTTGTATTGGGTATGGATATTTCGATTAGTTGTGTTAATTTCTTCTTTTTATTGGTGAGTATGACGTCAGGTTTGTTGTGTGGTGTTGTTTTACCTGCTAGAATGGTTCTGTTCCAGTATAATTTGTATTCATCATTCTCCAGTACATTTTGCGGTTCATACTTGTATGTGGGAACGTGTTGTATTAGTTTATGTTGTACGGCAAGCTGTTGATGTATTATTTTTGCTACATTGTCATGTCTTCTGGGGTATTCTGAATTTGCTAGTATTGTACATCCGCTTGTGATGTGATCTACTGTTTCTATTTGTTGTTTGCAAAGTCTGCATTTATCTGTTGTGGTATTGGAATCTTTTAATAATATGCTTGCTGTAATATCTGGTGTTTATTGTTTGATCCTGTATTGCAATCATGAATCCTTCCATCTCACTGTATATATTGCCTTTTCTTAGCCATGTGTTGTACGCGTCTTGATCGATGTGTGGCTGTGTTAGATGATACGGGTGCTTGCCATGTAGTGTTTTCTTTTTCCAATTTACTTTCTTCATATCTGTTGATGTTATGTGATCTAAAGGGTTGTAGAAGTGGTTATGAAATTGCAGTGGTGTAGCCAATGTATTTATATGAGTGATTGCTTTGTGTATTTTGCTAGTTTCTGCTCGTTCTAGAAAGAATTTTCTTAAATTGTCTACCTGTCCATAATGTAGGTTTTTCATGTCGATAAATCCCCTTGCCCGCATCTCGTGGTCGTGCGGTAGCGTTCTCGCTTCCCACGCCCGGGTTCCCGGGTTCGATTCCCGGCGGGGTCAGGGATTTTCTCTGCCTCGTGATGGCTGGGTGTTGTGTGCTGTCCTTAGGTTAGTTAGGTTTAAGTAGTTCTAAGTTCTAGGGGACTTATGACCACAGCAGTTGAGTCCCATAGTGCTCAGAGCCATTTGAACCATTTGATAAATCCCCTTCCTCCTTCCTTTCTGCTCAATGTGAATCTTTCTGTTGCTGAATGTATGTGATGTATTCTATATTTGTGGCATTGTGATCGTGTAAGTGTATTGAGTGCTTCTAGGTCTGTGTTACTCCATTTCACTACTCCAAATGAGTAGGTCAATATTGGTATAGCATAAGTATTTATAGCTTTTGTCTTGTTTCTTGCTGTCAATTCTGTTTTCAGTATCTTTGTTAGCCTTTGTCTATATTTTTCTTTTAGTTCTTCTTTAATATTTGTATTATCTATTCCTATTTTTTGTCTGTATCCTAGATATTTATAGGCATCTGTTTTTTCCATCGCTTCTATGCAGTCGCTGTGGTTATCCAATATGTAATCTTCTTTTTTAGTGTGTTTTCCCTTAACTATGCTATTTTTCTTACATTTGTCTGTTCCAAAAGCCATACTTATATCATTGCTGAATCCTTCTGTTATCTTTAGTAATTGGTTGAGTTGTTGATTTGTTGCTGCCAGTAGTTTTAGATCATCCATGTATAGCAAATGTGTGATTTTGTGTGGGTATGTTCCAGTAATATTGTATTCATAATTTGTATTATTTAGCATGTTGGATAGTGGGTTCAGAGCAAGGCAGAACCAGAAAGGACTTAATGAGTCTCCTTGGTATATTCCACGCTTAATCTGTATTGGCTGTGATGTGATATTATTTGAATTTGTTTGGATATTAAGTGTGGTTTTCCAATTTTTCATTACTATGTTTAGGAACTGTATCAATTTAGGATCTACTTTGTATATTTCCAATATTTGTAGTAACCATGAGTGAGGTACACTATCAAAGCTTTTTGGTAATCAATATATGCATAGTGTAGCGACCATTGTTTAGTTTTAGCTTGATATGTCACCTCTGCACCTATTATCAGTTGCTCTTTACATCCTTGTGCCCCTTTGCAGCAGCCATTTTGTTCTTCATTTATAATTTTGTTCAGTGTTGTATGTGTCATTAATTTCCTTGTAAAGACTGAAGTTAATATTTTGTATATTGTTGGTAGGCATGTTATGGGGCGATATTTTGCTGGGTTTGCTGTGTCTGCTTGATCTTTAGGTTTCAGATAAGTTATTCCATGTGTAAGTGTATCAGGGAATGTGTATGGGTCTGAAATGTAACTGTTAAATAATTTAGTTAGATGTGAATGTGTTGAGGTGAACTTCTTTAGCCACAAATTGGCTATTTTATCTTTTCCATGGGCTTTCCAATTGTGAGTAGAATTAATTGCTTGGGTGACTTCATGTTGCAAAATTATCACTTCAGGCATTCTTGCTATCATCTTGTATGTGTCTGTTTCTGCTTGTATCCACCGTGCATGCCTGTTATGTTGTACCGGGTTTGACCATACGTTGCTCCAGAAGTGTTCCATGTCTGTTATGTTTGGTGGATTGTCTATTTTAATGTGTGTTATCTATTGTCTGGTACAATTTCTTTTGATTTGTGTTGAATGTATGGTTTTGTTTCCTTCTATTTTCACTTTTTTTGTATCTTCTAAGTCGTTTGGCCAATGCTTGTAATTACTGCTTCTTTTCATCTCATTGCTCTATCGCTTCTTGTTGTGAGATTTTACCTAACCTTTTTCGTTTTTTTTCTGACATTTCATTTCTTATAAATTGTGTTAGCTGTCCGATGTCTTTTCTCAGTTTTTCTATTCTGATCTGTAGCCTGTGTTGCCATGCTGGTTTTGTGGTTTTCTTC
Organism: Schistocerca americana; assembly: GCF_021461395.2. NCBI lineage: Eukaryota > Metazoa > Arthropoda > Insecta > Orthoptera > Acrididae > Schistocerca > Schistocerca americana. The sequence continues at coordinate 99,731,882 of NC_060123.1, read as the reverse complement.
TGTGTGTTGGTTGGTTCTGATCTCTGCCTAGTGTGTATATTTAGTGTAGTGAGTGCTCCTATATAAACCAGTAGTTGTAACTCTTCCATAGTTGTATTTTCATTTATTTTGTTGTGTATGATTGTGTTGATAATTGTTATTGTTGTTTCGACTTGTGGGTTATTTGGTGGTCTATGCAAGAATGGTCTAATGTCTGTATTTGTGTTTTTGTATTCTATAAATGTCAGCTGAAATTTTTCTTCTATATCTAACATGTGTGTCACTTCATGTTCTATTTGCGCTTGTTTTGGTGGCTGTCTTAAGATTTCGTTTTCCTCTGATTGTTTAATAGATGTGTGTTGTTCTTTGTTTGTTTGCTCTGGGATGTTTGAGTCGATTACTGTATTTTCTTCTTCTTCTGATTGCACATTATTTTGTTCTAGTATTTGTTGTACTTGTTGTTTGATGTTTTCTAATTCTGACTGGGGTATCCTGTTATTTTTGATTATTACACGGATCTGATCAGCTAGTCATTGTTCTGTTAAAAATTTTAATTCTGGGTACCTGGTAATAAATGTGTATTATTTCCTTCACTTTCTCAGACGTTAAGTACGGTTAAAAATGGAGTGATGTGGACCTTGATCAAGCGTCACTTCCTTTTAACTGTACGGTATGTGTTATATTGCATTTAGGAACTTTCGGGTAATTGAACATGTATCAATAATTACGGATTTTTGTAGTTGTATATATATGTTTGGATGTAGCTGTATTGCATTGATGTACTGGTGGATATTGTGTGGTATGACTCCTGTAGTTGATAGTATAATTGGTATGATGTCAACATTATCCTGATGCCACATGTCTTTGACTTCCTCAGCCAGTTGGATGTATTTTTCAGTTTTTTCTCCTGTTTTCTTTTGTATATTTGTTGTATTGGGTATGGATATTTCGATTAGTTGTGTTAATTTCTTCTTTTTGTTGGTGAGTATGATGTCAGGTTTGTTATGTGGCGTTGTTTTATCTGTTATAATGGTTCTGTTCCAGTATAATTTGTATTCATCATTCTCCAGTACATTTTGTGGTGTATACTAGTATGTAGGAATGTGTTGTTTTAAATGTTTATGTTGTAAGGCAAGCTGTTGACGTATTATTTTTGCGACATTGTCATGTCTTCTGGGGTATTCTGAATTTGCTAGTATTGTACATCCGCTTGTGATGTGATCTACTGTTTCTATTTGTTGTTTACAAAGTCTGCATTTATCCGTTGTGGTATTGGGATCTTTAATAATATGCTTGCTGTAATACCTGGTGTTTATTGTTTGATCCTGTATTGCAATCATGAATCCTTCCGTCTCACTGTATATATTGCCTTTTCTTAGCCATGTGTTGGATGCATCTTGATCGACGTGTGGCTGTGTTAGATGATACGGTTGCTTGCCATGAAGTGTTTTCTTTTTCCAATTTACTTTCTTCGTATCTGTTGATGTTATGTGATCTAAAGGGTTGTAGAAGTGGTTATGAAATTGCAGTGGTGTAGCCGATATATTTATATGAGTGATTGCTTTGTGTATTTTGCTAGTTTCTGCTCGTTCTAGAAAGAATTTTCTTAAATTGTCTACCTGTCCATAATGTAGGTTTTTTATGTCGATAAATCCCCTTCCTCCTTCCTTTCTGCTCAATGTGAATCTTTCTGTTACTGACTGTATGTGATGTATTCTATATTTGTGGCATTGTGATCGTGTAAGTGTATTGAGTGCTTCTAGGTCTGTGTTACTCCATTTCACTACTCCAAATGAGTAGGTCAATATTGGTATGGCATAAGTATTTATAGCTTTTGTCTTGTTTCTTGCTGTCAGTTCTGTTTTCAGTATTTTTGTTAGTCTTTGTCTATATTTTCTTTCAATTCTTCTTTAATATTTGTATTATCTATTCGTATTTTTTCTCTGTATCCTAGATATTTATAGGCATCTGTTTTTTCCATCGCTTCTATGCAGTCGCTGTGGTTATCCAATATGTAATCTTCTTGTTTAGTGTGTTTTCCCTTAACTATGCTATTTTTCTTACATTCGTCTGTTCCAAAAGCCATACTTATACCACTGCTGAATCCTTCTGTTATCTTTAGTAATTGGTTGAGTTGTTGATTTGTTGCTGCCAGTAGTTTTAGATCATCCATGTATAGCAAATGTGTGATTTTGTGTGGGTATGTTCCAGTAATATTGTATGCATAATTTGTATTATTTAGCATGTTGGATAGTGGGTTCAGAGCAAGGCAGAACCAGAAAGGACTTAATGAGTCTCCTTGGTATATTCCACGCTTAATCTGTATTGGTTGTGATGTGGTATTATTTGAATTTGTTTGGATATTAAGTGTGGTTTTCCAATTTTTCATTATTATGTTTAGGAACTGTATCAATTTAGGATCTACTTTGTATATTTCCAATATTTGTAGTAACCATGAGTGGGGTACACTATCAAAAACTTTTTGGTAATCAATGTATGCGTAGTGTAGCGACCATTGTTTAGTTTTAGCTTGATATGTCACCTCTGCATCTATTATCAGTTGCTCTTTACATCCTCGTGCTCCTTTGCAACAGACTTTTTGTTCTTCATTTATAATTTTGTTCCGTGTTGTATGTATCATTAATTTCTGTTTAATGACTGAAGTTAATATTTTGTATATTGTTGGTAGGCATGTTATGGGGCGATATTTAGCTGGGTCCACTGTGTCTGCTTGATCTTTAGGTTTCAGATATGTTATTCCGTGTGTAAGTGTATCAGGGAATGTGTGTTGTTGTTGTGGTCTTCAGTCCTGAGACTGGTTTGATGCAGCTCTCCATGCTACTCTATCCTGTGCAAGCTTCTTCATCTCCCCGTACCTACTGCAACCTACATCCTTCTGAATCTGCTTAGTGTATTGATCTCTTGGTCTCCCTCTACGATTTTTATCCTCAACGCTGCCCTCCAATGCTAAATTTGTGATCCCTTGATGCCTCAAAACATGTCCTACCAACCGATCCCTTCTTCTAGTCACGTTGTGCCACAAACTTCTCTTCTCCCCAATTCTATTCAATGCCTCCTCATTAGTTATGTGATCTACCCATCTAATATTCAGCATTCTTCTGTAGAACCACATTTCGAAAGCTTCTATTCTCTTCTTGTCCAAACTGGTTATCGTCCATGTTTCACTTCCATACATGGCTACACTCCATACAAATACTTCCAGAAACGACTTCCTGACACTTAAATCTATACTCGATGTTAACAAATTTCTCTTCTTCAGAAACGATTTCCTTGCCATTGCCAGTCTACATTTTATATCCTCTCTACTTCGACCATCATCAGTTATTTTACTCCCTAAATAGCAAAACTCCTTTACTACTTTAAGTGTCTCATTTCCTAATCTAATCCCCTCAGGATCACCCGATTTAATTTGACTACATTCCATTATCCTCGTTTTGCTTTTGTTGATGTTCATCTTATATCCTCCTTTCAATACACTGTCCATTCCGTTCAACTGCTCTTCCAAGTCCTTTGCTGTCTCTGACAGAATTACAATGTCATCGGCGAACCTCAAAGTTTTTATTTCTTCTCCATGGATTTTAATACCTACTCCTAATTTTTCTTTTGTTTCCTTTACTGCTTGCTCAATATACAGATTGAATAACATCGGGGAGAGGCTACAAACCTGTCTCACTCCTTTCCCAACCACTGCTTCCCTTTCATGCCCCTCGACTCTTATAACTGCCATCTGGTTTCTGTACAAATTGTAAATAGCCTTTCGCTCCCTGTATTTTACCCCTGCCACCTTCAGAATTTGAAAGAGAGTATTCCAGTTAACATTGTCAAAAGCTTTATCTAAGTCTACAAATGCTAGAAACGTAGGTTTGCCTTTTCTTAATCTTTCTTCTAAGATAAGTCGTAAGGTTAGTATGCCTCACGTGTTCCAACATTTCTACGGAATCCAAACTGATCTTCCCCGAGGTCCGCTTATACCAGTTTTTCCATTCGTCTGTAAAGAATTCGCGTTAGTATTTTCCAGTTGTGACTTATTAAACTGATAGTTCGGTAATTTTCACATCTGTCAACAGCTGCTTCCTTTGGGATTGGAATTATTATATTCGTCTTGAAGTCTGAGGGTATTTCGCCTGTCTCCTACATCTTGCTCACCAGATGGTAGAGTTTTGTCATGACTGGCTCTCCCAAGGCCATCAGTAGTTCTAATGGAATGTTGTCTACTCCCGGGGTCTTGTTTCGACTCAGGTCTTTCAGTGCTCTGTCAAACTCTTCACGCAGTATCTTATCTAACATTTCATCTTCATCTACATCCTCTTCCATTTCCATAATATTGTCCTTAAGTACATCGCCCTTGTATAAACCCTCTATATACTCCTTCCACCTTTCTGCCTTCCCTTCTTTGCTTAGAACTGGGTTGCCTTCTGAGCTCTTGATATTCATACAAGTGGTTCTCTTATCTGCAAAGGTCCGTTTAATTTTCCTGTAGGCAGTATCTATCTTACCCCTAGTGAGACAAGCCTCTACATCCTTACATTTGTCCTCTAGCCATCCCTGCTTAGCCATTTTGCACTTCCTGTGGATCTCATTTTTGAGATGTTTGTATTCCTTTTTGCCTGCTTCATTTACTGCATTTTTATATTTTCTCCTTTCATCAATTACATTCAATATTTCTTCTGTTACCCAAGGATTTCTATTAGCCCTCGTCTTTTTACCTACTTGATCCTCTGCTGCCTTCACTACTTCATCCCTCAGAGCTACCCATTCTTCTGCTACTGTATTTCTTTCCCCCATTCCTGTCATTTGTTCCCTTATGCTCTCCCTGAAACTGTGTACCACCTCTGGTTCTTTCAGTTTATCCAGGTCCCATCTCCTTAAATTCCCACCTTTTTGCAGTTTCTTCAGTTTCAATCTGCAGTTCATAACCAATAGATTGTGGTCAGAATCCACATCTGCCCCTGGAAATGTCTTACAATTTAAAACCTGGTTCCTAAATCTCTGTCTTACCATTATGTAATCTATCTGATACCTTTTAGTATCTCCAGGATTTTTCCAGGTATACAACCTTCTTTCATGATTCTTGAACCAAGCGTTAGCTATGATTAAGTTATGCTCTGTGCAAAATTCTACAAGCCGGCTTCCTCTTTCATTTCTTCCCCCCAATCCATATTCACCTACTATGTTTCCTTCTCTCCCTTTTCGTACTGACGAATTCCAGTCACCCATGACTATTAAATTTTCGTCTCCCTTCACTACCTGAATAATTTCTTTTATCTCGTCATACATTTCATCAATTTCTTCATCATCTGCAGAGCTAGTTGGCATGTAAACTTGTACTACTGTAGTAGGCAGGGAATGTGTATGGGTCTGCAATGTAACTGTTAAATAATTTAGTTAGATGTGAATGTGTTGAGGTGAACTTCTTTAACCAGAAATTTGCTATTTTATCATTTCCAGGGGCTTTCCAATTGTGCGTAGAATTAATTGCTTGGTTGACTTCATGTTGCAAAATTATCACTTCAGGCATTTGTGGTATCATCTTGTATGTGTCTGTTTTTGCTTGTATCCATCGTGCATGCCTGTTATGTTGTACCGGGTTTGACCATATGTTGCTCCAGAAGTGTTCCATGTCTGTTATGTTTGGTGGATTGTTTATTTTAATGTGTGTGTTATCTATTGTCTGGTAAAATTTCTTTTGGTTTGTGTTGAATGTTTGGTTTTGTTTCCTTCTATTTTCACTTTTTTTGTATCTTCTGAGTCGTTTGGCTAATGCTTGTAATTTCTGCTTCTTTTCGTCTAATTGCTCTGTTGCTTCTTGTTGTGAGATTTTACCTAACCTTTTTCGTTTTTTTCCGAGATTTCATTTCTTATAAATTGTGTTAGCTGTCCGATGTCTTTTCTCAGTTTTTCTATTTTGATCTGTAGCCTGTGTTGCCATGCTGGTTTTGTGGGTTTCTTCTGTGTGTTGGTTGGTTCTGATCTCTGCCTAGTGTGTATATTTAGTGTAGTGAGTGCTCCTATATAAACCAGTAGTTGTAACTCTTCCATAGTTGTGTTTTGATTTATTTTGTTGTGTATGATTGTGTTGATAGTTTTTATTGTTGTTTCGACTTGTGGGTTATTTGGTGGTCTATGCAAGAATGGTCTAATGTCTGTATTTGTGTCTTTGTATTCTGTATATGTTAGCTGAAATTTTTCTTCTATATCTAACATCTGTGTCACTTCGTGTTCTATTTGTGCTTGTTCTGGTGGCTGTCTTAAGATTTCGTTTTCCTCTGATTGTTTAATTGGTGCGTGTTGTTCTTTGTTTGTTTGCTCTGGGATGTTTGAGTCCATTACTGTATTTTCTTCTTCTTCTGATTGCACATTATTTTGTTCCAGTATTTGTTGTACTTGTTGTTTGATGTTTTCTAATTCTGACTGGGGTATCCTGTTATTTTTGATTATTACACGGATCTGATCAGCTAGTCGTTCTGTTAAAAATTTTAATTCTGGGTATCTGGTAATAAATGTTGTGTATACTTGTGATCTGCATCCAGTTGTGTTGGTTCCTAGGTTTGTTGCTTGGTAATAACAGAACATGAGGTGTCGATTAACTTCATCTGACCATCTCATCCTCTGTCTTTGTTTTCCTTCTAGGGTGGTTGCAGGAAGCATATCCTGCAAAACACCTCTATTTGGATTTAAATCATTTTCCAGTTGGCTAGCAGTGTCGTTACCATTGTTGGTGGGCATAGGGTTCAAGCGTCGTCCCCGACCATGACGGCGCTTGTCCGAGGCTTCTTTAGTTGTGTCCTGAACCAACTAATCACACTAAAAGGGGGGTTAGCCCTATTAGTGGTTTGTTCTTTTCGTCGCCTTTTACGACTGCAGAACATACCGGAGGCCTATTCTTTTCCCGGGCCTGTTATTACTGTTATTATTATTGGCAGCGGCTGTACTTGTATAAACCTGTTGTACAGAAGATGCTATTAATTTCACACTCTCAAATTTGTCTGAAACTAAAAATTTATGAGCACCCAGAAAGTATAATAGCGAACCATTGCTGCACACACCAGTCATCATCTGATATATCCATCATCTTCGCATTGCCTATGCTAACCACTAAATCTTTCTTCACCACCTTCTACATTTTAACCATATGCTTCTGGCACAAACTACCCAGTAACCTATGCCTCAACCAGAGTCCAAGAAGAGAAAGCTCTACAGTGGAAACTCGCTTAACGAGCACGTCCCACAATGCGCAATTCGCATAACGAGCCAAACAAATTGTAAAATACTGACTCGTTTAACGTGTAATATTTCGCATAACCAGTGACGACCATTTAGTGTGACGTCACCAGCCGTTCGGACGTGACGGCGCGGCGGGGGAAACGTTCAACAGTATGAACACCATTCATTTCGTCAGCGGCAGATGAACAATGTCTTTAGTAAGTACTGCAGTCTGGGTGTAGCACTCTTTCTATGGCCATCTTAGTGCAGCGCGTGATCACACATTTTTCTAAACTTGTTTTTACACAGTGTTTTTTGATTTGCAAATTTTAATAACCTTCGTAAAAATATCCTCGAAGATAAACCCGCAAGAAGGTGACCATAAGAGAAGGAAAATGAGCTTAGAAATGAAACTAAAATCATGGAAAATCACGAACGTGGTGTGTGCATTGCAGATACAGCAAGCAGTTACAATCGGTCTACATCAACTATTTGCACTATCCTAAGAACAGGGACAGGATTAAGGAGATCGATGCTTCAGATGGGGTGACAAGAGTATCTAACAAAGGTTTCGTATTCTGGACGACGTCGAAAGGTTGCTCCTTATCCCTTTCTTCCCAGAGTGAAAATTTATTGAACTTTTATCTGATATGTACAAAATTTCGATACATTATGAGCTGTAGACTGAGACAAAAATACTGAAAAAATTCTCAGGGTGTTCGAGAAGTCACAAGTACTATCGTGCTACTCAAAGTACAAACATGTATAAAATTCAACAGGCACTTCATGCAAGTGTTTAGACACCTTACATACATTAGATGAACCATTCGCCGTCTAAAATAATACAGGAATGGCTTTAAACTAACGAAATGTAGAAAAACATACTGTATTTATCTATTTGATGCATGGCTTTGCCTCCTTGTTGAAGTTTGAAATGATCTGTTGCGCTGTGGTGGTCACAATATGAAACGAAACTGCTGCTGTATGGAAGCTAGGAACTTGCACAATCGTTGCAGCATGGAGCGATACAGAAAAGTTACGTAGGTGAGCCACAACAAATTTAAAATCGAACCAACAAGATCATGCTGCCCAGAGTGGAAGGGGTTATATGGATAAATAAAAAGTAGTTTCAAGGCGACGCTATTAACGAGAACATTATTTGTGAGAAGACGAGAATGATTTTCGCCAACTTCGTTAAGAAAACGCCAGGATCATCAGCGGTCGAAGAAGTGTTTAAGGAAAGCCGTGGGTGGTTCGAGAAGTTTAAAAGAAGAACCGCCATCCACAGCGTTGTGAGCCACGGCAAAGCAGTCAGCTCCATTACAGAGGCAGTAGAGAACTTCATTAGCAACTTCAAGATGCTCGCAGTATTCTGAGTGTTATATGCCGCAACAGGTTTTTAATTGTGACGAGACGGGTCCATTCTGGAAAAAGATGCCTAAGCATACCTCTATAAGAGCAGATCAGAACGCATTGCCCAATCACAAGCCAATGAAAGACCATCTCTCACTGCTATTCTGTGCCACTGCAAGCGGGGATTTAAAAATTAAATCGCTTCTTGTGTGTAGCATTCAGAAACTCCACGGGCCTTCAAGAAGTATAAAGCCCAGAAGAGCAGGTTAAATGTGATGTGGGGGTGCAACAACAAGGCTTGGGTGGCGTGTGATCCCTTTTGTGATTGGATCAATGAAGTGTTTGGTCCTTCAGTGAAAAAATATTTGCTTGAGATGAATCTGCCGCTCCATCTCTTGCTTGTTATGGACAACGCTCCTGCCCATTCTCCAGGCGTACAAGACCACCTCTCTGAAGAATTTTAGTTCATCAATATCCACTTTCTGCTTCCCAACACTACTCTGTTACTCCAGCATATGGACCAGCAGATTATTTCTGACTTCGACAAGCTCTACACTACAACACTCTTCGAGCACTGCGTTGAGTTAACTGAAGCTACCAATCTCACTCTCAGAGAGCTTTGGAAATATCACTTCAGCGTCATTGCCAGCATCAAGATGATCGAAAAGGCTTGGGAAGGGATTAGCACGAGAACTCTCAATTCCATTTGGAAGAAGCTTTGGTCAGAGTGAACTGTCGAATGTGACTCTGTGGCATTTGAGTCAGTATCTGCGGACCCTGTAATCAATGAGATTGTGCCTTTGGCCAAAAGTATGGAACTAGAAGTGGATAACAATGATATCAATGAGCTTGTGAAAGATCACAGCCAAGAAATGACCACCAAAGAGCTTATGTAGTTTCAGAGTGTTTCACAGGAGGAAGTTGTGGGAGGAGCTCTTCAGAAGAAGATGAGTTGGCAGTAGCAGCAAACCACTAATTTTCTGGCACAATAAGAGAAATTCTGAAAGCATGGGAATGGTTGCACCATACATTGAAAATCATTACACCGATAAAGCAGTGACTAGGTGTGCTACAAATATATCTGAAGATAAGGCTGTGCCGCATTTTCGCCAAGTGTTGAAGTGTTGGCAGAAACAAATGTCTATAGACAGCTTCCTAGAAAAAGAATTAGTTATGTATTGTGAATAATAATGTACATAATACTGTATGTATCATTTTCTTTGAATAAATGGTATGAATATGATGAAATTTTTTGTACTTTTCTCAATGAAAAGCATTATTTTATTTTACATTAATTTATATGGGATAAATTGTTTCAGATTACAAGTGTTTCAAACCATGAGTAAGATTCTGGAAAGAATTATACTCGCTCTGCGAGGTTTCACTGTATTTCTTAACATTAGCGTCACTCCTCTCTCAGCCTATCCCAGCTGTCTTTCTTTTGGCCAATAGCAGGCCATTATTTATTTTACATTGTGAACACTACACCACCTTTTCCATTCATAATCCTTATTTATTTCTCATTATTTTGTTCCTCCATCTCATGTGCTAAGTTTGCCCTGTTTTTACTCGCTTTTCTACAAACCAATCAAAGTATCCTTCAACTTTCATTCCTTGAGTTCTGCTGTCAAGCTTTTCTGTTATAGTGTCATTGTTCTCATTCTACGACAATGTTATGTTACGGAAAAATCACTTAATTCAGCGTTATGATGATTAGTATTACTGTAATACTATATATTCATAACTAACCTTGATATTAATAATATTATTAACATTATTCATTATTCATAGCTCATGTACTGTACACATTGCAGTATTATCTCTTTAACAATGCCTGTTTAGACATAAGAGTACTCCTTTATTTATTTACTCTATGTTATAGTCTATTACCTAATATTCTCCAATAGGTCATATTTTATGTATATTATTTCACTTTCTACATTCACTTTAAGTAAAATAATGACTCTATACTTAAAATTATAGTAAAAATTACTGTTGCTATCATTTTTTTCTACTGCTCATAGTAGAACCATAACCGTCAATATAACCACTAGTAGATCTACAGATGTTTACCTTTTCCAGTATTATCCCTGCTATCACTATGATGTATGATACAGAAAACTATCTGTTTAATAGTGTTGTTATTAGAGTTTTCTCACATTTACTCAATGGCATTTAGTCTGTGCAGAGATGTAAGATAAGTCCTGAAGGAACTACTCCCACAAATAAAAAAGTGATTCCATGATCAGGTCCTGAGGACCAAATGATGCCAATCACCCATGTCATCCACTGCCCTACAGTATCATTTAGATCCAGTAGAGAGTACTATGAATTCAATGCACTGCTCTCCCAAATGTTGTTAGCTTTCCAGACCTTGGAGCCACTATTCCTCTTTCGCATAGCTAAGTTGGCCACTCAGGGCTCAGTGCATCCTGTACCATTTGTCTGACCAAATACAGATCCTTGATATTACCAGGAATTAAACATAATTCCTCCATATGGCAGTCAGACATTCTGACCACTTAGCTGTGGAAGTGGCCATTAATTCCCCAAGGTGAAATAAAGGCCTAAGCAAATAAATAACATGTTTATGTTTGGGCACAGTAATCAGTTTCATTATTAATCTAGTTAATGAGACTGATCTCATTAAGGCAGTAAAAACTGGACATATTGTGATCATAGAATATTTCTGAGGTGAACAAATCTGCTTGATTTGGTATTCTGTTAAGTGACTGGACTAAAATTTGTTGTTACTGCTGATTAAAATTGACATATATGAGGGTGGTTTGAAAAGTTCTCGGAGTGGAACAGAAAAAACGTACTTACATCATTTTATTATTTTTCATTGTAGTCTCCTTGTAGATTAATGCACTTGGTGCAACGATGTTCCAGTGCCTTGATCCCATCTCGAAAATGAGTTCCCTCCAGGCCTACAGAATAGTTGTCAACTGTAGCTATCAGTTCTTTGTTTGAAGTGAATCTTCGTCCACCAAGAAAAATTTTCAGTTTTGGGAAGAGATGGGAGTCTGACAGAGCCATATCAGGAGAATAAGGCGGGTGTGGCAACAATTCATGCCTTAGTTCGTGTAATTTTGCCATGGGGACGGCATATGTGCGCGGGTGCGCATTTTCTTGATTGAAGACGACTTTCTTCCTTGCTAAACCTGGCCTTTTTTTGCGTATCTTTTGTTGCAGTTTGTCCAAGAGGTTAGCATAGTATTCTCCACTAATTGTTTGCCCATTGGGTAGATAATCTACAAACAGAATCTCCTTCTCATCCCAGAACACTGATACCGTGACCTATCCCGCTGAAGGAACTGTCTTTTCTTTCTTTGGTGGCGGAGAATCAGCATGTTTCCACTGCTTTGACTGTTGTTTTGGCTCTGAGGTATAGTATTACACCCAAGTTTCATCTGTGCTCATAACCGGCATAAAAAATCTTGTTCGTTTCTACTAAAACGGGCCGAATATTGTTCCAATATCTCCGTTCTAATGCGTTTTCGATCCAGCGTCAAGAGTCGCGGCACCCATCTTCCAGATAATTTTTTCATTTCTGATTCTTCAGTTAAAATGCGATGTACCCTTTCAGATGACATCTGACAAGCGTGAGCAATTTCACGCACTTACAATCAGCGATTCTCCATGACCATTTTGCTCACTTTTGCAGTGATTTCTGGAGTAGTGGCACATCTTGGCCGACCACTGCGCGGATCGTCATCTAAGCTCTCCCGACCAAATTTAATTTCATTCGTCCAACAGTTGAATATGAAGGGGCAGAGTTCCCCAGTGAATTCTGGAAATCAGCATGAATGTCCTTTGCTTTCATACCTTTCTTTACGAAGTACTTAATGACTGCTCGAATCTCGATTTTTTCCATCTTCGCAAATTACTGAGCGGGAACAACAACAGACTCGTCTCCGCTGCAGCTCTCTTCCAAGAGCATTGACGTGGCACGTGTTTACAGACGACAGTCCAATTAATATCAACGTGAACAACTCGTTGTGCTAGCGCTGACCTCTCGTGATGATTCCGAGAACATTTCAAACCACCCTCGTACAAAAGCCAATAAATAAATGAAAAAAAAACCTGTGCTGTTCTTTTTCAAAAGTATCCACTGGAAAATAAGAAACAAATATAAGAATAACAGACATGAATATAAAAACCATTAAAATTTATAGTACAGGTAACCAAAGTTCAGAACTGAAATTAACAAGATAGAGAACACTTATGACAAATAAGTGTTCACTAACGAGTTGCGACCTAGTCATATTAAAAATCCACAGTGATCCAGGAAGACATTTACATATTTTTACTCCAGTTACAGATAGCAAAATTTTGTGATCCATAACTGAAATAAGTATATGTGTATGCTCACTAATTCTTCGTTAATTCACTCGAATGTAATTAATTAAATTCATATACATAATGTATGATACGTTTATGAAGTGCTACAACACAACTGAAAAGAGTAGGTAATAGTTCTTTACATTAATGACGAAACTGTCTAGGTGGTATAGACAGAATCTCCATCAATGCGCAACACACACAGTGAAAGAAAGAAGAGAAAAATAGCTCCCGAGGTGTGAGATAAAAAGAATTCAAACATTTTACAGTGTTTTTGTGGAAAAATATACCCAAAAATTCCAAAGTAATTGCTCTGTGATAATGTTAATGAATTTAGCGGCAGCGAGGGAAATTTTAATCAAATTTTTCAAGAATTTAAGGGAGGAGATATTAATGTCCGAGTGCTCTAAAGAATATTTCAATAATGGATGACATAAAGTGGTATAAAATATTAAACCGCATGAAGTGACGCATTCAGTTTATCGGAACATCTGTAATATCTGTGAAGTGTTGCCTTTGATCTGTTGCGTCTCTGACGACGTGTGATGTCAAACGAGAGGTGTGGGAAAGTGATTGGATTGAAATGTGAGCGCCGAAAGCTTGCGTTCGGTTGTAGATTTTGTTGACAGTGGCTTGGTTATACGGGAGCCTTGTGCTAATGAAAATATGAGTTACACCAGTGATTTTTCTCAGTCACAGGAATATCTGAGCTTCAGGAGCAGTATACCATTGCGTAAAATTGTCGTTGACACGGACGCGTCTAAGGCAAGCACGCGAGTGAAATTGTGTGCTGGCTATAAATACAGCAAAGTATGGAGAATTTAAAATACTCTATTTATTTTTACAGGGCTGGAAAGTGTATGATTCTGGGCCGAAAGATGTAAAAACGCCGTTAGTTTGTCTGCCACCTGTCAGTGGGACAGCTGATGTTTTCTTCAAACAAATACTTGCCTTAAATGCCAAGGGGTATAGGGTAATATCGGTGAGTCTTTTCATAATTCTGTTTTAATAAAATACGAACCATATCATTCTACTCATTTTGTTTAGCGTGTACTGCGCAGGTGAGTAGTAAGGGCATACCAGGCTGCTCCTCATATTATCACCTAAGGAACTGCGCTGGGTGTCGCCATGGTGTGTCATTAGTTCCCAGTGTATCGAAATATTGTAGTATATGCGTAATATTGAATAAAATGCACTGGTTTGTTTCCAACTTCTGTGAATGTAGCCATTAATACTGTCGACTTATTTAAATTTCAGCGTTTTAAAACATCAGCACCACTGTGTACTGTTTTTATGACATAGCCTGAGTATACATTTAAACGTTCCTTTTCTCACCGTCAGATTCTACAGACATATTTTGGTTTAATGCTGATGCTTTGACTTTTACATATAGTCTAGATATGACAGTCGTACTTCTAGTTAGGCCTACTTGTACATTTATTGTATAATAACTTTGCAGTACACATTATCTGATAACTCTGCACCAAAATCACAAAAACTTCCTTAGTACAAAACTGTCATGACCGTGAGTGTCAATATATCATCTGTAATTTATCTGCCCAAGAGCAGTTTTAAAATGCCGTATGATCTGTTGGCTTAATACAAAGAATACATAAGTGATACAGGCATATGAATGCACACGTCTGAAGAGGAGAGGACAATATAGGCCACTCGTGGCCTGAGTAAAGGAAGCATCATTCCTCAAACCTAACTCGGGGTGACCAGATGCAGCTCAAGTCCCCACCTTTTGAATCTGAGGCCAGCATTTAGCAAATGCACCAACTCAGTCAATTATACATAACTCCATTATCTTATACTTGTTACACTTAATAACAACAATAATTATTAACATTTGATTTAGTCTTGTAAAATGCTCCCATTAAACTTTTTTTCTGTGGAAGTTTGTGCTAATAATTTAATATTCTTTAGAGGACACAATTTTCAAAAGTAGTGCTTGGATCTTCAAAATTTGTGTGTAATCAATAGATTCAAAATTTGTTATTGGATGACACTGAACCTTGTGTTCTTGTGTACTTCAGTACTTTTGAATCATATTGTCTAACCTTGCAGCTACACTCCCAGTTGTGAATAAAAATTTAAACTTGCACCTTATATGAATGTAATACAGAGAATGTTTGGTACACAATTGCCGCAGCATAATACTCCATGAGTATCATAAGGGCCACCCAATCTCAAACCAAACCTCTTTCCTATCCAACATGAAGAGAAAGCTTAGAAAATAACTGAATCTAAGTGAAATCTGTTAAGGCACAGTCTGTTGTCTCGAAAGTGACACTGTACTTAAATGTGATTTCTTTGAACATGCTTTCAGGCAATTTAATACCTCCCTCCCAGATCTCAACTGGATAAAGGAATCAACATAATTGATCAAGCTCTTGGCACACGGTTTCTGTAAATGTCCTCTTGCAATGCTTGAGGTGCTCTTGTTGGCACTCATGTCCATTAAGTTTGTCTACACTGAAATGATGGTGGTGGTGGAAATGAAGGTGGTAACAATGCTTGTGCTTCTGATAAATATCTACTCACTGTAATATTTGACCTAGACACCTTTGAATTAATAGTCGATACTCAGAGGAATGAATACCAGTGGTCTAATTGATTGCGATAAAATATAGCGTTCTGAAATAGTTAATTCTGTTTGTTAGAATCACCCACTCACAGTGTACTGTGATCTCCCCTTCACCTTAGTCAGGCACTGAATTTTTATTGACGTGCATCTGAATTATGTCTTGTAGCGGATCAATGTATGGAGCACAGAAATGCGTAATAGCAATCACACTAGCTTTTGAGCACCAGTTCTTTTTCCGGCAAAACACACACACACACACACACACACACACACACACACACACACACACACACTCACTCACTCACACTCAGGGAACCACTTACATTAACTGAGTATCAATAATTATTTTTGCCAAGGCCACAGGAGTGTGTGCTTGGGTGTTTGTAGCTGTGTGTGTGTGCTGTTGCTAGAACTCGAAAGCTGGTGTGAATGCTGTTTTCTTTTACATGTTTCTGTGCTTCACACATTGATCTACTATAGATGAGTGGTTGCCATTCCCTTATTTTGTCTAGCTCCCTCCAGAAATTTCCAGTATTGAAAATGATTTCCTCTTACTGTAGTTAACAGGTGCCAAAATATTGGTAAGTAGTTTATCATCTGAGGGATATAAATACTTAAAAGTATATTCCCCTAGTACTGTAGTGAAATTATGGCTGAAGTGTTTTAGTTGTGAGAGTGTGTTAATTAAATCCTGGTGAGGAAAAGACAAGATTTCAATCGAGCTAACACAAGGAGGAGTAATGACAATGTTTAGTTCTTACGTATTCATCAGAGTTCTAAGGGTCGACAGAAGCGTCCGATCCCACGCGTCGGCTTTGACCCGTGACGTAAGGGTGTTGTCGTGTGTGACGTCAAGATGGCGCGGAGTTTGGTTTGAGTGTGGCTGTCTCCAGTTCTGTTTTATCTTATTTTATTTACTTTTCTGGTCTGTTCATTCTATCTCTTGAGATTTTTTAAATTTAAAAACACTTATTTCTTATTTTAATTATCTGTTTCCTCGAATTTCTGTTTTAGTTTATTATATTTATCTTTCTGATCTGTTCATTCTATCCCGTGAGATTTTTTTTTTTAAAAGGCAAAAAACACTAATCAGCTACTGAAGCATTTTTATCTTCTATGGGTTATGACCCCTGGGGAGGTGGGTGGGTATTCATGCATGGCTGTCTTCACTTACACGTTGTAGCTACGCAAGGCGTCTAAATTTGTTTATATTTCGTTTGCCCACCACCCAAAACACCCCATTTCCCGCGCTTGTCCCGTTAGTGTCATTAGGCTTCTTGTGGAATGTGTGTGTGTTTGTTTTTGTTTCCGCCATATTTGTGACGTCATGGGTCAAAGCCGACGGGTGGGATCGGACGCTTCCGTATTTCCAGTTCTAATGAGTGTTTTGAAACAATTTTACGCATCATTAGCACCTTGAAGTGAGATACCAGCGTTTCTCCTTGTGTATACAATTTTCAAACAACTTACGGGGATTTAGCCAGGTAATATTTACAGCAACCGCCAATATTTCATTGGGAGTACACTCCTCCATTTTCAAGGGACTTTGTGCCTCGAAAATGGTGGGGTGTATTCCCACTGAAATATCAGCGGTTGCTGTAAATATTACCTTGCTGAATTCCCGTAAGTTGTTTGAAAACCTTGAAGTGAGTCTGTAATACCTCCAGATGCAGAGGAGTGTCGACTTTGGCCAGTGACATAGGAAACATACAGCAAATGCCGTAAACAGTGTGCAGTTAATGTTGACAATGTTTTCAAATGAGTTAAGCTACAAATCTGTTTGTTACAACCAGATTTCTTTAATGTCACATTTGTAGGCTTTGCCAACCACATTCCAACGTAACAAGTTTTTTGTGCTTTCATATTCGTTGGCTTCACCAGCTAACAACGAAACTGTGGGTATATGCAGTGAAAGGTGATGTGACAGCAGCCATTAACATTAAGTCACTAGCCAAAGCCAACAACTTGTATAAAACATTCCTCTTGCTGCATACTTTTTTGGGTAATGCATCTATTGGGAGGGGAATATTGAGGTCAGAAGATATTTGATGGTCTCTGAGAGAAGTGAGTTGAGTTCTAGCATTATTTCATGTATATAATTCATAATTACTGGTTTTCATTTAACCAAATCTCTCCATATTTGAAAAAGTGCTGTAATTAACAGTAAGAAGTTAAGTTATTAATGAGGAGACTTCTATGGCTGTAGGCCTACTACTATTTCTCTGAACTGTGATGTGTTTCTTTAACTAATGCATTGTTTTTTATCTTCAGAATATGGGCTTAAATAAGAACTTAGTTTTGTGATAAAATTGTGTCTGGGTCCAGATCCTAAAATGTTCAGCATCTGTATCTTGTACAGAAGGTAGCCCATAAGGCCCAGCATTGTAAGAGGGGAGTATAACTCTAAATACATGAAGAAGCATGCTCTATAGTGAAATCTTGTAATGATTGAATTCAGCATTAGTAGTGTGTTGCTTGAGACAGTGAAGGCGATTAAATATCTTGGCGTAAAATTGTGAAGTGATGTGAATGGGAATGAGCACATCAGGTTCTTAGTAGGAAAGGTTTATTGGGAGAATTTGGAGAAAGTGGTTCTCATAGATAAGGGTGTGCTGAAAAGTAATGTCTGAATTGATGTGAAACCTTTTAAAGCATTTTTAAGTAATACAAGCATTATTAACGTTCTGTGTCTTTATTCTTCATATCTACATACTTACTTTTCAATGTAGTCACCCTGGCGACAACATGTATCTCCTAACAAGAGACTAGTTTGTTTGATACTGCCACTGTAGAATATTTGACTTCATTGCCGGCTGTCCTGTCACATCCTCTGGCCTAGACTGTATCCATTCCCAAATGATTAAGTATCTGTTAGATTACCAGCACCACATCCATGCCATCTTCAACCGCATCTAGAGTGATGACAAGTTCCTGTCGCAATGGTGGATCATTCCAGTGCTAAAGCCTTGTAAGAACCCACTAGATGTACATAGCTATCATCCTGTCAGCCACACAAACGTTCTGTGCAAGCTGCCCCCAAGTATGGTGAGCCGGTGTTTGTGTTGGCTTCTTGAGTCTCAGGGCCTTCTGGCTCCGTCCTGGGATGGTTTTCGCCAAGGGCTCTCCACTACTGACAGCTTGGTCCACCTGGAGTCTGCCATTTGATTGACTTTTTCCTGGCAACATCACCTTACACCTAATTGTCGTCGTTTTTGACCTGACGAAAGGCCTACGATACAACTTAGCAACACCACATCTACACTACTCTTCATGAGTGGGGTCTCCGGGACCCACTCCTGCTTTTTATACAAAACTTCTTGTCACCCCACACTTTCCAAGTTTGCAACAATGTTTCCCACAGTTTACCCCGTATCCAAGAGAATGGGACCCTGTAGGGCTCTGTCTGAATGTCCCTCTCTTTTTAATAGCTGTTAATGGTTTCACACTAGCAGTAGGGTCCTCGGTAACTCCCCTCCTATATGCTGACATTTTTTGTATTTCCATGTGCTCTACTATTGGTGTGGCTGAATGCTGGTTGCAGGGAGCCATACAAAATGTGCAGTCATGGGCCCTCATTCATGACTTTGTTTTCAGCTGCCAAGACTTTGGGTCAAGCACTTCTGTCATCCTTGTACTGTCCGCCCCATCCAGAGCTTTACCTCACTGACCAACTTCTTGATATAGAAGAGACTTAGAGCTTTTTGGACTGGTCTTCGATGCCCGCTTAACTTGGCTTCCCCATCTTTGTCAGCTTAAGGAAAAGTGCTGGTGGTATCTTAATTTCAATTGATGCCTGAGTCACACCAAATGGGTTGGTGATCTCCTACTCTGCTGCAGCTGTACAAAGCCCTCATGCAGTCCTGTATTGATTATGGGAGCATGGTGCATGGTTCAGCATTGCCGTCTGCATTGCAGCAGCTGGACACTATTCACCACTGTGGAGTTCGGCTTGCAACGAGAGCTTTCCGGATGGGCCTCGTGGAATCTTGACGTTCCTCCATTGTGGCTTAAGCAGAAAGTACTGCTTGCAAATTATACTGCCCACATTCATAGTTTACCTCTCCATCTCAATTGCCATTTCGTTTTTCCTAACACAGCAATCCATCTCCTGCAATGCGGCCAAGAACAGGGCATTCTAGTCCATGTCTGTTCACTTCTTACTGAACTTGACACATTCTCTCTACCAGTTTTTCTGCGGGTCCACTTGCATGCACCTCCAAGGTCCATGCCTCGGCCACAGCTTCATCTGGACCTATCGCAAGACCCAAAAGCTCAGTTCCACCCGAGTCCTCCGCTGCCAATTTTTGTCTATTCTCGTTGTGTTTCCGGGCTCAGAAATAGTCTACACCGATGGATCAACGGTTGACGATCTTGTTGCTTTTGCTTATGCTCATGTTGGACATAGGGAACAGCCCTCCTTGCTGGTTGGCTGCAGTGTTTTCAATGCAGAGTTGGCCGCCATCTATCACGCTTATGAGCCTATCCTCGCCTGCACTGGGGAGTCCTTTGTTATCTGTAGTGACTCCTTAAGCAGCCTACAAGCTCTTGACCAGCGCTTCCCTCACCATCCTTTGGTACTGACTATCCAGGAGTCTCTTTACACCCTCGGCTACACTGGACATTCAGTGACCTTCATTTGGACCCCAGGACGTGTCGGGATCCCAGGCAATGAACTCCCTGGCCGCCTCCAACTCTGGAGATTGGCCTGCTGGAGACTTGTTTTTGATCGGCCTTCCACCACAAAGTTTTCGCAGTCTGGGATACTGAATGGCACAACATCAGTATACCAAATAAATATGTTTTACCAAGGAAACAATGAATGTATGGCGGTCATCCATGCGAGCCACTTGCAAGAGCTGCATTCTCCTTTGCCGGCTCCACATCGGCCATATATGGCTAACACTATATAGGCCTATATCATTGACATCAATCTATTGCAGAATTATGGAACATATTGTATGCTCATTTGTTAGTATGTTTTTGGAGAAGGAAAGTCTTGTCTACAAAAATCATCATGGATGAACTTCCTTGCCTATGAACTTTAACGTCCCACACTTAATGAAACAAAATTGACAGATGTTAAGGTAATGCCAGGATATCCCAAGCAAGTGGGATAGGACTGTTATTTACAGTGTACAGAAATCATCCAGCAGATAATGTTGGAAGCTGCATAACACTGTTCACAGGTGGTACACTTTTCTCTGAGAAGTTTGTAATGCTAGAAAACTATAGTAGAAAGCAGAAAGACCTGCAGAGGATTGATAATTAGTGCATGGACTAGATATTGACTCTGGAGGTAAACATGTGTAACAAATTGCACATAAATAGCTGGAGAGACCCACCATAACAAGGTTACACTGTTGATAACAAATCACTGGAAACTTTAACTACCACAAAATACCGAAAAGTAATCATATGGAGTGATCTAAAGTGGAATGACCACATAAAACAAATAATAGGAAAAGCAGATGCCAGGCTCAGGTTCTTTAAGAGAATCTTGAGGGAATTAATTCATCGAGGAAGAATTGGCTTACGAAACACTTGTTTGACTGATTCTGCGGTATTTTGAAAGAAATAATCTGCACTGACTGCAGAATATTTTTTATTAAAAAATCACAATCTGTTTCATGCCATTAGAAGACGCATCCTCAGGTGATTAAGACTCCTTTTAACTAGTTATCACCGAAGGGTAACTACCTTAGAACCACTTGCCATAATTCACATCATATTGAAAACGATGCGCTAAAAGCGGTAGTCCATTTCTAAAAGAAGGGGGCAGCAGATCCGCGCCATAAGCAGGAAGCACTACTGCCTTGCCTGCTGCCACTCAACCACCTTCCTGCATATGGTGCTATCTCTTTCATTTTAAATATTGACTAGTGCTTTTAGCATACTGTTTGTTTACAACTTGATGTGAATTATGGTGATTTACTCTAAGGCAGTTGCCTTTCAGCAGTGACTAGTTAAAAAGAATCTTTATCACGCAAGTATGCGTGTTCTAGTGGCACTATACCAGTCGTGATTTTTATTAAAAGTACTCTACGGTCAGTGCAGATTATTTCTTTCAAAACATGGAAATTTGACTGTTGTTGCCAACAATTTAAAGTAACTTTATCTTGAATATTGCTCATAACTGTAGTCAGATAGCAAATAGTCATCAAGGAATGGCACATTTCATCACTGGATCATTTAGTTGGCATGGCAGCATTACAGAATACCCAACAG